>NC_091822.1:123791607-124129107 GCF_038994185.2 Dermacentor albipictus | reverse complement strand
ATAGGCTATTGTGCAACGTGCATTTTGTCCACGGTTTACGTTAAACGACTTGCCATCCTGCATAAGTTCCTACAATAAATATTGGTGAAAACCAACGGTTTTCTCCTTTGAAACGAGGCTTCCTCGACCAGCCTTGGGTACAGCTAGAGCGAGGGCCAAGAACGTCGCAATGTCCTGCTTCAATGCGACCCTCTTCTGTGTCATGATCGACGTCGCGATGCATTCACTTCCCGTAAAACGAAGATGCTGGGGCCGAATTCACAAGGCGTTTTGTTCGTAAGTGATATTTATCCGATCGGCTGACCGCATTCTCTAATAATCTATGTCCAGCAACGATCAGGAAAGTTCGGGAGGGTCCGCAAAAAACTTCGCTGTGATACTATCAATATTTAGGTCACCGAGCTCCTGCGGGCGCCGCCGAGTCTGGTCATGCCCTGTCAGGCAAAGCGACGTGACACCTGACACAATACGTGAATACAGCAGTTCAGACGTCGACGTTGGTGCCTCCTATAAACGAAACCGAGATGCGGAAGGAATGCCGTAGTCGGCACTGAAGTCCCTAGATATTTCTTGGTGTTTAAAAGAAAGCAGGAAACCTGGGAACTTGAGTCGGCATGAGTAACGCTTTGCTTCGACGTGGTGTTTCTGGAAGTGCGCCTTCGAACTTGAACGTCCCCCTTATAAATAGCGCCCCGTGGATCCACGCGCGGCGAGTGCTAACCACTGCGGGGGACACAGGTGGCGACGGCTCCTGTCCACTCTCTTCGTTCTCGTCTTTGTGCGCTTCACCAGTTTCAAGATCGTTTACACAACGATCAACAGCTATCGCTTCGAGTAACAAACTATCGCTTCGAGTACACGCCACGGACACGACTCTGCCGAGTTTCATGGACCGACGACTGCGTGGTCACACCACGACAGGTGCAGGCAGAGAGAGAGAGAAGGGAGGAAGGAAAGGCAGGGAGGTTAACCAGACTGAGCCTAGTTTGCTGCCCTACAAACAGGTGCAGGCGTTTCTGTGGTTCCTGTGCCATGACTTGACCGCGGGACCGTGGCTTTTGCCCGGGGACGGGCGTGGATGAACTAGAGAAGAAAGACCCCATGCAGGGGTGGTTTTAAGCAGACCTTAGGTATAGGGTCTGGATCGAGAGACGGTATTCGATACGTGCTGTGCGCATCGCGCAATAAACCAGCTCCATTTTAGAGCACTGCAAGGGCCTGGCCCGAGCCCAGAACTGCTATGCGGCGGCCCGCCCTGGTCCGACTCGGTAGTTTCAAAACCGGGCCCGAAGGGTCTGGGCCCGGCCCGACGCGGCCCGGCCCAAAGCCCATGAGCGTAAGCGAAGCATGGTCCAATTCTCGGTAATCTTGAAGATACCATCTCCACAGGACATTTTCTATAGATAGTTTTGGTTGTGTCAGGACTTGGTCTGGCCTTGTTGTTGACAAATGAGCAGGTAAAATAGAAAGAAAGATTACGTATCCAACCGAATATGCTCGTGCGTTAACGTGGGACACTAAAGCTTGTGCTATAATTGCCAAATAGTTGCGCCGTCCTCCAGTGTGCCCGACATTGGAGGTCACGTGTTTAAAAGATAGCGCAGGAGCTGGGGGGGGGAGGGGGTGAATAGTGAGTGCGCGCTAGGTGGATAAAGGAAGAGGTAAGCACATTTTTAGAGCGCAGCTCTTTGGCGTCCGTTCCTGGGTTTCGCGTCGTCGTCGGCGTTGGCCTCGTAACCAGCTCCGCCCCCCTTCGCTGGAGTGGGAGACAAAGGACGCGAGCGGCGGAGACCAATGAGAGCGGCCCCTTCAGTGACGTGCGCGCGCGATGCTGGTGTCATGCGGACCCTCCTTACGGCTCGATGCGCACTCGTGTCTGGTCTCACCCGATCCGCTCGTTTCGTACTATCGTCTGCTCGCGCCACAGCTCTCGCCCGCGCCTGTTTGGTTCTGTTGGGTCGGTCTCGTTCGCGCTTGTTTTGGTTGTTATTTCGACAACAAACGGTTACAAATATCCCTCGAGGCCAGCGCACCTTCCACAACTTAATGCGGTGAGTGTAAGACTCGTATCTCCGCGAATCCCATTCATGCAAGTGCGACGACTGATGCACGGCGGAGGCCAATATGGCATTAAGGGCCCAGTTGTGAACGTCTTTGTGAACGTCTTTGAGAATCAAGCATTGGTGTACCAAGTCGAACATATATCAGTCTATTTCTCCGACCACAAAGCTTCCTTCATGACTGTCAAGAACTGTTAGTGGAGTCTTTGTTAAAGGAATACGTGGGAAAAATAAAAAAAAATTCTGTGATAGCGCATACATGTGTTGCTCGATTTCTTTGCCTCAATCTATCGAAAAGGTGAAACAGCTTATTTGCTGCGCTCAAATTTCGCATTAGGAAGTAACGTAATCGTCGGTAATTTTTTTCCTCCTCGGCGAGGCGGTGAACCGCTGTCCACGCGGCTTAACCCACTCTGTAGATGCTATGGGGAACTATAGCAACACTAAATCACATATAATATTGGACTGCGATGAAGACAAGCCTCCTCCTAACCTGATGGCCTCTCCCTGACCTGAAGCATGGGAGGCGGTGCTGCGCAGTTCTAGCCTGGACACCACACTCCAGGCCATAAAACGACTTGAAGAGGTTGCTATCAAACATCGATTGACGGCCATCTGACCTGCCTGAAAAGAGGCCAACCAGGCAAGCATCCGGTTTGCTACCCTACACTGGGGGAAGGGAAAGGGTGAACAGAAAGTAGAAAGCGGGATAGAGGGAAAACTGTGTGTGCACGCAGCAAAGCGCCTTGAAATCAGTCAAGTCCAAGCAAGTGCTCCGCCGATACGTTAGGCTGCCGTCATTCTGCTGTCTGAAGCTTATCTTGGTGCTTCCCCTTAGCTGGTGATGCGCGTTGAAGTCACCTGCGAAGACCAAGGAGCCGGTAGGCGTCAGCAGCACACTGCTGTACGTGGCAGTATATTGTTAAGGTAAACCCGAGCCTTTTTTACTTCAGTGCGAATAAAATGCTGCGGGTGAACCATGATGCTTACTCAAGACTTAATTACTGAATTGAGAGCATCCAACACTTGCATTGCACTTCGCGCTGACGGAGTGTGCAGGTTATTCAAGAGCATTCGAAAACTATTGATGAGAGATCGCAGTATCAACCACTTGCCGGTCTTCTTCGGGCAATTTGTCAGGAACCCGCGCTGTGCACTGTTGCGTACTCCAGGGTAGCGTATCGTACTGCTGCCGAGTTGTAGCGGCGCCTGCCTATCGAAGCTCAACCGACGATACTTATTGAGTGGCGTGGCGTTGTCGGCGGGCTGCAGGCATACGGTAGACCATGGCGATCAAGCAAGGGCGAGACGATTTCTAGTGCGAAACTTGCACGGTTTATTCAAAAGTTGGTGAAAGAAAATGAGAAGAGCATGAAGTGAGTAAAAGTACATTTCGGAGCCCCTTAAATAGGCTCTCTACAATCGTGGGAGGGATCTTGCTTCCGCCGACGTCATGTGACCGGCACAGAAAGTCTGCTGCAAGGAGGAGGAGGGCGTCCCGCTTCCGGTTATACCAAGCCTCAGGTCCGGGAAGTGCAGACGCTTGTCCTTCTCTTTTGGGCGTTGCTGGTTCACGGAAGTTCCCCTGTAGAGCTTGACAGTTCGAGGAAAGGGTCCCTCTAAAGTCACACCTACACACACAAAAGAGTCTTGTAAACACTGCGGGGCTTCCGCCAGACCGGCAGACATTCGAAATGGTCATGGCGAATTAGGAAGTCACGCTTCATTTCGATGAAGAAGGTCGGGTGAGAGAAATTCCTTTCTGCACGTGGTGCGGGACGAACAACCGTAGTAGGAGCAGTCACGCCTCATTTCGACGGGATATGGTGAGAGAAGGTCGGGTGAAATCCCTTTCTGCACGTGGTACCAGACGCCAACCGTAACAGCACTCTACAACGATGCGCAGCTGTATCACTTTACGTGGCTCCGGCTCCGGCAGTGGCATCGGCTGCGGCTTCGGTTGTGACTTCTGCTGTTGTTCCGGCTTCATTTAGTAGTGCGGACCATGTCGTATTGTTCTCCGCCATGACCTTGCTAGATTTAGATTGAATTCTGCCAGGCCTAGAGAGCGGAGGGGAAGGTGTTGTCGGATGGGGCGTACTCTTCACAGAGGCATCATCAGAGTTCTTTGAAATCCGACGGCGTCGGGAGCGTCGCTTTCTGAGAGCCGAAACAGCTTTCCGACGAGACGAACGGTGTCTCGCCATCTGGCGCGCCTAATCATTCCGCCTAACGCTGACGAAATAAACTTTTTCCTACATATAGTAGACAGTCTTCAAAAGTCACCAGTAGCATACCCAGCATATTACGGACCTGATGGAGACCCGGGCCGATTACGGGCCCAAGCCGAGCCCGAAAATCCTTGGCCCGAACCCATCCCGAGTCCGTAATAGAGATAGCTTAGCCGACCCCGATAACCTGCCTCCAATTTCCGGCCGGCCCGGGCCCGTTGTTGTGCCATTACCACAAGCCCGGATTCCGAATCTGCAAGATGCAGAATTTATCCTGCGAGCGCCCTTTGGACAAACCCGGGGCTGCGCCGAAAGGCACAGCGCCCTAATTCTCCCTTGACAAGTCAAGATGCTGAGCCGTCAGGCAGCGGTGTCCTGCGGAGAAGTATCGGCGAGCGACATGTCCAAACGTGCAACCAAGTGTCAGACAGCCCGGCGCCGTACCTCCTTTTGCCTGGAGGTCACCGCGCCCGCCAACTTTGAACCGGGTGGCCAGCGTGGTCGCTGGCTGGACGTCTCGGACGACCGTCGAGTGCTGGCTTTGTATTGGGCCGTTTGAGTGACAATGGTTTCTCGGGGCATTATAAGGCGCGACGCGGCCGCCTGGAAAACCGGATCCGCCGACCCACCGGGAGCATGCAGAGTGCCGCTCTCGAGTGGAGTGAGATGTGTCACGCGTTTTCGCCGGACGTCGCCGTGCGGGAACAGTCGCGTTTGATGTGAGCTCTCGGTCCCAGTGCCGATCCGATCTTGTCCTGTGTAATGACCTGTATATAATGTATAAAGTCCCTTTCGTTATTCTCACCGACGCCTGACTCGGAGTCTTCGCTACCAACGCTCTGTCACGAAACGGGTGACGAGCGCTACGGGACCACCTTAAAGTCGTAATAGTGGTGGCAGCGGTCGTAACACCGTGCAGTGCTCTACTCCATTTATCCCACTGTCTCTTCGCATCAGCGACATACCGGAGCCATGCTTTCTCAATAGTGGCCTGCACCGGAACATCGCTTCCCCTATCCCCGAAAAAAAAAATTCTGGTTACGCCACTGGCAACAAGAAATTACGTAATTTTCTTGATAGATCCTTTGTGGTACTACTATTTCTCATGTCCTTAAATGTACCTAAGATGTCCGATTATGTAACAGTAATTTGTTGCATAATCACACGAGGCCGCTCGAGACCTAACTCACCGTGCGAGCCCGGGCTCCCTCTCATAGGATGGGTGAGCGAGCGCGACCCCCTCGTCACTTACAACGATCTCACTCAGCACTATAAATTAGTCAAGCGAAATATGCCGCTACCGCGCAAAGCACTCAATAAAGCACAAGAAGTCACGTGCAGGCGGCTTCAGACGGGCACCTACCCATACCCGGCCTTTCTGCACAAAACCTTTCCGGACGCGCACCCTAACAATGCGCGTCGCTTTTGTAAAGATATATCTAGCCTTGCTCACATGCTCTGGGGTTACCCCCTGGCGCCGGGGGCCAGGACCGCCAAAGAAGAGTGGGACCGAGCTCTACGCAGGTCGGACCTTTAAGCACAGCTTTGGGCTGTCCATCGGGCCCGCGACGCGGCGGAGGGGCATGACCTCTCTGTCCCGGTGTAGGAGCGCCCCGCTGCGCTCTAATCGCGCGCACCGAGGGACGTCAATAAGGTTATTCATACATCCATCCATACATCCGACTGCATATCCTCCATAGTGGGTATGGCCTATATGTAGAAGCAAACCAAACCAACCAACTGCCACAGCGGCATACGGGTATGCGCCAAACTCATCAAGGTCATCATCATACGGGCTCTCGGACTCAGTCTCGCGCAGCCCATTTCGAGCGGACATGCTGGATACGCGACCATTGATAACACCTCGGCGATACCTGTGCTTCTGCAACTACGCCGTCTTCTCGTCCCTGCTCATCGTGCTCACCATCGTGGCCATGGGCGTGCTCAGTTACCTAGTCGTGCCTAAACGCCCCAAGCCCGTTTACATCGTCGTCAATTTCACCGACGAAGAGTTCGAGAATGCGTCGGCACCGTCCTCTTCATTGGTTGGACCTGAGGTCGTCGACGCGGCAGAGGCGGATCGCGATCTCTGTTCATCGCGGCAGTGTGACCGCGAAGCCGAACGCATCTTGGATGCCATCAACACTTCGCTGGGCCCGTGCGACGACTTTTACGCCTACGTCTGCTCGTCCTGGATGCGGAAGCACGAGCCCGGCAGCCTCCAGGACAGGACGTCCGTGGACTACGACATATTGGACGCCTACTCGCGCTTTCTGGTCAGCGTACTCGGCTGGAAGAACAGCGAACTGCCGGCTGCCAAGACATTGTTCGACGCGTGCATCGAGCCACCCGTCGGTCTCTTCGGAGAGCTCATCACCATGCTCTTCTACATGGTTGGACTGCAGCGTTGGCCCTACTCGGAGTCGGAACGCGTGCTACCTAACGAAGTCTCCGCCAGCGTTGGCAGCCTGTACCGGGTGCTCGGAGAAGACAGTCTGTTCCACTTGGCCGTCGTCGAGCGGCCCGACTCGACGACGCATCCGACCATTTCCATCGCCGAGCCCAGGCTGCTTGTCGGTCGCGCCGAGGGTGGTCTGCCGCTGGCCGACTTCGTTTTCCTGTCGAAGGCGCACGGGATACTGATGGACCATCTCCACAAACCCATGACCACCAATGTGGCCGCTGTCGAGATGGACCTGGCGAGACGCGCCGCGGCCAGGCGAGCTGCCGACTGCACCGACCCGCTCAGCGAGTGCATGACGACGCACATCGACCACCTGCCCGCATCCCGAGTGCTGCACTGGTCTTTGCTCGTCCAGGAGGCCTTCGGCGAAAAGATGGTAGCGCTCAACCAGCTGGTCGAGACGCCCAACTTTGAGTACCTGGTCAGCTTTAGCGACAAAGTGGACCAGCCGCTGAAGAAGGCCGACCTGCTCAACTACCTGGCCTTCCGCATCTGCATGACGCTGTCGCCGCTCATTGAGGACGCTGAGGTGCGGCACCATCTGGCCTCCATTGCGTACGGTCGCAACCCTCGCTTCGCGGAACCCCTGCCCGTGGCTCGCTACTGCCTCCGGTTCCTGGACCACTTCGAGCCGGCGCTCGTAACACTTCTCGCATACGACCGCTCCGTGGTCAAGCTGAGCTGGAAGGTGCTCCAGTTTCTGGTATTGGACCATCTCAACTCCACATTGTTCACGTTCCTGGGTCAAGACTTCAGCCGGCGGTTCTCGCCGGAGTTTTCAGATCACGTCGCACGCCGGCTCGCCACCGTCAAGTGGGAGCCGTTGATGCCCCAGCGTTTCTTCAATAAGACCTTCAGGGACAAGTACTTCGCCGGCTTCACGAGAGAAAACTCGAGCATATCGCTGTCTTCTTTCGTCCTCTTCTGGCTCCAGCGAGCCGTGAAGCGCCGGCGCGGTCCCGTCGAGACGGACCACAGCGAAGACCTCAGGACCGGTTGGGGGCACGGCTTCCTTCGCACGTGGCCCGCCCTCGGCTCGCCCTTCGGACACCTCGAGATACCGCTGCCGGTCTTCGACCCTGCCATGTCGAGTGACCCGAAGCTGCACGCTTTTCACGTAGCGAGGGCTGGCGCCCGCATATATCGAGTCGTCTTGGGCTACGTGTATTCGCTGGCGTACGGTTTTTTCTACAACACCAGCACGTCCGACCCAGCGTCCGTGTTCGAAAACCTCCGAAGCTGTCTGCAGCAGAGCTACACCGAGATGACGGCGCCAGCCGCTGGCTATGCCGCGATTCCGTCCATCGAATACAAGACGTCGGTGTCGGACATGCTGGACCTTATGGCAGCCAAGCTGGCCTTCGCGGCCTTCGAACAGTGGACGCGAAAGGAAGGCCTCAACTTCTACTTCGCCAAGGCCCTCCAATTTGACCAGAAGCAGTTGTTCTTTATCTACTACGGGCTCAGCTTTTGCGAGAACGTGAACCCGGCGGCGACGCGGGGAGAAGGCGACGCGCACAGCTCTGCCAGGAACCGTGTCAACGGTCCTCTTCGGCACATGAAGGAATTCGCGGACGCATTTCATTGTGCCGAGGGCTCATTCATGAATCCTCCGAAAAAGTGCAGCGCATAGCAACATTTAAGCGATATGATAGAAATGTTTTTTACTTACTCTCCTCCCTTGCGCATCTTCCTCACTGTGCAAAAATGTGGCCGCAGTATATATACTATATAGCGCTCCATGGAATACGCACGAACACAGAACCTACATATTATAGAGTGATGCTCACTGATACGATTGCGCTTACGTTTCTTGTATGATTACGCCGTGTGGCTATCTGCTTCTCCGATACTGGTCTCAAGTTTTCTAACTCTTCTTTAATACAACTCTGAGAATTGAAATATGTGTCGTCAGGTTGATAGCATGATAAAGCGAATAAGAACGCGTTGATTGTAGTCTGCGCATTTACTGGTAGCTGCTGCAAACAGAGGTTCTATTGGAACTTATTTCGATTGATTTGAGGAGCACCTGGGGAGTGGAAGGTGTAGTGATTTTTAGGATGAAAAGAAGAGAGAAGTGCAGTGCCGTAACTGTCTCTCAAGGGAGGGCACCTCAACAGCCCTGCACAGGGTAAGGGGAGTGGGGAGAAAAAGATTAGAGAGAGAACGAAAGAGAGCGGGAAAAAAAAAAACAGGAATAAGCATTCAGTCTGCGGAACCGTATTTGTACCTTTACAGCTGAGTGCTAACGTAGAACGGGACTGTGGCCTTGAACTATAATAAGCTTGAACCTTGGCCATAGTATACCGGTCAGAGGGTATATTCGCGTACTGATACGATGACCTATCTGTCCTCTGTTGTGTTCAATATTGCAGCGAAGTATCTCCACGGATAAGTTGTACGCATGCACCGCGAGCACTGCTTATTTGAGCGTAATTAACGGGCCGTCCACGTGAAAGTGTTATTTCCAAGGCATCGTTAGTTTTTGAAGGTTTACGAGTATTGCTGTGCTAATGCAGCTTTGTTAATGGCCAGCAGGACACTATTGTAAATTTTAAATTTTGCGGGCCAGAGCACAAATACGAGCAAGTAAACGGTTAACTTGTATACAAACCCATGATGTTCAAGTATATAATGGCGAAAGTAAAAGCGCCTGTCATCCTCAGCAGCCCTGTATTGTATTTGCAAAAACGAACTTGGAAATTTGCGCTAAGTGGCGTCTCAAGTTCGCAGAGAGAGACGCCGCTTTTTCCGGATAGCAACGCCACCTATGGGTTAGGAGTTGTTTTGCGAAAGTGATGACTTGTGCTCGAGGCGAAAAACAATGCAAGGAAATATGCCTCGCACTGCAGCTGCTGAACTTAATATCGCATTTCACTAGTTCAATATCGTTTCGACTGAATGTCCGCATCGACCAGGGTTTCGGCTATATCGCTACTGTACCCACCTTTTGAATGCTCGAGAAAAGAGGAGCAGCAAGGATCACCTTCTGAGAGACTTTGGAGGCCCTGCATAGTGTGACGACCCGAATAGGCAACGAATATTATGTGAGAGGGGCAGACAGCAATGCCGAGCACATGGAAACGTCACTACAGGTTATACGGAATAAGTGCCGGCCGGCCCACACAATTTAACATGTGCTTGGTCCGGCAATGACACAAAACATTTTACAACTTCCCGCGACCGAGCTCCGCAGGTGTCCGCACCAAATGTGTACTAAATGAGTTGTACTACGCAGTACATACTGTATGCACGCCTGTAACCGGCATTTAGGTAGGTCAATGTCAACAGCGGTCGAAGACGGTTTATGTCTCTGGAGCCAACGTTTCGACACGAGGACTTCATTGTCTTCTTTAGGGCAACAAGTGTTTTCCTATTTCACTCTCCCTCACCCATAATGAGGGAGGAGAATATACAGGGTATTTTTTTAGCTGCAATAAATTCTGAAATATTGCCTGTAGCCGATAGCACAATTATAGCCCTTGACCTTAATTGTCCGATGAGGCGGCCCATTACTTCGAGAAATCAAAGTGCTCAACTCAAGAATTAACATAAATATAATTATTAACCTTCCTAATTATTTCATTTACGACAGACATTTCAATCTACGAAGTGTAGCTGGATCAGATACCGGCCGTGGCAGCCGCATTTATATGGGGGCGAAATGCAAAAACGTCCGTGTCCCGTGCAGTGGGGTCACGTTAAAGATCCCCCGGCGGTCAAAATTAATCCGAGCGCCTTATAATGAAATCGTTGTTTTTGGCACCAAAACACCCCAAAATTCCATTTAAATTCAATTGTAGCTAGTGAGTTTGCCAGGCATACCGTTTGGAATTAATTTTGAGCATGGCACTGGTTTCAAGATATATGCGCCGCCAAACGTGCGCTAAAAATACACTGTTGCTCCACTCGCTTCTTAAAGAAAGTGCTATTTTATGCATCGCGATGCTCAAAAGTAACTGGTGTTTTCTCGAGTTTTAGCGTTTTCTCGTGTTACAGGCGCACACCAGGATTCTCTCTTGAACGTCGCTTTCCGTTAATATAATGTACAGCCGTTTGCACAGTGGTCTGCACCCAAGAGAAAAGGATGACTGGATAACATACTGTGATTCCTCACCAAAACAGGGCATATGGTCACCGATGTGCGCTTTCCCCACAGCGCGCGGTCTCCACACTTTAAATATAAAGTCATCCGGCCATTGTAGTCACAACGAGAGTCCTGTATAGCGTCAAGCAGTTGGCGCACTAAGACATCCAGGACACGTATATAGCGCTTCCCTCAATCAACCAACGCCTCTGTGATGCACGCCGCTATGTAGCAACAGCACTGAAGCACTAAAGCGGCAAATGCTCCGCTCATCGCCCCTTCTCGTGCGCGCGTGAGAAACCGAAACGACGTATACCGCGAAGCTGTTATTGCCGTGGACCGACGAACAGCACACGTCTACTCACGCTCTCTGTGATGCTAATCGTCGTTGCCCGTCCGGCGGACAGGACACAAGAGCGTGTCTGAAGCTTGCCGCCCAGCGTTGTCGGTAAAAGAAAAAAAAAAATGCAGAGCAAGGAAAAGTCGAGGTGAGGAGCAGGCACGGACAGGTGTTATACGTGTATAGACAAGCGTTTTAGACACGATCCATGGGCTCAGACACGACGTTGCTCCTCAGAGGCGACGACACGTACACGCTCTTGAAGAAAGAAAGCTCGACGAGTGTCGAGAGGCGTGTTTTCTTTTTTCTATTCGTCCAGACGACGTAAATCCAAGCGCGTATATAGATGTGGACGTGGCCGAAGTGAAGAATTCGGTCTTGTCTTCTTAGCTCAAAAGTACAAACAAACATCGACTGCTGAAACATCCAGATCAAAAGAAAGCGATGGGAGATGGAGTTCCTATAGACACGTGCGCAGAGCGAGTGCGATGGATACATTCGCCAAAGCGGACCCGACGAGCGCTGCTGCTGAGACTTCTCAGAACTGGCAAGCTCCGTGGCGTCCACACTACAGACGCAGGATGTAGTGCCTACGCAGCGCAAACAAAGGGGGAACAAAGTACAGGCGCTGAACTTAAATGTTTGCTCAATGAAATACGACCTGCACACATTCGTCAGTACTCCCGACGTATGCAACTCTCGCTGTAGACTATATCGAACGTGTCATGTCGACGCATGTCAGGAAGTGCTGATGCTATGAACTTGCAATCAACTGTTATTCTGTGTTTTTATGCGAAGCATATTACGAGAGCTCAACCCAGCTCCTCAGGCGCGGCGGCATAGCGGCGGTGTCGCCTTGAATACCACGTGACACCGTGACGTCACGACAGAGGAGAAGTGGCTTTGGCTCAACTCTTGCAAGATGGGCTGGGTGGGAATCGAACCAGGGTCTCCGGAGTGTGAGACGGAGACGCTACCACTGAGCCACGAGTACGATGCTTCAAAGCGGTACAAAAGCGCCTCTAGTGAATGCGGTGTTGCCTTAGAAACGAGCTGTTTCTAAGGCTCAGGCGTGCGTCGCTTGCTCAGGCGCACATTTCGTTGCCGCGCCGAACGCTGCGTTGCTCGACGCTCACCGCGTCCAATGCGGGGCGTCCAAGGCGAAGCAGAGTAACGCATGAGTTGTTTCTTCGTCTAGCCGAACCAAATATAGCCAAGCAACAGCAGTTCACCAAGCTAAACAGTGGTTCAACAACTAAAATAAAGGCTAGTATGCTTCGCATCCTGGGCTTAACCTTACCTAAGCCACAGCCATTTTTTTGTAGCCTTCTTGCCACGAGCGTGTATTGCGCAGTACACTTAATGACGGGTAAAATTTTTATTCAACGATTGCTCTCTTTTTCCTAATATTGTCCGTGCGAGAACAGTTGGAATGCAGTGAAAAAGCTTTATTATGCACAATTAGAGAATAAGGTTTTCTAGCTGTTGCGTATTCCAGAACGTAGACATAGGATTTATATATAGCTATAAAAAAAATGACGCGAACCTGTCTTCTGTACTCCTGGTTCTCATCCTACGGCTTTTTAGCGCTAGTTAAACATATCTCACTTTAATATGCAAGTTGATGGCACGCTGGGGGAACGCTTCGGAGCTTTCGAACGCTGTGGTCGCATGATGCATCGGCTCCGTCTTTTTTCGTGTGCTGTGTCCAAATTCTTGCCTCGACTCTCGTGATTTTTGGATCACTGGTGCTGTAAGTGACCCGCTGTCGAACGACACCTCTTCAGCGGAAATCGGACCTGTCATCTTCGGTTCATCGCCGTTTATTCGAAACATCCGAGCCCCCGCGCCCCTGCCGCGCAACGCCGGCAGCGTGCGTCGGCGGTAGCAGCTGCAGCAGCCATGAGTCAGGACGGCGTCGTCGACACGGTCGACATGACTACGGAAGAGATCCTCGATTGGCGCGAGAAATTTATTTACTCCGACGCCAAGAAGCCTTCGCCAGCCTCGCCCAGCACCCTCAAAACTCCACCACAAGTAAGCCACATTCTGCCTCGTCCTCCACCACTTCCAGCCGCAGAGTACAAAATAATTCTTCGTGTACACGGTGGAGTCAACTGCGCCAACATACATCCAGTCTCTCTCCGCGACATCGTCATCAAGTCCACTGGTCTCTCCACGGCTGCAGCATCGCTAGATCGACTCCGGGCCAACGAGATTAACAACACAATCATCATAAGCACTCCCTGCATGGACAGGGCTGATCGTTATTTGAAGATCGCCACCCTCGCCATCATGGGCAAGAGCTACGAAGTCTCCACGCACGTGGCAGACCCTAAAAATTCGTGTAGGGGTATCATCAAGCTGCCGGCCTCCCTGGTAGAGGGGAACGTGTTGGCTAACCTTCGAGAGTCCAATCCAGCAATCAACATCCTAGCTGCTCGAAGAATGGGCTCTACAGACTCCATCCTGGTCACTTTCGAAGGCTCAAAGGTCCCCTTCTACATTGACTACCTCCGCACAGACCTCCGCTGCCGACCATATCGACAAAAAGTGGAGGCGTGTACTAAGTGCCGGCAGCTTGGCCATCGCCAAGACGTCTGCCCCAATGTGACCATATGTCTCTGCCCAAAATGCGGCATGCCAGATCCTCCTCAGGACCACAGCTGTACTCCCACTTGCATCATCTGCACCGGAACACACGAGACTGGTTCCTCAGAGTGCAAACTTCGCTACAAACCACGGACACCGCCCCCGGCACCTCCAGAATCTAAACTGCCACTCCCGGCCAGGAACGCTGTACAGGCCCCCAATCAACGCACTGGACAAGAGACGCCGCAGAGCAGCAGCCGCAAGAACGCTGGCGCATCGGCGCAGCTCCCATCATCGAAGCAAGCTTGGCCTCCGCTGACCCCACGCAGCGAGGAGACACCGCCCATCAACCATAAAAAGGTGAGCTGGGCAGGAGTAGTCTCCCACAATAGCAGCTCCTCACAATATGCTGATAGCTCTCTCATCAAATACTTACTAAATCAGAACGAAATGCTTAAAAACGAAATCAAGCAGCTCAAAGCAATGCTCCACCCCCCCATCGATATCACTGACACTCCTGTTGCTACTTCCAAACCACTCCCACAAACGCTTTCGCCCACACTCACACGTCCTCCGACAGAACGCATGGACACACTTGCATCCACTGCTACGACGGAAGCCGCAACTCCAATGCTGCCTTCATCACACACGCAGCCCCCACCCGCAAAAAGGAAGAATGCCGAAATAACAGACACCGAGAACACCGTTGAAAACGGCATATTTGTCCTCACTGACCGCATGGACGTTCTGGATAACAAACTTGTTGCCCTTGAAAATCGACTACAGAGCAAGCTTGATTCATTTATTTGTGAGGCATCTGCACAGTTTTGCCGTTTTCAAGAGCTAATCGACAGCTGGGGAAGACGCTCCGCGACGTCCCAAATTCCCGTCCTTCAAAATGACAATAATCATGAAGCCAGCCCGTAGTCTAGTCATCTGGCAGTGGAACTGCAGAGGGTTCCGCAACAAGCGCGCATCTCTAACACTATTTCTACAGAGTCTTAACGAGCTCCCTGACATTATAGCCTTGCAGGAAACACACGGGAAAGTCACGCTACCTGGATACAATACGTTTCAAGACCCTCACATAGACAAGCCCAACACTGCCATACTTGCAAGGCGACATCTTTCTGTTAAATGGGACACATTCAGCAGTACTGAAATCCCCCACGATTTCATCAAAATTCTACCTCAACGCCACACCCAACCCACCCTATGCGTGTTGAATGTTTATAGCCCTCCCAATGCTCGACACCACCGCTTTGAGAACATGCTTGCCCAGGCCAAAGCTAACGCCAATAAACAGCCACTAGTCGTAACGGGCGACTTCAATGCCCCCCATCAAATGTGGGGCCACTCCGCATCCACTCCTAAGGGAAGAGCTCTATGGCAGCACATACAAAATCAAGGTTTCACCATCTACAATGACTTCACTCTTCCTACCCGTCTAGGAAATAGCGTCAGTAGGGATACATCCCCCGACCTCACCCTTACTCACCGCATCACTCAGGCGACGTGGCAAAACCTCCAAAACAACTTGGGAAGCGACCATTACATCCTCGAACTCCGTGTAGATTTTAAGCACAGACCATTAGCCACGAAACCACTAAGGCTTACGAATTGGACGGAATTCAGAAAATCTCGCTGCAACACTAACGAAGAAACCATTACCGACATTGAGCAATGGGCGAACGCCTTGCAAGCAGATGTAGAGGCCCATACCACCACTCTCCCGCTAGACACACCCTTGGCCACAATTGACTCCAAGCTACTACACATGTGGGAAGCGAAGCAAGCTTTACTTCGGAAATGGCTAACAGCACGTTACAATCGTAAACTCCGAATCCGAATCGCCAAATTAGACTATCAGATCCAACAATATGCTATGAAATTGGCGGCGCAGCAATGGACTCAGGTTTGCGAAGGAGCGCATGGTACTCTCAGCAGCAATAAAAAGACCTGGCAACTGCTCCGGCACCTGCTCGACCCCACCACGTCTAGGACGCACAACAACCTCCAGATGAATAAACTGCTGCATGAACATGCAGCCGACCTGCCGACCATGTTCAGCAACCTGGCTTCCAAACATATGCCCCCTCCTACGCAAATACCCATGCCTGACTATGCTGGTGAACCCAATGAGGAGCTTTGCAGCCCCATCACAGAAGCGGAGGTTCGACATGCCCTCAACCAAGTGCAAACCACCACGGCACCAGGCCCAGACTCTGTGACTAATAAAACGCTTCGGAACCTCGATGAGCAATCCATAAGCAAACTCACCGAGTATTACAACCACTGTCTCGAAGTGGGAGAGATACCCCAACAATGGAAAGCAGCCAAAGTGATCTTCATTCCAAAGCCGAATAAGCCAATTCACATTGATAACTTCCGTCCAATTTCTCTTACTTCATGCATAGGGAAGATCTTGGAGCACGTAATCCACCTACGCCTCTCCAAATACATAGAACATAATCACTTGTTCCCTTCGGAAATGACTGGCTTCCGCAAATCTCTTTCTTGTCAGGATGTCATGTTAAGGCTCAAAGAAGACATTATCGAACCGAGCGATGCACGTGACACACAAGCGTTGCTCGGCCTCGACCTCAAAGGCGCCTTCAACAACGTGTCCCACCTGGCCATACTACGCGAACTTAGCAGTATAAACTGCGGGGAGCGAATCTACAGCTATATACGCAGCTTCCTCACGAAGCGCACTGCGACGCTACAATTAGGCAGCGAACAATCTGGCCAAATAAGTTTAGGAAGCACTGGCACGCCCCAAGGGGCAGTACTTTCGCCCCTCCTCTTCAATTTGGCTATGCGACCTATAGCTTTCACTCTCAAGAAGATTCCTGACCTCCGATTCACACTGTACGCGGATGATATTACGCTGTGGATGACCGGAGGTTCTGACGGGCACATCCAAGACACCCTCCAAGCCGCAATTGATCAGGTCGAGCAAGTGGGTCACGAGTTGAATCTCAGGTGCTCCCCCACCAAATCACAGCTTCTCCTTCTACGCCCCACAAGACGCTTCAGGACTTCACCCCCGAATATCCAACTCACGATTGAAGGGCACCCTATACCCCAAGTAGACAGGATAAGGGTCCTAGGATTACACCTCCAATGCAACCGAGCAAATCAGCATACCTTGCAAACACTACAAACAACGGTAGATAATACGCTCCGCCTGATAGGGAGGATCTCCAACAAACACGGAGGGCTTCGAGAGAAGGAACTAATTCAGCTAATCAAGGCTTTTGTCTTAAGCAAAATCACCTTCACACTACCGTATCTCTCACTCTCTAGGCAGGAAGAGGACACTGTGAATTGCTTGCTTCGCAAGATACACAAAGTCGCTCTTGGTGTTCCAATTAGAGCATCCACACAAAGGGTGATGGCCACCGCCACACTAAATACCCTTCAAGAATTAACCGAAGCTCATCTATCATCACAATACCACAGACTCACCACAACTGAAGCTGGGCGTGAGATCCTGAGACAACTTCATCGTGCTCCACCATTCAACGACAGCAGGCGACATCAACTTCCTCCGCCCATACATGGACAATACCACATCCAGCCCCTACCCAGAAACATGCACCCCGAATTTCACGTCAAACGCCGCAAACATCGAGCCAAGGCGCTACAACGCAGCTATGGACAGGCTGAAGGAGTGTACTATGTGGACGCTGCAGCCTACACCCCTAAACATCGTTATGCTGTAGCGGTCGTAGACAACCAGGGCAACACTGTTTGTTCAGCATCAGTCAAGACCATCTCGGCGGGTGACGCGGAAGAGGCCGCCATTGCACTTGCATCGGGACTACCCGATTGCGACGTCATTATTAGTGACTCTAAGACTGCTATCCGCAACTTCAGTAGCGGCTACATTAACAACCTCGCGCACTCTCTGCTTGTAGCTCACCCACCAGAAAAAGACATCGCTCTCGTATGGGCTCCAGCACATCAAGGACTCCATGGCAACGAAATGGCTCATGCCGCTGCTCGAGGATTCACGGACCGAGTGGCCGCAAATATGGGCCTAACTCTAAAACCCAATTACTCCCAACAACACACCAATAAAGACACACTCGTCACATTCCATGAAATTTGCACACATTACAGAAACCAACGCCTATTGTATCCACCTCTCTCTGTGCCTAGAACGCGCCAAAGAGAAATACTGTGGCGACAACTACAAACTCGCACTTTTCTTACCCCGCGCACTTTGCACTTATTCTTTCCCGCCACATACCCGACACCCAAGTGTCGCTTTTGCCCTGTCCCCATAGCAGATCTCTCCCATATCATGTGGCAATGCCCCATCAAAACTCCCCCCCGCAAGCTCAAACCATTAATTAGTGGCGAGGAGCTGTGGGAGACTGCCCTGCGCAGCTCCGATCCCACCCTACAGGACCGAGTCCTGAGGTGGGCTGAGGAGGTAGCGGAGGCCTACCACGACTGGTAGACGGACTTCTACACATAATGTGGTGATGGACGCCTGCTGGGACTGGACTACTTAGACCTCCCTCTCTCCCCCCCGGCTCCTCCCCTTGCTAAAAAGGGGAATAAAGTTCATTCATTCATTCATTCATGGCACGCTGGCACACGTTAGAGGAAATCGGTAATAGGAAGAAAAGCGTGACATTGCATCCTTCTAGTGATTCCTGCTTCAACATCGGAATCTTACAGCAGCTTTGTTTTACCTGAACTCGACGCCAGCGGGTCGAGTCAGAAGTCGAGCTGACCCAACCGGGTTGCTATCTTGCTGCTCAGCTTGGACCCAGAGGAGCAGCTCTGCGCCGTCCGGATGGCCGAAGACGCCGCTAGAAAGCAAGGACTGGCCGCCGTCTGAGCAAAGGGGGGGACTGGGGGTTAGTTTCCCGATCCCCGCCGCCCCTGAACCCCATCAAGGACATAATAAAGTTATATATCTCTTTCTATCTTGCCAAGCGGATTGGGCAAGTCAACCGACATTGAACTCGCTCGAGATTAGCTCGGATCGCCCCGCTAGCAAACTTACCACGATCCCGACAATCGGATTTCAGTCCGACTTCATCAGTCTTTTCTAAATCCGATAAAGTCAGGTTTCGTCGATATATAGCCGACCCGAGTATATATGCCAGGTTCATGGCCACTTGAGGCCACGAGAAACAGCAGAAACATAAACCAGGAGCAGCAGCAGATAAACCAGGCGCTATCAACGGGACTGGCGCAGATTTGGAGAATGTACAACGATCATGACTGCCACTGACAACAAATAATTCCGGCGAACAGGGACCATAGGCTGAAGCAGAACCTACGCCGCCAGAAAAAAGTGGGCGCGTGGAATCGGCTCAGTCGCCCAATAGCCATTTCGCAATCTCAGTCACTTAGGAGATCAACCAGGGAACGACGTCCATTACTGCGTTGTTTCCCCTGAGGCATGAACATTCTCTCTAAATGAGAGGACGGTAGCGATAGGCAACGACCAACCGTTGGTGGCACTCGCACGGTTAAGATAAGAAGACAAGCAGCGGCGGTTAACCGAAGCTTTGCGGAAGCGCCGGCATGGGCATCGTGTATATACCTAATGAATGTTCAACATGCTGCTATCATTATTGCCCCTTCATATCAGTAGTTACATACTGCAAGACCGGGTAGCGTCGGCTTATGGACGACCCATATTCGTACGGTATAGAGTGCCCGAGTAGCCTCGCTCTAGACTTGGGCAATCCCAAACGAGATCCTTGTAAAGCTCGAAACTGGGTGTGCAAAGTGTCCGTCCTTTCTGTTACGTCGTCTCGTGTTGAGGCCACCTCCTCAACTTCGCCATAAGCGAAGTAAACCCAATATTATGTCTACTTCCACCACTGGACATCCAATTCCTTCTCCCTGCTGAAGTGTGAAACTGTCACCCGGTCGTGCTCTAACAGCTGAGCTATCCTGCAATTGTACGCGCCGAGCGATTTGTTTGGAGGTTTGCGCACCATGCGGAATATGCGAATGGTGGTGTGTGCGCACTTTTTTTTTTTTAGGAAGCCAGGAGCGACAATAATCAAAGGGCAGAAACACGTCGTGGGGTTTCCGGGACATTAATTATAATGTACATCTACCACGACGGCAACGCGCCCCGAGTGTAGGTGTAATGCCCTTCTGCAATAGACCTATGAGGACAGTTTTCATTTTTCCGGATTAGGGCTGGGGGAGTTGCACTTGAACAAACTTTGTGTGACCTCGAAGGATTGTTCACTGAAGTGACTGCCTTATGTTACAATACATCATAGTAGGAGACAGTTCAGTATCACAGCCTGGGACTCCTCAAACCACCAAGAGACTGGCGTCTCTCGGATGAACCATACGACAAGTGGATTAAGTGAAACACTATAGGAAGATATATGCTTTTTGTGCGCAATAGGTCGCACGAATACACATCAATGAATAATGCCATGTAACGGCTTCTGAAAGCTTTAATACAAATAGATGCAATCAAGAAATATTTTCCTGACGAAAGGTCATTTGAGAAGATAAGACATAACATACATAAAAATTGCGTAAAATATAACAGTTTCTGAACACAACTTATAACTAATATTGTGAGCGTAAAGCAACGTGACTCCATAACGTAATAGTTTGATCACTTGTGAAGCATGCCTTATGTGCCATTGGTTTCATTTATTTCCTGGCGGAGGAATAAAATATTTTTAGGTAATTTGGATTTGGCATTTTGGAGGTAATCTGCGCCGGGTTCCAGCTTGCTATCCAAGATGGCTCATACTTTCGCGTGCGCTGTCTCCGCACGTGCTTATACGGTGGAAAATACGCTTCCTTCTCAGCGTAACAAAGGGTTTTGGCGAAGTACCGATAAGCGACGAGACTTGTGTTGAATTTGTCGTTGGTACTCATGCCATGTCTTTAGGTGGTGCATATTGCATTACCACCACCAGCCGCGGTATAGGAGCGAGCTCGGCGCATGTTTTTTTCTCTCGATTGATTTCGCGTCGTCGCCGTGATGTTTCGTATAAATTCCAGAAGCCATACGAATGAGCGACCCGTACGTCGTGAACGCGAGAAGAAGCACGTAACAGCGAGCCGCGAAAAGGATGGCGGCTTGATGTGCATTATTTTCCCGCGCGCTTTGGAGGCCACATGATCCAACTCGCGCTTGGGAAGGAGAGCACGCGTCTTCTCCTTTATCCCTGCCGTAGCTGCGAATAACTGCGCAGCTGACGTTTACACGGCCCGCGGGCCATATATAATTTTTGGTATGGATGGGTGCAATGAAAAAGGGCGAGCAGGGAATGGCTGATAACTTCAAGCGTAGTGTCTTCCTTCAGGGGCTGTCTTTCCGCGCCCCTAGTGTTGCAGATCGCGTAGTCTAAAAGAGAGTGGTAAGTAGAGTTATCGCTGACAGAGTCTTCTAGTGGACTTAAACATAGGCTGAGGATGATCATGAATGTAGTGTCTGGAGCCGCGGTGAATCGCGCGGCTGTACGAAACATTCGCCCCCTCTGCCGGCGTTTTTAATAACGCCAGCGTTTTGACTGCGGGTGCTCGTGGTCATGCAGTGAGATATTTGCAGGTTTACATGATGCGTGCGTTACACTATCCTTGGTATTTTAATTAGTAAGTGAATCTTTACTACAATCTATAAGGTCGATATAGCTAACGTATAGACTCGTGTAAGGGCATGCACCTTTTGTCGCGATTTTGACGAGCCATATATGCTACTGTGCTATCTTGCCTAATTTTTCCAACTACGCGTATGAAATCCACCGTAAACGTCCGCGATCGCCTCTATTCGCCATCTACCAACGACGCGCGAACGTACGCTGCGCGCGAAAATTCGCTGCAGAGCGTGATCGGAATCAGAGCACCGAACGCGATTGCTTCTCGCTTGGATTTTTTAAAATATTGACTGTCAAGTTGGAGGTGCGGCCTTTGCACAGATTTATACGGTAAGAATTTTCCTTGGTGTCACTGTTTTATACCTCGCTGTCACTAATAATGAGTCGCCTTTCCGGCGGAACTACAGCCTCTTTTTCTTTCTTTTATGTTCTTTGAGTCCGAGTATAAGCACTGCTCCGCATGATTGCTATGGAATCTGATTTCGAGTGAATCCTGTTTGGCCTCATTTCGGTTACGGAAAACTTTGGAGGGGGCTCAGGCCCAAGAGCGCCTCCCCCCCTCCCCTGCCGTAGTCGGCTCCTATGGCCACAGATGTGGAAAACATCTTCCCTTCTGTCACAGGAACGACGACGATGACAACGACAACCGCAGCAATTATAAATGTGGTGGGAAAAAACAAAAAGAAAAGATTACTTGAGGGGGGGGGGGGGCAAGCGGCCAGATGTAAAGGCGTGTGCAGCCTGTCGTGCTCCTTGGCAACAGCGTGTGCCGTATTTTCGAACATAAATGGAAAAAGAAAATAAAATACGCTTTGAGAAAAGAACGATTCAGCAGAGGCAGGCTTAAAAGAGCAGCTTAGTGCTTCTTTCGGAACGCTTTAAGAAGAAAGGCTGTAGGTATTCGTGACCATGGCAGACACTGTGAAAAGACGAACGGAGACATCGCGACCTGCTGGCCCGGCCCCTGGGGTACATATGTTTGCGAGCGCTCATCCCCTAGACCTTCCCCCGCTTTTTCGCCTGCGTTCTGCCACCTCACTACAGAAAAAGGAAATAGAAAAAAAAACAAGAAAAAAAAAGCAGCTGATACTTTGCTCGCGCAGCTCTAGCAGCTAAGCTGTTCGGTCGGCTGAGTGCGCGCAGTATTCCTCGCACCATTGCCTCTCTTCTGTCTGCGTTGATTCAACGTACAGGCCAACCGTGAGGGTGAAGTGCCTTGCAGAGCACTATGCCACCGTCTGACGCGCGGGTGAGTATGCATTCAGGAGCTCCGTTCGATCTCCGGTGCGTCTATAATGTTTGTAGTGTGTGTGCGTACGTGCACATGAATGCTCACAGTATACCGACGCAAAAATTTTTGTGTTTCTTCTTCAACAGCCCGACGTATACAAAAAAAGACTGCAACGGTATCAGTCGTATACTGCCAGAAACGTAAAGAAGAAAGAACCTCTTGCATTTCCGCGCTCGATTTCTCGTGAAGACAATAGTGTAACAAAGAAAGTCAGTATCGTTCGCTGTTTCAACATTTCAAGGTCCGTGTAACCTGGTTTTACTTCTCATCAGCCCATAAGTCTCACTAAAGCTTATTAAATAATGGCTTAGTATCTTACTAAAAAAGATCGCGTACTCGTGACGCCTGCGGCAGAAAGTATGTTCCACGCCCACCGCCAAAGTTTGTGAGGGGAGTGGGGGAGGGGGGGGGCACTGGCTAACACTCGCAGGGTTAGTCATAGTCAGTGGCGTAGCTAGGTCGTCTGGCACCCGGGGACCATAGGTCTTCTGTAACCCCCCCCCCCTCCCCCCTGCAGGTGTAGCCGGCGGAAAGAGGGGTGTCTTCAGACGTATATGACAACAACCCCCCCCCCCCCTCTCTGGCCCCTTGCACCCGGGGCCCCCGGCCCCCCCCTCTTGTTACGCCACTGGTCATAGTAGTAAAAAAACACACACAAATACTCCAGAAAGTGGATCGGAAAACGGCGCCGCGGCATCTTAAATGGTAAGAGCATCGCACGCGTACTGCGAATACACGGGATCGTTCCCCCTCCTGCGGCCAGCTGTTTTTTCATCAATTTTCATTCTTCATCAATTTATCATTTCGTTAATTCGATCGGTAGGTACAAGTAATTTTCCCTATGTTGTCATTGGTGTCTCTGTTTGTTGGCATTTTACGATATATGGCTTAATAATTAAAGCCGTACGAGCACTTCTGACGCGATTCTGATCGCTTTTGCAGTATACTTGATGGAAATGGCATTCAGCGGATTCAAGACACGCTGCGCCCTGTATAATGTTCATCACCGATTTGAACTTCGGTCTCTTCTCTCTTTTGTTTGCTCCTCCTCTCCACGTGCAGGGTATCCTTCCTTTCCTCTCTCTCTCTCTTAAGACTGCACAATATCTGCACAAACTGCTGTTGGAAGTATAATTTCGACTTCCAGTCCACCTACAAGTGCTGATTGAGCTTTGAAAACATACGACAATTCAAAGCTAGGGCAGGGCACCAACTTAAAATCTTAATCAAGAGTTTTGTACATTAACTTCGAAGAAAAGAACTGTGCTGCGTGAATCGTCAGTTGACTTTCATATTGCGTCAGTGACAGCTTTCATGAGTGGACATAAGTATCAATGTATATGAAGCATGTCTTGCTACATCCCGAACTGCTCCCCTCCCCTCTCCCAAATGTAGGGTAGCAAAACGGATTTTTGCTCTGGTTAACTTTCCAGTATTTCTTTTCTTCTTGCGTCTTTCTTTCTTGATGTAATAAATCAAGACACCGACAACAAAAGCTTCGGTAAGGCTAACATTTTCGTTTCCACACGCGAGACTTGTTCATAAGTGAGACTAAAAGCGCTAAAACAGCCGTTTAACGTGTCCGGGATACCTGGCGTACACAGGTGGCAAATTTCCATCGTTTCGATTAAGGGTGTCCGTAATGGTTTGAATATGAAGCGACCCTAGATAATGACGCATGTTTTGGTTCTTTGCATTCGCAATCACACGTGCCTTATCGTAGATTAAACACAATGATGGAAAGCGGGTCCGAACACACGTGTTTATTCTAGACGCCATTTTAACTGGAATTAACTGGAATCGCGAACGGGCTATTTCGTAAGAATCTAAATGTGCGTCTTTATCTACAGAGTCGCTTCATATTCAAACCACAATAGACACTGGATTTTAATCGACGTAATTAAGCGACATTTTTTATCGATCTTAGTCTCATTTGTGAACGAGGCTCCTGTGTGAGAGCCGGACGTTGACCTTACCAAACATTTAGTAGTGGGTGTCTTGTTTTATTTCATCGTATGACAACCCTGCCCGACCGGATTCTGTTCCACTCTCAATTTCATGCTCTTCATCTCAAACTCACACAGAGGCAATCATAAGTGCAGCCGCGGTAAGGGCATTTACTTCCCTATTTGTCCCGCTGACTTGAAGTGCTGCGCGCGTGGGTGGGCTTTTCTGTCCTGATCACCGAAGGACATGAAGTCAGTCGGAACATTGTAGTTCTTCCTGTGGTCCTCTTCTTTGCTGTTGAACAAACGCGAAGCTCACAAAATCTCCTCTGGAAATGCGCCGCTCAGCAAAAGAAATAAGGGAAAGAAAGAAAAAAATAAAACATTCACGGACGATTACGACAGCCCTAATGAGAAATTTGAGCGCAGCTTAATATATTGGCTGGCGTGGACAATATGTCTAGCGTGGCACATTAAAAACGGGGCGAAGTGTGGCGCGACTGCCTCGCTAATCGGGATATCGCGAGAGGAAACGCGTGAGTGACGCGTAGGCGCGATTCATGCAGCAGCCGTCGCAGACAGACCTCCGCTCATGCAGCGCTTTGTTTCCATATATGAGTTGCGTTTGGTATCGAGTTCAGGCTGCTGTTGCCTGTCCGCCGCTCCTTATGCCACCCTTCTCGGTCTGGGCTCCTGGCCCGCAATTTACCGTTCGTTGTCAGGCTACACGTTGCAAACAGACTCGTAGCAAATCCTCCGTTGTGTACAGCTTTATTTAGATATATACATTTCACCAACAGATTGCGGAGTGATCGACTCCAGCTCTCTCCCCTAAACAGAAACCGGACTTCTCGAATTAAGCAATTCGATTCACATACGAATTCCACCTCTCCGCCCTTCGGCAGCGTAGGCCTTGAGAAATCTACCAATCACAAGCGGTTTCACAAGCACACAACAGTCACGAACCGACGGTTAGCTCAAATCAGCTCAAAAGTTTTCTTTCGGCTTCTCCTGTTGGTTCCTTTCGCTCTTTCCCGTTTCCCTCTAGCCACTCCTTATTTTTGTGGCCTCACTTCCAAGCAAACACAAACTAACAAAAAAGAAGCAGTATGAATAAAGTATATCAACAAAAGCCAGGAAAAGCATTCCCCCTTCATTTTTTTTAATCCACTCTTTACCCAGCCCATGCACTCGAGCAAGCTGCACACTGGAGAAAGCGCCGTGCAATTGCTTGAAAATAGGCGGAGGCCTACTCCACGTGACTAAGACCGCCTGAGACACGCGACTCACATCTGCCCATCAGCCTCACAAGGAGCGCTGCCGGAGCGCGCCTTTTTATCCTTTGTTCAGCTTCACGACACCGCGGGGGCGACAACGGTGGCGACCGGCAAGTGAAGCGTTTGTCGGCTCCGCTTTGTCGCGTTTTTCGGTTCGAAACATCCTGCCCATGGGGTAAACGGCCATGGGCTCGGCAACACCCGCCACCTCCTCTATATTAGCAATCTTACTAGGCAATGGCGTGCGCACTTCCCGGACCTACACACATATGGAAACATTTCTGTAAAGTCTGGCTATGCCCGTCTACATGTAAATAAATAATACACAAGCCAACGTCGCCGACCTTAAGACCAAAGTACCCTTGTGCCCGTCTACATGTAAATAAATAAAATATACAATGGTAGATGGTATAGGTGGACGCGCTCGCCGCGTGCCATCGGTGAACAGACGACGGCGTGCTACTCTGGCGCCATCTCGTATCAGTCGTCGCCGAAGAGGCAGTCTCGCGCGGCAGCACGCTTTTCTTCTCGCGATTTCGCCATACCCTCCTCCTCCGCTTTCCTCCTCGCTCTCTTCGCTATGGCCGTATTTCATCCCTCGCTGCGCTCCACGTTCGTTCTTTCATCCTTCACTGTGCTCGTTCACTCGGTTACACCGATGCACGACGCCGAGGGACGCCGACGCTAAACGCAGGGACGGGCAACTAGCTATGAACTAAAAGGAGGCGGGGCTTATGAGGAAGACCCTAGGCTCCAACGACATGAAGAAAGGAAAGAAACCATGCAGGACGGAGCCTGATGTCGCGCAGCTAGCCTTCGCGAGCCAATTCCCCGTGTAGCGGTCCCCTTCACTTTTTTCTCTCTCCCGTTCCTCCAAAAGTTGGCCCAACACGTGATCCTGCGCTCGGCGTGCTCGTCCCCAGTGTGTTTGGTTTCCGGCAGGTTCTAATCGATGCGCACTTATTCCAGGGTCCTTTCGCAATATCCCTGTGTACATTTAAAATTCTTTCAATGTGCTTGCGCAACTTTGATCGTTTACTGCTACTTATACATTTATCGTAGTCACTGCAACGTGCCAGTGCGGAAGCCGCACGTTGCTGGCACGCCAGTTGTCTTCTCGGAGTAGAGTGCGCTGAACCGGCTGAGCCGCTGAACGCCGCTGTGCACACACCGGAAGCCTACCGGGATATGATCGCACGGTTGATAGACTTTCAATGATCCATCCTAGTCTCTTTTTCATCTCTCTTTTTTAAAATCCCTCAATGTCTGACACGGTAGAAACACAAGGTGAACGTCGCTTATGTCGCCACTGGCCAGTAAGCGCTGTAACCGTGGCAAAGGGAACGTGTCTTTCCTCAGCTCTCCTCCTTGCGCCACGGCATCAAATTTCATTTCCTTCTACGTCGGCTACTATACTATTTGAAAAATGTTGCAGTAGAAGGCTCCTTCAAGAGCGTTGTAAATCTTCTAGTGTGTAGCCGAAATTTTCAATGGGGTGTGCTCATGAGTGGCTTTTTCAGTCTTCCCCCCCCCCCCCCCCCCCCCCCCGCTGCTCACCAAACCAGTCGGCCCTTTTGTGCAGAAACCTCTGCGCTCCACGCAACTCTTTGGAGATGTTCGTACGCTCTTGCCTGCATGGTGGCGCTCTTTCCTCCTCGCTCGCGCTGCATTCTTGCGGCTCTTGCCTCCTCACCTAAGACTGCAGCTCCCCCTCTCCTGTTCTGTACGCCGAACACCACCTGTAACCATGTCGTGCTGCCGTACTACATGCTGAGCGGAACTAGCTCAACTATATACCTTAATTTATATACCTTTCTTGATATACATCAAGAAAAATAATGCATCTGAATACATTGCGCGTTGTATTACAGAGAAATAGGGGAGTTCCAGAGTGGTGTTCATACGACGGCGAAATCAGCATCGGCGTTACATTGTGGCCGGCATTCACAAAAGTGCTGTCGCGCTAGAACTCTTCGCAAGAACAGGTGTCAGCCAATCGGGATGCGGGGCATAACATCTTAAAAGGCGCCCTGCCAAACGGTAAAGAACATTTACGAACGAGAAGCTTCGTGAATTCGACCCCTGGTGTCCCGGTACGATTTGATTTGATTTCATCTATTGAGTTCTTCGCAATATATTTCAAGAAAGGTACAGGAGCTGAATTCGCGGAGCACTTGATGGGTGCTCCTGTACCTGCAGTGCACAAATCATGGTTCACACAATGTACACAGCACCGTGCAACTAAACTATTTATTTTTCTTTCTTTTGCCTTTTTCTTAGAACAGCAATATCACGCAAAATAGGTTTATGCACTGTATAACAATAATAAACATACCAAACAATGACTAAAAGCTCCAAAATTACTGTTTCAATGTATTCTATACAAATACACATAAGATATATATATATATAAAGGATACCAATTCTTAGAGTTCAAATGTCACATTCTGCCTCAATATCAAGTATGTCACCTGATATGTCAACGCATGGTAAACAGCAGGGCCGGCGCAACATGCAGAGAGGTATGCGTCGGAAGCAGCGGACAGTACACAAAGTAATGTTTGAAGAGACCTCGTGTATCGCGAAAAAAAAATTGCCTCAGATATAGCAGAACGTTCGCGCAAAGATTTGTGCGCTCTGCACGATGCGCGAGTCCTTTGGATTTGCATTTATATCTTCAAGCGTCTTCTTTCTTATTTTTTTCCTCTCTCTCGTTAAGAGTCTCCGGGATTTGCGTATGCTGCCGGTAGCATCGGTTTTTCTGGCACTGTGTGTGCTAGCCGCTTCTGGACGCTGTCCTGTGCTACAAACTGCGGCCCAAGTGGACTGGTCAGCGGTGCGTATATGTACATATCTGACAGAAATGCCGCATATAGTGACTTACGTATAACGCATAGGTTACGTTAATAAACAAGCACTACCATTTAAAGAAAGATACGGTTGCATATCTGGCACTATCTTGCACGGTCGTAATTGCCTCTCATGCCAATGTGTTCCCCGAAGCGCATACACTCTTAAAAAACAAACTTGAATCTTAAACTATAATCTTGAATATCCCGCTGAGGCCATATAAAATGACACTTTGTTACGTCGTCAGATTTACGTATACGTAAGCGGCGATATATCGGGTAGTAGCATACGGATACGGGTCTTGTAAAATATGCGTAAATATATGGTTTGCCCGTCAACAGTTGAATAACTTTCATTGCATTGAACGCATACTTCATCGCCTGGGTACGAGACCTCTCCGAAATCTTGGTGAATACTATAGAGGACACAGCGTTACTCCCGCAGAAGGAGTCACCCGAGTTCTATTTTTGTTGGTTCAGCGCATACTCTGCATCTGAGATGGTCGCACACGCCCAACGAAGCAATATTTTGGTACAGGGAAGACTCGCGCAGACGCACCGACATTATATATATTCAAAGTACGAGCGAAACACATTGAATGTGACGTGCGCATTTCGAACAAGTCTGTTTCATCGAGGGACTGATGCCATGCGCGTCGTGGTGACAGCTCGCAGGCAAGCTCTGGCTCGAGATCGCCACCAACCCACCCATCCCGCAGTGCAACGTAAGGGCCTACTACCCGCGACGAAACACTATGATGTGGTATCGACTCGAAGGGTAAGCCTCCCCCTCTCTGCTTTCCCCTCGCACCTTTTATCTTTATCCAAAGTTGAACTTAGCCGGGACACCTCCACTACACGGTGACCCTCCAGTGTTGCACTGGGATGTTTAAAAAAAAAATACAAGTCATTGCACAGTTCTAGCCTCGGCCGATTGGAATGGTGGAATGGCCGGCGCCACATGACGATGTTTCATCAATGGTGACAGCTCACGGATCACGTGATGTCCTGTGCACCTGGTATCGAGCGCGGCCGAATCTTCAAAGCGCAGTGCAAGGAATTGCCAGGAAAACGATTGCTGCGGGCCAAGAGCGCGCGCGGGAGGCGCCTCGGAGTGCACGAGTAATATAGGCTTTGCGTTCGACGATTGTTGCAGGCGGAGTAGACAAGTTTGCCGATTAATGTTCGATTCGTTCGTTGCGCGCGCAGTTCGTTTCGTTTTGTGAAGTTTATTTATTGAGTAGTGGTTTTGTTCGCGTCAATCACTGCTGCCTCTTCCTGGTACGTGAGCACTATACCTCGATCCCCGCGGAGGAAGCCACGTCGCTTCATCTGGCGTCCAAGGTGGGGTCCAGGGCGCACGAGTAAAGTGGTTAAGCAAAGCACATGGGCACGGACGCTCAGTCACGGAATGTGCAGCCTTCCAAGAAGCGTAATTATAGCTAACACGGACAAAATCGCGACGAAGGAAGTTTGCAGTGGAGGCCGCAGAATCAGCTGCACAAGATACACACGTGACCCGTTTTCTCCCCTTCTTTTTTGCCTTGCTTCGTCCCGTGTAACTATTGAACCGGTATATCATGCTCGGCGATGCACCTTTTACAATATGTCGAAAGAAGCAGCAGGATATTCCCTGTCAGTAAAAGACAACAACACTACAGGCGGACCTATATAGTTAGCGTTATAATTAAACGTATGCCGGCTATTGCTCCGTCTCCCGAGCACCCTCTTCCAACGCGTGCGAAATTCCGCTTACGTTGCAGCGTCATAATCAGCGACACGCAAGTTACGTGGAACTAAATATCGCCGAAAGGAAAGCTGAGTAAGCAGCAGCGGTAGACTAAACTTGACAAAGCGCAGGTTGAATGTCCGCGTTTTCTCAACTGACACTACAGAAGAACGCGGCTTCACGACGCAATAGAGTGGTGCCATTCCTGGTATGCTTCCTGAAGGAATAAAATATTACCGCTTTCCTTTCGTTTTCTTTTTCTTTAGATACGGCGGAGTGCTAACGAAGAAGAGGCAGTACAACTTCTTCATCGATCAGGACGTGCAGTACCTGCAAAGAGACGGTGAGACAAACAGTCTCCTTTTGATTTCGACGTCCCACATATATTACCAGGTCACGTTGTAGTGCAAGATATTGCAGTGTTCTAATATATGCCGATTCGTAGTGAATTTGTTAGCGCGGTGGTAGAAAGAGCGGTTCTACGTACTGATGCATAGCGTGTGCACGTGTGCGTGATCTGATTATGAGGGACGCCGTAATGAGGTATAGCCCGGATTATTTTTGGCAACCTGGGATTACTTAACGTACACTTAAATCTGAGTACACGAGTTATTTTTTTTTTTTTAATTTCGCCCCCGTTGAAATGCAGCCTCCGCGGGTGCGCACGCGTGGGTGCATGTCAATTGAGACTCTCTATGTGGGTGAGTATTCACATATATGTACTCTCAGGGCCTTCGGGCACTGAGAGTGAGTGGGTTAAGTGAGTGAGTGAGTGAGTGAGTGAGTGAGTGAGTGAGTGAGTGAGTGAGTGAGTGAGTGAGTGAGTGAGTGAGTGAGTGAGTGAGTGAGTGAGTTAGTGAGTGAGTGAGTGAGTGAGTGAGTGAGTGAGTGAGTGAGTGACTCAGTAAGTTAAGTAAGTGAGTGAGTGAGTGATTCAGTAAGTTAAGTAAGTGAGTGAGTAAATAAGTAAGTAAATAAATAACGCCGAGCAGTATTTAAGTCATATCTGCTTCGAAGAAATCCAGAATGTAACACGGCTTTCAAGATATTTATTCCGAAAATGTGCGCCGAGTTAGTTACCGATAAGCGTTCCCCATGCACTCCGAGAAAAAAATAACTGCAACGCCAATGCATTTTTAATCAAAATTTAGGGACCGATATCTCGAAAAGTTTTTGCGGCTCACCCATTCCAGCGTTGTACGTCTGCGGTGCTTTCCCAAGAGAATCTTAGTCTTTGCAATGAGATGTGTTCACTTTGAAGTGTTCTTAATGGAAGGGAACATGGACATATGTTCATAAGTCATGGTGCCGCTTAAAAAAAGCAATCAAAATGCAGTTATCACTCAGTGAAACTGAAGAAAGAAAGAAAGAAAGAAAGAAAGAAAGAAGGAAAGAAAGAAAGAAAGAAAGAAAGAAAGAAAGAAAGAAAGAAAGAAAGAAAGAAAGAAAGAAAGAAAGAAAGAAAGAAAGAAAGAGAATGGGATGTCTCTCACAATTGAAACTAATTTCACAAATTTCACTCGTATTCGCCTCCCCTCTGAGTCGGACAGCATTTTTCTCCCATCAGAGCTTGTTTTCAGCGTTTCCCGGAATGGCTTCACTTTTCTTTTTTTTTCTTTTTTAACTGCAATCAAGTAATGAGAACACAGGTGTCTAATGAAGTATCTGAAGCAACATAATACCGAGGACAGAAGAATAGGGAGGTTATACGTTTACAGCGAGTGATTATCGCACTAGAAGCTTATACAGGATGTCTTGTTTAATTTTGAATTATAACAAATAAAAGACTCGTTTATGGAAATTGGCACAATTTTAGTGCTTGAGCTAGATTACTAAAAAAAGGCGAACACTACTCACACGAGGAATCGGAATGCGTATGGGTCACTCTACGCCAAACGTACGAGCCGGAAATTTGAACCTTTCCGATTTATTTAAAAAAAAATTGTGAGCAAATGGTAAGTCTTAAGAAATGCATTCCAGAACTATTCTGTCGGCCCGAGCGCCATGTAAACTGTATCCTTTTAAAAGCAAAACACGAATTTTTCAGCTGCGAGGCTTTATTTCTGTGAAAAGCTTATGGGTCTTTGTAGCTTCATGCTACATTCAGGTGGAATAACTCATCTGCCGTAATACTGATTTTCATCAGAACGATTAATGGCTCAAGTTGCTTTTGTGCCACAGAAAACGAATACGTCTACCATGCAATCCAAGAAGAATAAAAGGCCAGAATCTAGTGACTTTGATTACGCTAACTGAATTAAAATGTAACATCAGCAATGAACCCCCATCTCCTGACTGCATGTACACGTTGGGACAATCCCACCTGGTCTTGCGAAGAACCGTCTGGTACTCCTGCAAAACACTGACAGGACTATTGGAAGAATTCCTGGACACCTGCAGCCAACGATATTAAGCTCCTTAGAAATACGAGGCACCATGTAGCTTGCGAGCGGCGGCAGACACGCCGACACACGCTGGCTGCATCGCCATACATCTTGAAGCAGGGTATGCTGGACTACGGACTCTGGGATTTGACGGCGAGCGTTGTTGAAAGCGCGTGCACGCTGCCTTAACCCGGAGGTCATCGCGGGACACGCGTGCGCGGTCGTGGCGAGCTTTCCGCGAGGGGTCCTTTACCATTCCATCCTTGGAGAATCCTCTATAACTAGGTATGCGGCATATCTATATAGGGGAATGAAATCAAGTCAAATCACCGCGTCTTGATCGAAGCACAGCGTCTGGCTCTGCAGTGCTGGCCGTGAAGGGCACACAGTACGAGCCCGATATAGTAAAGCGTCGATGTTTCTCAAATAGGTACGATCTCGTAATGGTTCAGAAAGCGGGCCGTTTGCTTGCCCGTCTGGTGATTGTTCGCAATCACTCTTTTGATGACGAAAGTGCAATTCTAACCAATCACGCGAGAGCCAGCGAACGGTTCGCTTTCAGGATCGTTACAAGATCGTGAATGTACGCTCGTGTAGGGCGCTGTCCTTGAGTGGTCACGTCAAGACTGAAATGCACATGCAGATATCGACCCACCTATATAAAGCTTCTGAAAAATAGATTCAGCTGCACACACACACCTACGCAGTGTTCACATGCACACACATTCCGCATGTTCACATGTTCACACTTGTTCACCTACACGCAACGTGGTTCAACTTCCCACACAGGCGCGCACATGTGCCTGATGATTATATATCGACATCCACGTGACTTCCCTACATCATCTGTGTATTATGACATAATGGTCTACCGCTGCTTAATGCAGCTGTCACCTGGTCTACAACGTTACCTATATGTACGACCGTGGCATAACAGCTCGTCTGCATTTTGTTTATTGTTTATAACCGCGATACAGAGTACAGACGGCAGATGTTGCAATATAATATACGACAAAGCTACGGAACTGACCATACACCAAAATGTGTCGACATAGCGCTACTGAGGTCTGCGTCTCCAGTATTCCAGTTTTTTGACACATATATATCGGTCTTTTGACATACGCGAGCTTTGCTTCCTTAGTACACCCGTATAATTACATCGATGACCACATTTTCATTTAAAAGAAATTGCGGCAGAACCCATCCCACGATGAATGTCGACGAATCAATAATATTGATCCGACGAATCAAATCAATATAGCGGTACAACGTATTTCCACCGTCGAAACGAGCTATACGTGTGAGGTCTTTACGGAAGCGGGACTCATCTTTCGCGCTTCCCTAAAAACACTCGGTGCCATCTAGCGCCACCACCGCGAAGCCTGCACAGAAAAGCATGGCGCCTGAGAAACGATGTAACAAACAGGGTTCTCTTTCTCGCTTCCTTCTGGACACTCTGAGCCACCTAGTGGTACTGCCGCAAACTCCGCGCGTTGCCTCCGAGACGAGAAGCGTGGCGCGCCGATGCCTGCCAACGCTGAAAATAGATCCCTCTATTGCTGCACACTCAGTGGCACATACCCAGTTGGCGAGAGGTTCATTGAAGAGCGGCACATATACCGAGTGCATTCATGATGCATCTCGCTAATGCGTTGACCTGAGATGCGTTCATTGAAAAGAGGCGCATACCCAGTGCACTTGTACCGCGGCCTGCTAATGCACCGCACTTCTGTCATTGATCCCTTGTGATGTTGCTTCGATTCCACTCAGGATTGGAGAAATTTAAGGGATCTTATTCGTCATCGTAGAGCGGCACGTTCCTATACCTAGCTACCCAAGTTGGCATCAAAGGCGTTCATTGAAAAGCGGCACACACCTACTGGTCCGTACCCAGTAATCCTAGTTGGCATCAAAGAGGTTCATTGAAGACCAGCACAGACCGAGTGGCACTGCGGCACATACCCAGTGGTTCAACTCGACGCCAAAGAGTTTCGTCGAGCAGCGGTGCCTTCCCAGCCACGCGTCTACAGTGACCCATGTAGGCGTGAAAGATGTTCGTTGAAGAGCGGTACGTATGTACACATTGGGGCACTCAGCGACCCAAGGTGGTCAGATGGCCGGTTTCGAACTCTGTTACCTAAGCGCAGTTGCGCAATGCGCTACCCATTCCACCACTAACTACAAAGTGACGTAGGTAGGCGGGAAAACCGTTAGGTACAGACATATACATAAATATATACATAGATAGAAACTAAATAAAATACATAGAGACCCTGAGAATGCTAACGCATTAAACAAAATGGAAAGAGAGGGGGGGGAGGCACGCCAAACAGTGCGCGCTAACATTCTACTACTTTTTGTTGCAGGAAGGTTCTTTCAGCAGATACTGGACACCGACAACGAGTCCTGGGCCCTCGTTCACGTGTGTTCCAAAAACGGTAAGAAAAATGGTAGGCCTCGTTCCCCTGTGCTTTCAGCGCCTGACGTTCCGGAAACTGCACGCCGGCTGCCACTTGCCTCACTCACCGCGTGTTCATGTAGACCGCTCCGAAATTCCTCTTTAGGCAAATATTGCGCAATATGCGCTGGGTCATGGTGAGGCGTGCGGGTTCTCGGTGTCCGCGCGGTAAGCGCGAGAAGTCCCCGCAAGCGGCTGAATTGCACCTGCTAGAAGTGATGGCTCGCAAAGAACCAGTGGATTGCGGTCCTTTCGAAAAGAACCTTCCCTTTGCAAGGCAGGGTATCTGATCTACTCGTTTTGGGGGTGTACAGCTATGGCGAAGATGCTGTGTAAGGGTTGGGGTCGGGCATGAAATAGATGGTAGCTGCCCCATGCCGTCGTCCAACTCATCCACGCTGAGGACGTTGTCGAAGGGAAGGACTTGCTCTCATCGAGAACGAGGAATATGGGATTTATTTACAATATCTGCATGAAGGGTGGAGAAGGTTACAGTTCATCAGCTTAGCATGACTGAAAGAGAATGCGCACCCAGCAGCCGCGCAACGGCTGCTTAAAAACACTCTGTCGTCCCTGTATCCCGAGGTGAGGGAAAACGGCCGTTCAACCTTCGACCAATGGGAGCGTCCAAAGCCATCGTAGCCGACCCGCCTTTGAGGGGGAGGGTTTACACACTCACTTCAGCACAGGTTTCACTGAAAACATCGAGGTGAGAGGGTTCTCGCTGACTGGGGTCTTGCACCGAGAGGCGCCTCTTGATCCCAGAGTTGACTCCGCAGTCAGTGGCCGCCGCATGTGTCCATTGACTGTGGTGACTTCTGGGGCCTGTGAGACCACACCGCAAAACATCCCCTTCCAGGAATTCCTCCGCTCCAAAGAAACCGTGAAGGCGACGGTGAATCCACTAACAATACTTGGTCTGCCGACCGCGTCTAGACACGCCGGCGCCCACGGGTTGTTGACGTGTTGACGAGGCGCATTGTCGTCCTTACAAAGCGAGTCGCCGCAGCGGGCTGGGGAGGGTTCCAAGGTCGCTTCTTCGAAGCTCGCCACCCCCGCAGCAGCGGCAGGCTGGGAAAATGTTGTAGGTCGGTACCACTGCAGGCCGATCTCAACAGCTCCTCCATGGCCCGGAAAACCTCGACTGGCCAGTGCTAGTAACCGCTGGGCAGGAAGAGAATGGCTGGTGGTAAGGAGGGGGGGGGGGTGCCTTGGCTTGCAGCGACCAGCTTTGAAATGATGACACCGCCCCAAAAAATCCAACAAGGACAGGCAACTGCAAAGCGAACCCCACAACACGGTTCCGCGCCGAGATTACGTGTCTTTGATCTCACTTTAGACCTTCTAGGCTTCAAAGAAAACATAAGTGCAGAAACAACAAATGCTGCATTTCGCTACGCCAATTTGGAAGGAATTCCGTGCTGACAAATTGGGCAATCATGGAGGGAGTCCTGCTAAATGAAGGGAATCTTCTTGGCTTAACAAAATTGACAATAACCCCAAAATTTAGGCTGGATCACTAAATGCAGAATTCAAATTAGCCTGCTCAAACCATCCATATTCATATGCATCTTTCCTTTCTAATTTCTAACAGAGAAGTTGTAATCTTGGAGAGTGAGGCTCCATCGGAGCAAGCGGCCATTTTTGTGTGGCATTTGATTGAGCCACGTCAGAGGACAGTGGTCGGTCTCGAAGATCAACCTCGCTCCGTACAAGTAACACGACAACTTCTGGGCTACCCAAACTAAACAAGCACATTCCTTCTCTGAAGCGCTGTAGGTTTCCTCTCTTACAGTTAGTTTACGGCTGGCATAGAGTATAAGATGTTCCTCATTATCGTCGCCGACCTGACTAAGTACCACGCCCATACCCCTGTCACTTGTGTCGCACTGCACTATGAATTCTTTTTTGTAGTCTGGCACGCGAAGCACAGGACGAGAAACCAAAAGCGTTTCCAAACCTCGGAAAGCGTTCTCTTTGTCCTTAACCCAGTGCACGCTATTCGATGCTCCCTTTCTGAGGGCGTCCGTTAAAGGACTTGCTATTTGCGAGTAATTCGGAATCTACCGTTGATAGTACCCCACAAGTCGTCTCTGAGCAGTGCCTTTAACTCCATGATTGCTGCTTCACTGCCTTGGTTCTGCTCGCTAAACATACCTAGGTAAACACAACCTAGCTAACAATCAACAATCCAGCTTCCCTACTTTTCTAAACAGAACAGCCACAAAATGAAGCCTAGAGAGTCAAAGCAAAAACCAAACACTCACCGCAAACACAGCACCACGTCGCAAAGTCCGTCTCACCGCTGTCAGCTAGTTGTAAGGATTGGGGTCGGGCATGAAATGATGGTAGCTGGACCATGCCGTCGTCCAACTCATCCACGCTGAGGACGTCGTTGAAGGGAAGGACTTGTCCTGATCGAGAACGAGGAATATGGGATGTATTTACAATATCTACATGAAGGGTGGACAACGTTACAGTTCATCAGTCTAGCATGACTGAAAAACAATGCACACCCAGCAGCCGCGCTACGGCTGCTTAAAACACTCTGTCGTCCCTAGATCCCTAGGTGAGAGAAAATGGCCGTTCAACCTTCGACCAATGGGAGCGTCCAAAGCCATCGTAGCCGACCCGCCTTTGAGGGGTAGGGTTTACACACTCACTTCCGCTAAGGTTTCACTGAACACATCGAGGCGAGAGTGTTTCGCAGACAGGGGTTTTCCCTCGAGAGACGCCTCTTGATCCCAGGGTTGACCCCGCAGTCAGTGGCCGCCGCGTCTGTCCATTGACTGTGACGACTCCTGGGGCCCGCGAGACCGCACCGCAAAACATCCCCTTCCAGGAGTTCCCCCGCTCCAAACAAACCGTGAAGGCGACGGCGAATCCACTAACAATACTTGGTCCGCCGACCGCGTCTAGACATGCCGGCGCCGACGGGCTGTTGACGAGGCACATTGTCGTCAGCAAAAGAGTACGCATTTGGGCTGGTTGGTTTTTTTATTGCTCGTAAACATTGTCGTCCTTACAAAGCGAGTCGCCGCAGCGGGCTGGAGAGGGTTCCAAGGCAGCTTCTCCGAAGCTCGCCACCCCCGCAGCTGCGGCGGGCCGGGGAAATTTTGTAGGTCGGTACCCCTGCAGGCCAATCGTAACAGCTGCGATTGCATTGGCATACGCGCAAGTGTATCCACCAAAAGAGGTAGGTTCGGTAGCGAAAATAAGGGTGCCTTCATAATCTCCTGGTGCAGTATGCAGTATGCAGTAAAGCAGTATGCCCTCTCTTCCTTCCGCGCTCTCCCTAGTGGCAACTATTTAGAGTGACAAATAGCGGCAATATCTGTGTTCCTAAACCGAGCGGCGCGCGCCGCACAACGTTGTAGGTAATGGGCAAGGTGCCTACCGTGAGTGAGGCTATAAGCCGAGTGATAATTTTCAGGATTGCAGGAATTTTTAAAAATCGCCTATGGCAGATAGCGTAATTCCTGCCTTTGAGCTGGATTATTGGAAGAGGCTGACATTACTGGCACGAGAAATTGCAACACATATTCAGCCAAATAACAAAAATTCACTAATTGACTTCCTAATTGGTTACTCTATGGCACATATTGCAATTTACGAATCGTAGCCACTAAGGTTGCAAGTTAATATTTCAACTAGCTCGCACCCAAACCCTTCTGAAGGTTGCAAGGCTTATCCACTTGAACTGAATCTCCAGGATGACACCGTCTTTCGAGATTTTGTTTCCCAAAATGTGGGACGGAATACGTGGGCTTTAGTTAAAAACGTAAGTGGAACAACACTGCATTATTAGGCCGGGTTTGATGGCGGATATCTCCAAATTGGCGTCACTGGAAATTCATTCCAAGTGAATACGTCTTGGAACATCATCGGCTACACTTCGTAAATTGCGATATGTGTCACAAAGCAATGCATTAAGAAATTCATTGGTGGTTATTTAAATTACAGTTGAATATATACATTGCTTCGATTTATCGTGCAGGTAATGTCCGCCTCTATGTATGCTTCAGCTCAAGGACTAGAATTACGTTATCTGCAGCAGGCAATTTTTTTTTTAAATTCCAGAGAACTTATATATGATCACCCCGTATAGGTGCAAATGGAAAACTGTTCGTAACGCCCTTACTATTCCTTAGGAAGCATGGTTTAAGAAAAGTAAGTTCTAGGGAGCCTCCTCGGCCGCCTCAGGTTCGCTCCACGACAGCTAGTTCCAAAGCCCACCAAGCGTCCGAAATTCAGCCACTTTGAATTGCTTGATGAAATATGAAGGAACGCAAAGCTTGTGCGAATTTTTCAGCGCTCTTAAGTTCACAAGGTAGATGCGCGTTACATGTTCCCTTTCCCAGTAATCACTGTACTCTACGGAAACGCTATGATGCAAATCACAGTGATAGAATGCCTCCCCCCACGCCCCCACACACACAAAGTAAAAAAAAAAGAAATAAAGGAAATAAGAAGAGCGCTTGGCAGAGCAAGTGAGCATTTTCGTGATCTTGTAGAAAGTGGTCTACGCTCATTTATGAGCCTTCCTCCTCTTCCTTCATCTTTTCTTTTTCATTTCTGCAAAACTAACTTGCTTAATCAAATTAATGTTTTTTTTTCTCTGATTGAACACTCCGAGGCCAACTGCAACGAAATTTCACTTTGGCTGAATTTGTGATATAAATTAATGGTACGATATCACTGGAGCATTCTTTGAAAGCCGCACGGCTGCTGATCAGCCATGTTGTTCGTCAGCCGCGCCGGCTTCGAGCGGCGCAACCGAACGCACGCTCCGCGCAACGAACCCCGCGGTCGCGCCCCGGCACACTGCGCACATTGAACATATCTCAACAGCAAGCGTGCGTGTGACCTTGGTTTACCTCGGAGATCACGCCGAGGCGCAGTGCGTTAGGACATGCTTCACTTCCGGCGAACGGTAATGGCGGCATCTTCTTTCGGTATCGCCGTCAGATAAGGCTATTTTGGAGAGTTTTTCGTGACGCTTCCGCTAGTATTTCAAACGCCAAACTTTGCACGGAGGTTCCTTATTACCTACACTATCTTAAACTATAGGCTTATTCGTGTGGTCAAAAATTTCGTTGCAGTTGGCCTTTAATATGCATGATCCGACAACTGCCTTCGTGCGCGGTCATCTGCATACCGTGTCCGTCGTGTGCGCGCAGACGGCAAGTCCAAGATCCTGTTCACCACCCTGGAACCGTGGACCATGATCCCCGTCGAAGTGCAGCAGCGGGTCGCCGCGGCGCTCCACACCGCGGGGCTGCCCATGCTGCCGCTGGTGCAGTCCCAATGCGTACCGCGCCGGGAGCTTATCCCGAGTATTGACTACGGGAAGTAAACGAGACGCTGCCGCACCGAGTGTCTCGCTCGCATTTATGCATGCAGTAATTAGGTGCAACGAAATCGCTTTATTCGAACTATCGCTTTACCCGAAGTTTCTCACTCCTCCGACCAGCGCGCATCCATTTTAGCCCAGATATACGTCCAAGTGCAGCGGGAAATTTGCGCGGGATCGTGCGGTGCAGCATACCGTGCATTTCAGTGCGGTGCTGGACGCAGGGGAGTCAAGTCTCAGTCAAGAGCGCCAGCCTTACGCCCGACGCCTTCTACGTAATATATTTTTTTTTAGAAGAGAAGTACTCCTGACACGCAATCTGGCCGTGGTGGATTGGTGGCTGTGGGACCGTGATGCTAAGCACGAGGTAGCGAGATCGACTACCAGCTGCACTTCGACGTGGGCGAAATGCAAAAGCGCTTTTGTACCGGGTAGAGTTGCGGCCTGGCAACTCCGGAATCGGAAGGATTCCAGAATCATTCCGCACTTTTTAAACACCCGGAATGGAATGGTTATGCAATAACGGTACTCGTCGAGAAGATGGAATGGAATGGTAGCTCGTGATTCCGGAATGGGGCTGAAACGGTAAGCGCACATATCCCTTGAGCGCTAGCTAAACGTTGACTTTCAGCGATGCTACAAATCGTGTAAATTTGCCAATTAGACTAAACTGGATGTTCGCCAATTTATTATATATATATATCTTTTTACTTAATACTGGCTCTTTTAGTATATCTATACGTTTCGGTGACTACCACTCCTGCGGTATGATTATCAACAACACAACATTCTAGACATCCTGCTCTGCTTAAGAGCTAAAAACTTTTCTGTTGCAAGGTTTAAATGCACTTAAAGAAGGCAACCTTTAGTAGTCAAGAATTATTCGATTTAGCTTGACTTTCAACATGAAGGGGACACAAATGATGCATCCTGCACAATTCCAAGGCGATTTGGAATGCGTTCCGTTTTTTTGCACAATGTCGAGTATCCGGAAGGCACGATTACAGCTGGTCAGAGAGGTGTGCTAGCAAAGAAATGGTTCCCTCTTAATATGCCGCCAAATGTGAAACAACAGCATCCTGCAAAACATATCAGTGTGTTTCAGTTTTAAATGTTAGTCATCAAAGTGAAAATAATAGCATGTAACATTATTTGTAGGATTGTGCGAACATTTGAAGGCTTCGAATAACGAATTGAATGCTGTCCTATTCAATTCGGTCCTCTAATTGGATAGTCACCGCTTAATTAAGTCTTCGAATTGAATAGACTACATTTGAAAATACGAATAGTTTTGGAATACTTTACTTTGTTGACTGTACATGATCAAACACAAAATTGATGCAAGAATGTGACAACTTTTATCCCATCCACAGTGGACATCACAGTGAACAGCACGCAGCATCGCTCAGATAGGCAGACTTTTCTGGTAAACACAATCGCTCGCAAAAAAAAAGGAAAAAGAAAGGAAGACAGAAAGTAAGAAAGCAAAAGTTTTTTAGCCAGGTCAGCAGTAGGTATTGTTTGGTACTATTTAAAGATGCAGCACATGTGTCCTTCTATATAGTAATGCATGACCACATACACGCTTTAGAGCCCTGAATTTGTTAACTGCTGTATAAATTGTTCTTAATGCTCCCTTCATGCTTTTAATAAAGCATTCTTTATCATGTGCAATGTAATGACAGCAACATTTACTGCTGTGAACACCAGGATGGGAAAACAGTTTGACTAATGATATGGGATATGTTAAACGGCACATTGTTCACAAACTATTAGAAAATTATGTGAAAATCAACTCAATTCACTTTCAGCACTAATCATGTTTAATCCAGTCTCACAAACTGCTATCCGCAGACTTCCAGAATATATTTTAGTTAATATATATATATATATATGCACGCAAGGCACAAATAGAATTGCTTTATTCCATGAGTGGGACTGGTACAACTCTCACCATTCCGAGGAGTTAAAAGGAGAATTTATGGAACTCTGGTACCAAGTATAGGGTGAGCATTAAAAAACCCCAAGACAATCAAAATGATTCCGGAGTCCCCTGGCCACTACGGCGTGCTTCATAATAGTATCACGGTTCTGGTAACATAATTTGTGTTCTCTTTGTCATGGTCACTTAAATTTGTGCAGTTAGCTACACTGCCATCAAGAATAACTTGCATGAGCCGAGGCATGTATTTGCTGTATACTTAGACATATTTTTATTTAAAGGTATCATAGCACATTTGCCACACAAGATTAGGAACATGCATCGAGGAGTGAACCATGGTTGAGCATCCTTCGGTGCTTCACAAGCGTGCTTAAATGACGCCATTGCCCAAATTGGTGAGAAAATATGTTGCAATACGGTGATGCCCGTGGAGTGAAGCTAACATTAAGCCCTGGCGTCTTCTTTTGGGCTCAATGGCGGAAGGTATAGGAGGTCCACTTGATGCATATTCAGGCTTCTGGAAGTTGTTTGCACTATCGTTTAGAAACAATGGTGTTAGAGTAATCAATTGAGGTATGAAGCACCGGTGTTGCGCATGCGTCCCTGTGGCTTCCACTGTTCGCTAGTATTGTCTCTCAAACTGGCCAGCAATACAGATGTCAATTTCTTTGACATCTGACAGACAGAAGTGTAAACAATTAACTTAAAATCTTCAAAAAAAAGAAAAAAAGAAAAAGAAAGCAGGGATCTTTGTGTAGCACTATGCGATAGAATGGCATCTGCAAGCCCAGAGGTCTTGCCGGTGATTGTTTGGCAATTGTACAAGAATCGGAGAGGACCTATGCCCCCACAGTGAGCAGTCCAGAAACACTGATTACGTGACACACACCACTCCTTTATCAAGGTGTGATCTAACGCAGCTCATCCATGACTGCATCAAACATCTGCGCTCGCGTTCCCATTCTTTTGTATGCCAATCACGCTCGCAACAAAGCGCTCCCCCACCTCGCTAAAATTGATGAATGCGGCTCTACTCCAGAACTGTGTCAAGATGAGCGGCAACTGACCCACCTGCGCCATTATCCATAGCTGCCGAATCTACAGGCACGGCCAACGGTCACATAAACGGCACGGCAAACGTTGGCAACTAGGCTGGCGAGGAAGCAACATGGCTATCAACACTCCTTGTCGCCAACTCCGTGCAAGGAGTGAAAGCTATGGTTCCCATCACCCAACCACAAACTATTTTCTTGAACAGGAAGGCCTTGCCTACAGCACAATGCATATGCATTGCCAGCTATACAAGTGGCCCTTCCGGCAAAGCTGACGGTTCGTGCAAACTAAAATTTCGCACATTGGCGTCATTTCATTGCCTGTACAATTTGGCCAGTTATCATACGACAGATCATTTTTAATGCAAGATACTTTCAGAAGTTATTTGGCACTAACCATTTCTAGTCAAATGGTGCGACATATCTAAGCCTCATATCATCAAACAAAAAATGGAAAAGCTAAGGCTAAAGGCGAATTAACATGGCGATAGCCACTTGTTTCTCATTTTTAGAAAAAGGCCTTAAGTGTTGACTGAACTTGTGTAGACAAAAGCTCTTGAACTAACCAGTGACCACCAAGCATGACACTGCTAACCTGAATAGCAACTGAGGTTAAATACTTCTGCCAGTGAAACTAGCCTAGTACTTCCAGCCAAGTGCTTCAGTGTGCATACTTCCAGCCTCTTGACCCCACATTGTGCCCCAGGCAGTAGCTCTTCTAGAAGCCACCAAAAAATGCTCTGAAAGCGTAGATTCACGACAAGCCAAAGTCCATTATTTACAAAAGCCGAAACTTCTTCCTTGTTCAGTGTTTTGCAAGAGGGTTTCATGCATGAATGCGCTGGATTCTTCCTTGATGCACTTCGAGAAAGGGACATATTTCATGACAAAATAATTTATTTCAATATGCAAGAGTATAAAGCCACCTCAAGTTTTGACATCTCCGAGTGAACAAGTACGTCTTGCAAAACACGACAAAACAGCAGCCTGAATACCTAACAAAAACACACTGTCAGTTGAAGCATACGTGTGCACACATATTTTCACAAAACACAAAGTCCTTACAGCAAAAGCTACCACTACGTAACAAGGCCCTGTGCTGTAAAACAATGAAGGACTATCACAGCCATTGCACCAAGTAGAAGAAAAAAATTAAAAGGCGCAGCTCGAAAAACGTTAAACTCAGTTGGCAGGACAACCGACACAATCTTGTATAAAACACATTTGCTAGCACAATGCAGATCTCAGTGAGCATAATCAAACAGACATATGTAAGACTCATTTCCGCTCAGCTTGGCAGTTTAGGAACTAATGTGGATAAGAGTTATTGCAAAGCTTAGCTTCTTATTTGCATCTGAATAAAGGGAAAAAAAAAAGAAAATCCCCAACAATTTCTTGCATTACCAGATGTTATTGAGCATTACTCGCAGGTAGTCACCCCTAAGCTCCATTCGAGACAGGCTTTTCTTAAGAACCGCCCTAACTCTGACCCTGTAGTACAACGCTTTGTTAACAATTTGCATTTAGCTCAGGAGCAATATCTTGGCCTTCAAGCTTAGGTCCGCAACACCATAAGGCACAGAAGCTGTTTCTCGTGCTTGCTCACCGAGTTTTGTGAAGGAGATTCGAAGGAGACTCGGCTGTTGCAAGAACTGTTCATTGATTGTTCGTGCGTCATTTGTTCATTGACAACTTTCACAAGTACACAGCAAACTGAAGCACGATGATAAAATGACGTAAAGCAGTGGAGCAGCAGAAAGTATATACGCCATATAAAAAAATGAGCTAATGTGTGCTACTTTATTTAGCACAGAGAAAACAGAAAAGGTGAGATTAAAGCCTTCGTAATGCCTTTCGTAGCAACTATCCATAACTTGTGGCATGGTGACAGCTATAGAAAGGAACAGAGGCTCACTTGTCAAAAAAAAAAAAAAACATTTACGCAATAGTAGATACTTTGAATTTATCACATGACAGTTAAACGTCAACAACAACAGCCAACATAAGCACTTTGATCCTAATAAAAACATGCAAAACATGCTTTGGTGCAAGACACCAGTAAACAGCAGTGAGTAGTACAGCCTCTTATGATGGTGAAGGTTCAGTTAAAATGAGAGTTCAGAAGTGCAGCAACGGGTAGCAAATGAAGTATTTCATAAAAATTGCTTTCAGACAGCGCATTATTTTTTACATGCCCATCACAGATGATCATAAATGCTCCCTTCGTGAAATAACATGTGCTGTTTACAACAAAACCATGCTTTCTGGTTGATACGTGCTGCGAGTGGCACGCCACTATTGTCCAAGATACTTTTGGAAGGTAATGAATTTTTGTTTGATGTGACTGATTGGTGCCCCACTACAGGAACAAACAACAAATGTATGCGCAGCACTTCCCGTTACTTGGTACAGTGTAAGCCCTTAATGAGCCTCTCACGTTCCAGTTGAGTTGGAAAAGCTAGAAAGGTGGTATTAAACGAAGCACTTGAATATGACATTGAAAGTGGCAGTATGTTTTTCATGGTAGAATGAACTTGCCGTAAAAGTACGTCAACACAACAACAAAAGAAAGCAGTGATAAAAACCAACAGCCTTCATGCTCAAAGCTGCCTTGTACTCTAGCATTAGTCGCACTTTGTGAGGCAGAGCCAGGCACTCTGTCACTTTTAACATGCATTAACACTATGCTGCGAATTCAACGCTGAAGTGCAGCGTGCACAATTATATATATATATATATATATATATGTATCTTGTGTTATGACTAAAATCTCACCATGTATGGTCCACCTTTAAGAGCAACATAAAAGCATCTGCACATTTGGCAGAAGGTTTAGCAACAGGAACACGATACTAATGGCACTGTATCACTCAGGACATCTGAGCTGGTCACAAGACGCAAGTCCTGGAGGCAAACACAAACAAACAATTCACAGGATTAGGCAGGTCTTGCAGCATGTCCAAATTAAACCTTGTTGGTTGGCGACATCACGAAGTCTGTCAGATCCACGGACACAGCACGCTTGAGTGGCGATTGATTCTTCTTCGCTTTTCGAAGTCTCCGTTCCAGTGTCTTGCTTGCGAATTCTGCCTCCGAAAGTTTCTTCTGTGTTTGCTAAAAAAAAGAAGTCCAATCGAAGAAACAATGAAGAAGAAATAGAGGTGTGAAAATACCGAATAATTATTTAGACTTGAATATTGAAAAAAACAAAAACAAATACTGAATTGCATTATCAGAAAATTTATCACGAAGCTTAAAGCTTACAAATTTTGTGTAAGCAAATGGTGCTGTACAAGTATGGGAGTCTACTGGAATTGCATAACAAGAATTCACAAGCTATCAGTAATTTATGTATAGCATAGGAACCAAGATGTACAGTATGGTGTGCTCTTCAGAAGGGTCTTGAACCACCCCTTGCACTTGGTGAAAACACACAGTCTGTGGATGGCACATGCTGCTGTGAACATCTCAGCCACGTGAAGCTCGCAAGCGGAGCACAAGGTCACCTGTTTCTCAGACACTCTCTTTTCTGCAGAACCTTTCTTCTCACTTTTTTCTGGTTGCTATAGTTCATCATATAGCATATTCTCAAATGCAGCTGCTATCTGCCATGAGCTGACATCAATCAAGAAGGGCATTTGGATCAATGTGCTTCTTCCTGCTGTTATCGCGTGTATTTATTACAGCACTTTAAAGGGACACTAAAGACAAACACTAAGTCAAGCTAAAGTGATAGGTTAGCACTCAAGAACCTCTACGGTGTCAATATTATCTCGAACAGAGCCTTAATAATAGATTAAATTGAGGTAAATTCAGGACATGATTAGAGACTACCCCAGGCCATTCAAGCACTTGCCTGATGACAGAAGCATTCCTCAGTTAAATTCTGTCACTAGTACTCAACTACTAATTGCAAAAGACATCCTTGTATTATATTATGAGATTAAATAAAAGGCTACTTGTCCAGTTCTACCTATTTCATTTTTAGAGAAAGAACTCATTGAAATTACCGCTGACAATGACGCAGGTGGTAGAAAGGTTTTGTTTTTGCTCGGCTCTGCACCGCCCACGCTTTTGTGTTTCAGTACTATCCTGATCGCGTAGTAGTGCATTTGTTTTGCTGGCTCACAAAACTTGCACAAACTGCAAGTAGCAGAGAATTCAACTTCCACGTGATGTCGCGGGATGCCTGAATGGTCTATGTCGCTTGACCAAAAGGCAGCTGCAACGGCGAATCCACCACTCTGGCTTGACTCAGTATCGTCATCTGTCGGGCGTTGTTTTACTCACCGACAGCAGCAAAGGGTGGTAATGCGTATTCAACGTCACCACTCCCCCGGCTGGGTGGTGGAATATTTGAATTTCGAAAAATGCATTCGGACCCTTCAGATGCAATTTTCTTGTACACCAAGTCTATTTATGGCACAAAACAAGCATTCAAAGTTTCCTGAAATTGTATTTAGACAGTCCACGTTGGCTTAGTACTTGTCTTTAGTGTTGCTTTAATAAAAAGGCTGAAGTAAGTGAAAATCTGTGTTTCGAATTTCTATTGAAATTACATCCCTCCGGAAGTAAGACCACTGCACTAACGCCAACAATCGTATGCTAACACTCGGCTGCGCCTGCCCACATAGAAAATAAACTTTGGACACTTTGCTTATCAATACCACTGCTGTGGTGTCTTGCTAATTCCTATTACTTTTGAACACTCAACTTCCTCTAACCACGTGAAACTTCAGGTCAGACCAGATGTACACTTTCCGGTGTGCGCTCACTTCTGGCCGCTCCTGGCTAGACGCCTTGGCAGGCCTCGCTTCGTATTGAGCTATTGCGCAGATAGCGCAATTTGGATGTGGCTACTAACTATTGGTTATGCTGGTGCAGGAAAAAAACTTGTCCGCACCACATAGGATGGCCAGACTAAAGTACATGAACATGAGCATGCACTCCAGCCCTGTTGTGCACATAGTTAGCCACTACAGTTATATGTAGCTGCATCTGCAGCGTAGCATAGACACTGCAGCAGTCGCTAGGTTCTGCAACAAGCGCACTTGCTGCGGCCTGCTGAGGAAAACAACATGCTCTGACTGGTATCTGCGGGGGAGGTGACTCAAGGCCCGAGTGCCAACATCTGACGAATAGGTCGCCTGCTTCTCAAGTTACACACCCTCGAGGTGTGTCGCCACCATGGTCAAAGTTTGCTGCATTAGGATAGTTTTTAATGCGAGTCCGGAGCGTTGCATTCATCGCTTTACGAATGAGTGCACTGCCACTGTGCTCGCATGAACGAGCATGAAGATAAAGTTTGTTCAACCTTAGAAAATCTGGTCCACCACTGGGAATTGATATGTTGACTTCGCATATACAGCCGTAATTTGGCAAAAAAAAAAATATAGGAGGAAAGACTTTCTGATTCACCCTTGTAGTATACTGTAGCACAGCAAAGGAATGAGAGACGATGAGTTCAACCATAAGCTGAGCGTAGCCTCAGAGTTTGGCACATCATAGGTGCCAAAATCGGAAGTAGCGATGTCTACGTGAAACATCCAAAATCAAATTTGAATTGTGTGCCATGGTGATGTTCTGTAGGTGGCACATTGTTGGCACCACTCCTCAACACTGTAGCCTTTGCAGTGCAAGGCACTGAAGAAGGAGCGGGAGCACCACAAATAGGACCACAGGCGATCTTTGATTGCCAATAACTTTGCTTCTGCTGAATGCATTGAAATACTTTTTGCTGCAAAGTATATCTGAAATGGTTTGTTTTACCTCGAATGCATTTTTCGACTTTGACAAAAATTGGATGAGGACCCCTTTAAAGCGAGCACCTTAATTAGTACGCTTATTTTCCAGACATGCCCAATAATTTGGACGACCTTGCGGCACCGCCACATACTCCATAGAGTCAATGTATAAGAATGTCTGAAATTTCGGATGCAAGAACCATTCGCCGCCTTATTTTGCAGACTTCTTGTCATGACCGCAGGTCTGAAACGGCAATAATCGAAGCCACCTCTGCCTCCATTTTGAGTATCTTGCCACCTCAAACTAGCGCCCTAGCATGCAGACCCACTGGCAGCCGTAGCCACCACCACGATAAAATGAGCTAGAAGAGGGGTAGTGGGCTTACCGGGTTCCCCGCCCTCCATCAGGTATGTTACACGCACGGTGGCGCCACCAGCAGCTTCTATGTACGTTGCCTGACGGAGGTGCTTGTGCACAGTTAAAACCATGCTGTTCTTGTGCACTGTCACCGTATTGTCACGTGGTAGGGACGGTAAAGAAAACAGTCAAACTGGGAAAGGCGAAACTAGCGTTTTATTGTGCGAACCTGTGCCCACAAAAACAGGCTAAACTTAAAGAACGGTGACAACTGCGAACACAGTCGGCGATGGTCACAATCTGATCAGTGGGTTAAGCGCGTGGGCTTTTATACAGCAGTCGTCGAATGTGCCAGACTAGAAGTTCTAGACCATTCGTGTCACTCGATGAAATCAGATAACACAAGGTTCCGCGACAACAGACAGCTGATAGCATTGATAACTTTCCAGAAACTTCGGATACATGCAGGCTTCTCCGGCTGTGCGATAACATTTGTTAGGCGGCGAAATGTGGTCGCCCGATAAAGATAAGTATATGTGTCAGTATTTACATAGAACTGCGCATGAACCTGGGCAGTATAATAGGTTACTCTAATGTAATTGAGATTTAAAAAAAAAGAAAAAGAAAAAAGGAAACACTGGCACAAGGCACATGCATTGATCTATATTTTCACAGAAGACTGGGCATGTGGTTCTGCCCGTTAGCTTGTTAAATAATATGCACTGCCTATGGCAGGTACTCGTGTGAATAGGGCTGCAGAATATAGCGTCTTTTCCGCGACTCAGTCACCATTATTACTAGTGCGAATGCGTGATTAGACTATGCCAAACTCTGTACACAGGTGGGATGCTTCAAATATTTGACATGCATTTGGATTGCAGTACCATGGACAAAGCAGCGATGGAGGATCCGTGGTGTGAAACAACTTGGTCCTTTAGTTTTTGAGTGGGCCACGTATCTTCATAATTCTCTTGGGATACGGCACCACCACATAAGTTTCAGCCTCCACTTCACTTCGCACTGGCACCTCCTTCAGCAAGGTACCTCCAGTATACACCTTGCATTACACGTCAAATGAACAGTGATCGAACATCACTACCTTCTGACTGTACCTTGCTTTTTGCACTCAGCTCAGATGTGCAGTAGACGACGCTGTCGTTGCCTGGGAAGTGGTGCTTGCTCCAAAACACAGAAGGAAGTTTCAAGCAGCGAAGTGAATCTGCATTCGCGCTAGCTTGGAGATGCTCCGAGCTTTCTTCTGAACGTGCTTCCAGATGCTGTGCACATTCCACAAGACTTTCCATCAAGTTTTTGCCACAGCCATCAATTGCACCACCAATGATATGAGAACATAGCTTCTTCTCGACTGGAACACTTCCCGAACGTTTTCTCTTTCGAGTTCGTCTTTCTCACGGCTTCTACTTCATCAAGTACGATGCCAACTTAAGCAGGATTGTAGGCACAGTCTTTTCCTTCAGGCAAGGTTTTCCACATGGAGTACGCACTTCCTTCCCTTCAATTTTGTGCATGTAGCCCCGTAGCACATACTGAAGCTCAAAGTGCAGTTCACAGACCGCACATGTGTCGCCCAGAGCTTTGTCCACTCGATGCAGATTCTTTTCCCATTGCTTCCCAAGGATTGCCTCCTTCAGAATGTCAAACAACGACGTCTCCATGCCACCCTTCACGTAGACGTAACCTGAACGACAGCCTGGCGCAAAACAATGGTTTTTCTGTCGGGGTGGCACTGTCGTCATGCAAGACAGTCACTGGTTGTCAGGCCACATCACTGTCCATAGAAAAACTCTCAGCAGGTTGAGGGTGCAGAGCGTGACGGGTTCTTGAAAGAAAAAATTCCGCACACTCCAAAGGCAACTGTGAACTGTAGAGAGGCCCCGACACTCGCTACATTGAAGGCGACGGTGGTGCAGCATCGCAGGGGCACGTTGAAACACAATCCAGCGACATAGCCGGCATCACCGCAATGCATGACGCTGGCCGACATGTGTGCCCACTACCCTCTTTTAGCTAACTTTAGCTATGGCAACGCTAGGCCTACCTGCTTCAACATTTTCTACCAAGCTTCTTGCTGTTCAGTGCCATGTTTTTCATAGAAAGAATTTGCCACTGTCTGCAATGGAACTGACTTCGTAATCCTCACCAATGGCTTCAAAGATCAGAAAGTATGATGCATTGCATAATGCCAGTTCTTGAAAGTCAGCTTCGACTCAACACACCAGCGTTATGCGGTGGAGTTATACGTCTAGTATTGCGGTGAAGCATACCAATAGTGGGAAGTGACAAGTATGTATTAAATATACACGCGTGCACCTGCCATCTCCTGTTGCAGTACAAACACCGATATGCCTAATAAGTGCACATGTGATGGTTGTAAAGTGCATATGTAATGGTTGAGACTTTCTCAAACTGTCATAAACAAAGTATGCCACTTTTAGCACAACGAAAATTTTGAGTGTCCATTTTTAAGAGAAACATCAACTATATTAAACGCATGCCACCTAATTCACCCCCGTCAAACTTCAGAAGATTTATGCTTTCTGATCACTTCCGCAACCACATTTCTCATGCAAACTCTAAAAAGAATGACTGTAAAGTGATGAAAAAAAAAAAAAAACTAGAGTGACACGAGTGCTACACTGCAAGAGTCCTTACCTCAAGCTGCGAGTTGAGCATTACTTTTTCTGTTTTGAGTGTCGAGAGCTTCTGAGCAATGGAGTTGATCTCGCGGTCTTTCTGGCGGCGCAGCTGCTCGAGGTGCTCCCTGCGCTGACTCTCCTCTTCCAGTTGCTTCTGCTGCTCGGCTCTCTCCTGCTCCAGCTGCTCCCGCTTCTCCCATTCCTCGGCTAGGATCCTGCAGTAATGCAGAGAAGTCGATTGCATGACTTCAGCCGCACCTGAACCCACGGTCAGCCCAGTGGCTACGGTGTAGCAAGGCCGAGCTTAAAGGTTTGATCCCAGCTGCGGCAACCGCATTCTGATGAAGGCGGAATGCGAAAATTCTCGTGTACCGTGCGTTGAGTGCAAATACCAGGTAGTCAAAATTATTCCCACTACGACGTGCCTCTAATCAGATTGTGGTTTTGGCACATAAAACTACAGAATTTTATAGGAAATAAACTAAGCCGCACCTGAGGAACATTTATCTTGCATGGAATCCCGATTTTATTGTGATAGCAATTATATGGACACTTCAGGCACACTTTTGCTGTCGGCGTTGCTGTGACGTTCCATATAAAGTCCAAGGGCAATAACACTGTTGCCACATGCCGTACGCTGTATGTGTGAGTGAAAGCATACAAGGAGAGCAGACAATCGCCGCTCAATCTGGCGCATGCGAGGGAGGAAAGTGGAGAGCAGATGTGCCGTTTTCCATCGCACGAAAGGCAGTGGGGATGGAAGGAGGGAGGGAAGGAGGGAGGGAGGAAGGCGGCAGTGTTGGTTTCCGGCGGCAACAATGTATTTGGCGACTGGGCACAATGAGGAACTGATGATTGGGCACACGAAAGGAAGGAAAGTGGGGAGGCAGTGCAGGAGGGAGGGAGGAGCAGCTGCTACTCTGCCAGCAACTGCGTATTTGGTGCAGTTGCGTGTGCCGCATATTGCAAGCGATCTGCGGATGGCTCTTACCTATGTGTGTGCAGTGTACTCGCTGCTGCTTCTGCACTTGCTCCCCCCAGTGCTTTGACAGCGAGTGTCCACTGTCGTTGAGTGTGATGTGTTCATGTTTGCCTGTGCACGCTGACACAATGGCCGCTATCTTGTACGCATTCGAAAAGTCGCCATTTGGCTTCACCTCACACGACTGTCCAGGCTGCGCCGATATCGCGGCCCAGACCAAACGCGTGAAGTGAAACTGAACGTCCGCTTTTCGAATGCATACAAGATAGCGACCCATGCCTGTTAATTCATTTAGTAAGCAAATGTTTCAAAGTTTATATGGCTAATAAAACTACTATTATTACTTTGTATAGCTGTCTAGTAATTTGCTATCACAATCGATGCTCCACCTTTAGAATGAAACTGCGACTTTTTTTCTACCCAAAGATAACACAAACATGTCATGATGAATGCACTGGTTTTCCCGAGATAACTGAAGCTCAGCAAGCTTAAGTACTTATGAGGGTAATTACAGAATAGCTTTAAAAAATTATGTTCAGGAGATTTAAGTGGCAAAACCACAATCTGATTATGAGACATGACAAAAACTGAAAATGTGGCTTTCGGAAAATCAGTTATTGGCCATTTCTTGCGGTGCAAGAGCCATGTCCGCTTAAAGAGACCCTGAAATGATTTTGACGATCTTGTACAAATGTATTGAGTTGTTAGGGTAGGCCCTTCTGATAATTAAGTGATGCATTAAAGTGCTTCGTTTAAAGCGTGTCATTTATTATAAGGTTTTCAGAATGTGCATTGCTATCCATTTCAGCGGTGTCGCTCCCCTCAGTTTTCAGCCACCCCCTCCCAATTGACTTTGTTGTTAGCCCAATTGGTGTCAGTTGGGTGAGCTTTCTGATTGGCTTTCCAGGTTACGTCATGGATAATTTTTCTAATGTTATGGCGAACAAATGTTTGTAATTAGTTGGAATGTTGGTTCATCCACTTGCATAAAGAAACAGAAACAAAATACACAATGACAATTTATCACTGCACTGAAGCATTTCCGTCATACAGCAAGTGTCATCTGCTTGTGTTACAACATTCTCAGTGTTGTCATGATCGTCACGGTCAATGCCAGTCTCAAGCTTTCTTTTTGCGAGCACCATGGATCGTCCTTGTTACGTAGTGGGCTGCAAATTTAGTGATCGGTGACATGCCAAGCTGCGAACCCCATGTTCCTCTGCAAGGCAACATGTTAGAGTGGCTGCAGCGCGTCAACCTGTCAGTATCCGATCGGCACCAGCATTTACGTGTTTGCGGCTGGCACTTGATGCCGGAGGATCACAATAGAGACCTTTAATGCTTCTGGTATTTGGGTAAGCGCAACTGCAAGCTGACTGGGCATTTTACCGGATGAGCGGAGTTGCAAACCTGAATGTCCTGCACGGTGCAGCCACCTGGTGACACAGAGCTCAACCATATAAACACACAGCCGAGCTGATGTGGCAGTCACCAAGTGCATACCATTCTGCTGCTGGTGTAAATTTTCAGCAGAAGTATGATTGTGAACATGTATATTTAAATATTCAAAATGTTTTACATCTAGTTATAGCAATAGTAGCTGTAAGTCGGCTGTATCGTGACTGGGGACGAGGAAGTGGCAGGGCGTTCTTTATCTCATCGGCAGCGCTCGGCCAGCACCATGCATTTCCACCGTCGTCCGACAGGAGCCGACCTTGTTCACTGAAAGCACGCTAGAGAGCAGCACGATACCCCTGCGAAAGCGCTCCGTCAGGTGTTTCTTTTTTCATATTTCGCGGGATTTCTTTGCAACCCGGAAAAAAGGACTATGCGAGAAATATTGTAAATGAACCAACTCGATCGGTGGTTTCTGAAGGTGCTCTACAAATATGTGCATCATACTTGGGGTCCTCAACCAATAATTAAGAAGTTGGGTAATTAAACTTCAATAATTAGCGAGTTATGCAGAAAACAAAATACTGACCGAGTTACTATAGGCTATTGCGAATAGTAGGCACTCGATTCAATTCGCTTCCGACATATTTTGCATATATGAAAAATGCACACACACACACACACACACACACACACACACGCTTATAAGCAGCAATTTCTGTTCAAAACACGACACGACACAATACGAGTTACAGGAAGGCATCCCCTCTTGCACCAACTGTTGCCCTGTTCAGACATCAGCTGGCTATATCCAAGCAGAGGAGTCTTGCTTCTCACTTCTCAGTTGAAATTTGAAGGCTGATACGTGTGCCCTATCTTCCTGGTGTACTCACCTATCGTAAAATACTGTAAAATTTAACCCCGCGATCTGAATGTGCGTCAAATCTTTTAAATGTCGTGTTAATAGCCTTCTTGCGGCAGTTACAGTAGAACTTTATTGACACATTCCTGCTACGTACAATTTTCCGGCGTCAACATTCGCAGTCAAGAACACAAAAAATGACGCAATAGAGTTATGGTCATTCTTTACTGGTTCATACGTTCCCAGAAAACAATTTTTTGGCACCAACACTCAGTACATCGTCAAACTGCGATTGTATGATAATGTTTTTTGACCGCTAGATCCCATGTAAACAAGAAAATGTGCGAGGCACACGCGATCGAGAACAGTACACAGCTGCCTGCCATGGCAGCTTCACCGCAATGCTCGCCTGCCTGTCTCAAGTGAAAATACTGGCACGCAATCAGTTTCTCACTTCAGTACCAGAAAATCTTCTCCAGGGTCGTTGCATGTGGCATTCACTGCTATCACTGCCAAATTAATACGGCAAGCTGAGCAAGTTGGTGAGTGAATGTACTCCAAGGGGTGGGAAGCGCGACTGGGTTGATGGACAAAAGGAAGTGGGTGACACGAGCGCACTCTCATCGTTCACTTCCTTTTGTTTATTGTCCGGGTCATGCTGCACTGCCCACCCCTAGGAATACAATCACTGCCGATCCTATTGCGATGAGCATCTTTGCCTATCTCTTTCCACAGCACGCGGTGCCGTCAAAAGTGTCGTGCACGCTTTTAATAGGCGATAACTGAAGCATGCGGTCGTTCCTTGCTGCAGACTGCGATTGCATACGTTTTCTCGCCACTAGATCCCATGTGAACAAGAAAAGGCACAAGGCACGCGCAATTGAAAGCAGTATACAGCCGCCCATCTCACATGAAAACGAGGGACCATGCAGTATTGTTCCAGTACCGGCAAATCTCTGCCCTGGTGATCACACGCCCCATTCACAGCTATCGCTGCCAAACCTATCGCAATAAGCATCTTCACCTGCGTGTTTTATAGCACGTAGTGCGTAGTGCCATCGCTAGCGTACTGCACACATTTGGTAGGCGATAATCCAAACGCGTCGTCTTTCCCTGCGGCAGGAGGTGTGATGTGGGCATCACGTTTCGCTTCAGCAGCATCCGGCACTTCCCACCAGCTTGATTTCATTTCGGTTTCCCGTCGCCCTCTTAAAACACCAACAATAGGGAAACAACAAAATGCGTCTCGGGCGGGCCGCCAGAGCACTACCAGGTCAACGTGCGCTGTCGTTGCATTACATAGATGTCAACAATAGTTGAGTCTGTCGAATTTTTTAGTTACTTCGGATAGTGCTGCATTTAATCGATTCTAACACACTCTCAATTGTAACACGTACCCGTTTTCCATGACCAAAAACATGGAAAAGGAAAAAAAAGGAGCCCTCGATTGTAATGCGCACCCGTTTACCGTGACCTACAATAAGGGAAGTCCTTTACAGTACCGCGCATCTGATTGTTTCATACAGAAATACAACCTTCTCTCATTCAGAAAAACAAAGATTTACTCCCAATACACTAAAGTTGCGATAAAATAAAGAAAGTCGCAGTTACGGCCAAAAGGCGAAGCATCGATTACGATAGCAAATTTGTAGACAGCAAGAGAAAAAGTAAGGATAGTAGTTTTATCAGCCGTATCAACTTTTAAGTATTTGCTTACTATCTAAATTAACAAGCATGGTGTCCTGCACGCACAAGCAAACATGAACACGTGTCACTCAACAACTGCGGAAACTTTTTATCAAAATGCTGAAGTGAGGAAGTGCGGTAGCAGGAGCGAGCGAATGGACCTTTGTGCGGCCTCTCGCTCCAACGCAAATAAGCGACGAGAACACGGCATGGTGTGCCTAGATGCATAGACTGTTTCCATCGCAGATCACTTTCAAGATAGACGCAGCATGACCACGTCGTACGCAGCAGCTGCCAAAGTAAAACGCCTCTCCTGTGTGTCAGTCCCGCACGCAAGTTTCAGCAACTCTGAACGCCCGTGATGTGGCACGATTTCCGTCCGTCTCCGCACACCTGATCGTATGAACTCGGCATGTCTTCGCAGTTGGCACTTCCATGCTGATAGAGCAAACCATGGAGCAAGCTAGGCTTGAAGAGTGCACGAGGAGGCCATTTTGAAATGACAATGGTGATATGGTAACACAGATTTAGGGTCGTACTCGATTCTAACGTGCATGCAATATTTGGACCCGTTTCATAGGAAAAAAAGTGTGCATTAGATTTGAGTAAATACGGTATCTTTTCACAATTAGTACATTTCTTTCTGTAGTTTTTTTTCCCAGTACATATGAATGAGGCTCTACTATATATGCCTAGTAGTAAGCTGCTTAGTTGCAAAGTTCACGTTACAAAAAAAAAAAAAGCATCCCACTTTAACCATTCCCATACAAGTTAAGGAATACTCAGAATGGCAAATATTGTATTTACTTGCATAATGATCACACTTTTCTGTAAAAAAAAAAAACTGACGCAAATTCAGGGGTGTGATCATTACGCAGGGTAAATTTTCTGTTTGAAGAAAAAAAATTTTTTTTCCTCCCCCGCATTTGCTGCGGGATGACAACAGGTCAACAAACAGGCAGCTGCCACTGTAGCAGTGCGGGACACCAAAACAAAAATGGCAGCTGGCGGAGCAAGCCGAATGAAATTTTTTCTTCTTCTCGTGAGTACATTACTTGCATTGAAACAGTTTCTTCCTCATCAGTAATGAATAATATCATTCATACCGGCAAGCTTGTGACAATAACGTAGCCATGTCCACTTTGAGGGGACAGAAACAGATGGGTGTGCTTAGCTGCCAGTGACATAGAAACACATGGCGGGCAAACTGCAGCATTTGTCCTCACTACAATCCTAATACAGCCTGTTACAGCTAAGGATGGACGAATATATCAGCTGTGTTACAAGTGTTGGCGTGTGAATAGGGTACACATTTAACGTATCAATGTGAACATGGCTACTATCATTGCCGCATGCGATTAGTTGCATGCCCACGAGTGCAGACGAGAGGAATCAAAAGGCAACTTTTTTGTTGTTGACTACAACCATTATAAAGCCTAAATATAATAAAGGGGGGGGGGTGCTCTAAACCATTTTCTTTCTTTCTCTCTTTCTGTTGTTTAAGCTGAAGTATAATACTCTAGGCACCATAGCTGAAGGCATACATCCGAAAGAACGGGCGACTTCTGCGGATATTTTCTGTACAGGCCACAACGTGATTCTACAACTTTCTCAGCGAACTCAATAACCTTTGATGTTTTCGGTCTGGAACTGGACTGGAACGTTTGGAAACAAGCAAGGAATTGTGCACTTTATGCATTCCCATGCGGCGTGTAACATGTGACTTGATTATGTCACTATCCTTAAACTGTACATCAGATACCTTGCATGATTTCCCCCAAACCTTTCTCCACACAGGAAATGGCTCTTTGCCAATTCTAAAGTAACAATGCGGATCTGACCGCAGGACAACTAGGCGTCATTTGTAGGAGCTTTCCTGTACCTGCTGATCGAAACAGACACGAAACATGTTGGCATGTTGTGAAGTTCCATAACATGACGTAAAATGTGGCACCAGAAGTAAGGTTTACCTCGGGAGACAACAACAACAACAAAAAGTGGGCCTACCAACTAAAGTGTGTGCGCAATATCAACACTTGGTGACCCACATGTCGCAGGCACTCGTGTCTCTGTGAGCACAGAACTTGGACCGGATGCAAAAGGCCTCGACCGCCGGCCACATGCACGAGAACAGTGACAAGGCACACACAGTGGGAAAATAAAATCGGCTACAAGCACAAGAAGCAGCGCAAACACCCGCAACCAGCGTGCACATGTCAGCAGAGCAGCGCAGCTTACTTGGTGCAAAGCTCGACCGCAGCGCCGTTACAGTCGCTAGGAACAAGTCGCGCACAGCTTGAAAGGAGAAGTTGCGAAACTGAGAAGGTACCTAAAAACGTTAGGGAGCACTACTTGCTTCGCATTGTAAGCAGGAGCGTTTTATCAATTACGTGGTTTGGATGCTTGTTTTGTGCTTGTTCTTTATTGAAACAAATGCTGTGCTATATAGAATGTATTTCCCTTGCATAGAATGTTCCCTTCCCTTCAATCACTGAAAGCTTTCTTCTTTTTTTTTTCCCCCGTGAGGATAATGCCGTGAAAAATCCTGACCAACAGCTTCGCAGTAAAATCATAGGCTGGACTGAATTCGTACATTTTATAAAAATTTAGGAAGAGTTCGCAGGTATGCTACGAGTGTTCTTCCCGAGATGTGTGCACTCGTGTTGTTTCACCATATAAAGGTGCAAATTTCTTCCAAGCAATGGCTGAAAAAACAGAGCATGGATTACAGAGGCAGTGCGAATTCATAGGTAGCAGCATATAGAGAAAGACTGTGCTGATGAATACCTCGACTGCAGAGTCCTCACAATCTCTTCATCCCTCTTGGCCTGCCGCTCTTCCTCGAGCTTGCGTTCGAGTTCCTGCTGGGCTGCTTCCAACTCCTGTCGTTTTTGGTGCTCACTTTTGAGCTGCTCCTCTGCCTTCCGGCGAGCCTACGAGAAATGACGGCAAGTGCGAGAGAGATGTTCAAGACAGTTTGTGAAATGTGAAAGCACAAAAGTTGAACACAACATCATGCTTAGAACAGGGACGAGAAACACTACACAACCTTACAGTGGTACGGTATTCGTTAAAAAAATATATATGATCACTAAGGTTAAAAGGTTGATTACTAGTATAGCAAATGATTGCAGAACATACGTCTGTGAACTCTACACCCAAGCTGTAGCAGCAACGATGTCAACCTAATGTCGCACACTTTCTCAGTGCTGTGCCTATTGAGGCCTAAAAAAGGCTCATCATACTATGCACCTCAACAAGGTCCACAGAGGGTGAGGTTCCTTGGTAGATAGCAAAACTGGGCTGGTGAGAACTTTTCCTTGAGATGAAGCCTTACGGCAATGCACGTTGTGATGCCATGAAGCCACAATATAAAGCAAAATTTGCACTGCGTTAAAGCCATACCTCTAGGCAAAATTCACATACACCTCGCACTCCGCCTTTACTGTTACATTTTTCTCATCTTTTTCTGCGGTCTATATGCACAATAATACGACATGGCCCCGCCTGCCAAATTAGTTTGTACATTTTGCACTACCGTTTAAAATCCATATCACCATAAATGTGGCACTGCCGCCACCATATTAAAGCAGTAACTGAATTTATCAGCCTGGCATATAAGGGGGTGGGAGGAGGGGTTGATTTTGATGCTAAGGACTCTGGGAAAAAAACCTTGCCTTATATTCGAATAAATACGGTACCCTCAGCACTGACACATTTCATACGCTCTGGCAGTATTCATCACTTGGAATTTTCAACACCTGACTACCCTTGTCTGGCTGGCCATGCACGAGTGTGCTGCACAGCTGATGAGCCAAAGCAACAAGTGCGGGCTACTTTAGTTTCTGCAAGTGATGCACATTTGGACCAGAGCGGCTCGGAGAGGCACATTGGTCAACTGCAGCCTAATAAACTACAGGCCAAGATATGCTACCTCTTTCTCCTTCTCAAGCTGAGCGAGATGCTGCAGTCGCTGGCGCTCTTCTTCCTGCTTCCTGGTGTGACAGGCCTGCCGCTCATTCCGGCGCTTGATAGCCAGGTGGCGCTGGTATGAGCGGTACGTGTATGAGTGCTGCGCTGCCGTCTGGATGGCTGCGTGTAGCAAACGAACGGATGTCAATCATTTTTTTTGGTGTAGCCTCACAGCACTTGTGGATTGAAGCCATAGTAGCGCAAAGAAACATGGAGAGAGAAGAGGACAGGACACCACGGACACAAAAGAAGAAGACCACAGTCCTCTTGTTTGTCTGTTTCTTTGCACTACAATGGCTTCAATGCACATCAACCAACTCGCCCAAGAAGATGGTACTGCACTTGTGAATGTAGCAAGAACCTGCCTTCAGAGAAAACAGCCTATACGCCTTGTTTATGTACAAATACAGTTAAACCTCGATACAATGAAGTAGATAAAATTGGCAATTCACTTCGTTATATAGAAATTTCGTTGTATTGAAATTCGACCTTTTATGCAAATAAGTATGGCCACCGATTGATTTGATTACACGAAAACGGGCTTTAGAGTTTTCTTAATTATCAGGCAATCGAAAAAAAAAACAAAAAACAAATTTGAATGACAAAACCATTCATTTTGCTGAATTTGGGAGTCAGTGACGAATGATACAGTTTCATACCACGTCAACGATATCTTCACATCGGCGGTACGAATTAAGAGAAGCTAGGCATGCTTACGTGCACCATTCGCCCAAACGGCTGATAACATCGCCCGCACTGGGATGGCGCCATTATGAAAAGCGCTGGCAGCGGGAAGCGAATGCTTCGTCTACCTCTCGTTCCAATGGGTCACCAAAACTTGAGATTACGCAACCTTCGATACTAAATGTGCTGGAAGACAGCTTACATGATGCCATGCTGTCTTGGCACGCCCACTCTTTGCACACGCAGCAGATTACCTATAAAGCAGGGTGCGCGGCTGCATATGCGCTCAGCTACGCTTACAGCCATGTGTATATCCCCAGCCGAGACGCATGCGCCAGAAATTGCAACACGCACCAACTTACCCCACCCCTCCCCTCGCACGTGCTTGATCGTCTTATCGCAAGCAAGTTCCCCTTCCCTCTTTACCTTTGCTTGCGCGGGGAGGCGGCACCCTGCGTGAAGCCACCATCTTTCTTTCTCACCCTCGCACACCTTCACTCGCATCTAAAGCACAAAGTGCACGGGATGAGATCGGATCTTTTCGCCTTTTGACTTTATACGGAACATGATGCGTGGCACCCTGCGATTTGAGACGTGCGTTTGCAAGCAGCCTCTTGTATTTCAATTATTTGACGATCTGTATCCACGAAGTTTCCATTTATTGTCTCGGCACTCCTTTGCTGTGGAAGTGAAATTTTGTTACATTGAAATCGCATACAAACATTTAGTTGTACTGAGTTTCTAATTACATGATGTTCTATGGACAAGAGGTTATGAAAAGTGAAATACTTTGTTATACTGAGGTTTAACTGTACATATGTAACTGTAGAGTAGAACTCCTGGTTAGGCTAGTTGGTGGATTGCTGGAGTATGAAAAGGGTAACACAAGACAATCAACTGCAACAAATTACCAGTTGCATCTACCTAAATCTATTTGTTTATTGGTGCTGATTTGTGTTAACGAGTTCCACTGGCTGATTCAAAGTAAGTTGTTTGCTCTATGGGGATGAATTCTACTGATCTACCTGGAGTATGGTTGCATGCTACACTGGCCATTTCAGAGGGACTCCACCATAGGGGCATGGATTCAACAGATGCTGTATCACTTCGGCTGGCTGGTTGAAGTGAGCGAATCTAGTTGTAGCTTCTTGTGTAAGCATCGTGCGTCACTATTTTTTTGCCTGATGATTCCATTTTCTGCCGAGTACAGCTTGATTAGTACTTCAAGCCCTACACACAATAGATATAGAAATGCTGAAGTCACCCCAATACATTGCCAATCACAAAACCTACTCAGCGGAAATGACACATAATTTCCAGAACTGGGTGCATGTGGCAACTTCCTTGCTGGACAACTTGACATTTTTACAAGCATATTGAAATTTGAAAGGGAATAAACTAGTCAGCTATCTCTAGTATCATAGTAACTGTTCTAGGTAAACCAATGGAATGCACCACGAATTGCTTCTAGGCAACAATCAGGGCCTAGGACAAGGATTAGGCTAGAAATAAGGCTGCTTTAAGCAACGGCAAATGTCTGACTGCAGAAGATCCTACAAGCTAGCGGACTTCAGTAAAGTGAATGTCAAGATGCAATACATTGAGCAATGGATACCTGACATCCACTGTAGCTTTGACTTGTAATCGGAGGCAGAGAGCTCAACGACTTTGTCATCCGTGGTGATCATGAACCGATGCCCTTTCCTAGCAGAAGTGTCACCAACCGGCTGCATAGAAAACACATCACAGCGTGTTGGCCCTGGCATAAACACTCCAACTGCAGATGCAAAGCTGGATAAAATTCATATGCACATAAGCCTCACATTCTACTTAGATCAATTTCTACTTAGAGCAGTTATGTAAGCAACTGTTTCCTTTGTGAAATACGATAACATGTACTAATTACATAAACCCGCCCAAAAACGTCTTTTCTTTGTGTCACCTTTGTGTAATAAGTACAGTAGAACCTCACTGATATGTTCCCATCATGTACATTTACTCGGCATCAACGTTGACAATCGAGAACACGAAAAACGACCCAATAGAGTCATTTTTTTACCGGTTTATACATTCCCGGAAAACAACATTTTTTTGGCACCACATGGCCAAACTACGATCGTATAATACGTAGTTTACGTACATATAGTCGGATACAACTTTAGAAAAAAGGGGAGGCCCCGCCCAGATGACCGAAGCGGCGAAGTCACCGGCCGTCCGGCGCATGACGTCGGTCCAGAGTGCGCGCCCATTGGTGGATGCTCGTGTGCATCCGCCTCGGAGGAGTAAACGCCCCCTTTTTTCTAAAGTTGTATCCGACTATAGTAGTACGTAGTCTAGTACATAGTATAGTATGTAGAGTGCATCGCCAAACTACAACCGTATGATGTTTTCTGGCTGCTAGATCCTATGTGAATAGAAAATATGCGAGGCATGCATGATCGTGAACGGTATATAGCTGCCTGCCACAGCAGCTTCACCGCACAACTCGTCCACCCTTCTCACGTGAAAACGTTGGCGCGCACTCAGTTTCTCACTTCAGTAGAAGCAAATGTTCTCTGGGTTGTCGCACATGGCATTCACAGCTATCACCGCCAATCCTATTGCGATAAACATCTTCGCCTATCTGCTTTCACAGCACATGGTGCCAAAAGAAGTGGAGCACACGCTTTTAATAAGCAATAAGCGAAACGCGCCACTGTTCTCTGCTGCAGACTACGATTGTATACGTCTTCCAGCTGCTAGTCCCATGAGAACAATGCGCGAAGCGCGCACAATTGAGAACAGTATATGGCCACCTGTCCCACGTGAAACCAACGGTGCACACAGTTTCTCATACCCCTGTCACACGGGAAGATTTAATGTCATTCGAATCGAATGGCATTTTATGCATCGAATGCCATTCGGTCTCTTGCGGTGCTACACGGTAAAATATAATGGCATTCACAAATGATAGCAATGACGACCTGGAACAAAATTTTTGAAATTCAAAGAAATTTTGTGCCTATTAAACCCATTTAAAAGCTTTTGCGAGTACTTTTAAAGCAGCCGAAAACATTTTGACGCCAATTATTCACAACTAAAAGCACTTCGATAAACATATCCCATATGGCCGACCGCCGCAACAGACTCCTGATGCAAAGAGTAATAGCGCTTGAGCACAGCTTGTGGTGAAAATATCATCGCGGCAAAAAAATGATTCCTTTTTATAAGTCTAAAAAAATATCTTCTGACTTTGCTGATGCATGCATTATTTTTCCACGTTGCGCGTCGCTGTTCTATCTGCGGTCAAGCGTACACATTCGGTTCGAAATCGAATGAGTTCCCCTAACTAATTCGATGGCAAATGTCATTCCATTGAAATGACATTAAATTTTACCGTGTAAATCCCGATTACATAGTGGCATTATATGCGAATGCCATTCTATTCGACTGACATTAAATCTCGTGTGACAGGGGTATTATTCTGGTACCAGCTAATCTCCACACCAGTCATCGCACGCCACATTCACAGCTATCACCGCCAAACCTATTGTGACAAGCATCTTCACCTATCTGTTTTACAGCGTGTGGTGTGTAGTGCCGTTGGTAGCATACTGCACGTTTTTAGTAGGCGATAGTCCAAATTTGTCGCCATTCCCTGCTGCAGGTAGCACGGCGTGGGCATCAGGTTGCACTTTCGCAGCATCCGGCGTTGCCCATCAGCTCAATTTTGTTTCAGTTTCCCGTCGCTCCCTTAAAACACCATGCAGTAGGAAAACAACAAAAACGGAAGACACTTTGTCGTGACTAAAGTGTGAAACGATGGAAGCCTGACACCACTGCCAATGGCGATTTGTTGCATCGGAAACACCATGGAGGCACACAACTCGTACACTGTTATGTGAATGTTTGTTTATTAAATGCCTTCAACATCGTTCACGCCTATGTCTATCGTTTTGATGTCTTCCGAGTCCATCACTTCAAAGCCGACATCTGGGAGGACGTCCACTTGCAACTCATGGCCGGTGAACTCCTTGTGCTTTAGTGGGTCCACATTCAGGATGGCTGCTTTGCAGTGCCGAACTGTTGCAGCGCCGTTTGTGGATCAGGAGGAGACGCGTCTTCCATGGTGGCGTCGGGGTGTAGTTGGCCATCCTCATCATCCACTTCGCTCGATTGACTTGTAGTTGCTCGGCTTGTCGCGGTAAGATGGCGGTCATGGCGCTTTTGAGCTTCATTTGCCTTGGTATCCGGAGATGCAGCGAGTCGCTTCAAACGCATTGCCTCTCTTGCGTTGGCCTGTCGCGTCCCTGGACTCTGTGGTGTCGGACGCGCCTCGCCGCTCTGATGCACGAGACGTATATGCTCAGCCTCTCTTGAGCGCCGCTTGCGTTCAGTGGCTGCCACACGTTGCGTGTTGGAAGACACTTTGTTTGGCGAGACGAGGCATCCTTCCCACACGATACCGCAAAGTAAACTGCCGCCACACCACACCTAAGCAGACTGTCGCCATGTGCAACTGACGATCGTGATGTCAGGCTGCACAGCGCCCAATCGGGAGGCCACCTCAAGTTCCTGACGGCAGTGATGTCAGGGCGCACAGTCGAACACACAGCGGCCACGTGTGCCGATGTGATGAGTAATCCCGCGCAACGCCGTACCACCCCGACACCTGCACTTGACGACAGTGACGTCACGCACGCGAGCCAATCAGGAGGAGTGCACCTGCGCCTAGTGACAGTGACTTCACGACACAGAGGAGACCAATCAGGAGGCCGGAAAGCTGCGACAGTTTCTGCTAATGGCAGACGGCCTTGACAATGAGCCATTAAAGGGTTCCGCCTTAAAACGCATCTCGAGCCGGCGGAGCACCACCACAATGACACGCGTCAGCGTCTTGTGCTGCAATGATCCATGCAACGCTTTGCCATACGTAGATGTCAACAATAGTTGAGTGTATTTTTAGTTACTTCGTATCGCATGTTTTCCCGGTTAGTAAGCTCTTTCTCATGGTTTTTTCCAAAACGTATGAATGAGGTTTTCCTATATATACTGTATATACTTGTGTAAGGTGTGGGGATGGAAATGTGCTCCGGCACCTTTATGCGGGCTGTCACCTGTTCTGTCGTCCCGACGCCTCTCTCTTTGCACCCATGAAGGCTGTTGGGCCTGGCTTTTCTCATGGACCAGTTTGCGAAAATAGCACTTCGCAATGCTGGCTACGGCAGTAGTGGTGGCACAACTGGCGCGATTGGTAGAGCGAGTGTAAGATGGACCTGTCTGGAACATCACCCATTTTACATTTTTCCTCTCGTGCACCAGCCTCCTTTGTTCGGGCATCATTTAGACTTCAGCTCATCTGCAGTTCTTGCAACTACAGCGAGCGCTTGCCTTGTATTGCTCCTTTTCTGAACTCTATGGTGAAGAGCGGTGCCTTATGAAACACGTGGTCATATTACTACGCCGAGCCGCATTTACTGGAGGCCCAAGATGACGACGATTGCCCTAGCTCTTGCGAGTGGGCATATTGGTTATTGCAAGAGCAAGCAAGCAGCATAGCCATAGGGACACTTTTTCCTATCAGCGTGTCGCGGGCAGCCATTCTCCTGCAGCAACCTGCTAGCAGTGCCCCTTTCTGTACATTTGGCCTTTGGGTTGAAAGCGCCTTTGATTCCTGCACCAGCCCGGGACTGGATCTTTGTGCAGTACTAGGTGTCACCGGAGAGAAATAAACTGCTTCAGTTAACTTAGTGCAATGCTGTGTTTTCCTTGCGTGCACGCATCGTGGCGTGCTAGATTATGCGAGGCGGCGGCTGACGTGGCCCTGTGTCTCACTAAGCCTAAACCCACATTGGTCAATACTCCTGTGAGGTATAAGACCACCACAAACTCCCGCACTATTGGATTTTTTACGGGGTGAGGGCCTTAGATGAGGTAGGGTTATGGCTATTCACTAAAGCTTCAAACTGCACTCCGACTGCTATGCAGAATAATGTGACCACTGGTGGCCGACTATGGACAAGCCCACTGATTTTTCGGATAGAGACAATGCCATGAAAATGTATAAGTAATCAGGCAGTCTATCGAATTGACAGTGACAGATTTCCAACAAGAAGTATGCTCCCATACCTCAGCGCGCGTGCGTGACGTGATGCAGATCTCTCCACTCTTGCGGCTCCCTTCCTTGGTGCCAAAGTAGGTGAAACTGTGAGGACGTAGCACAAAGTACATCTCCCACCAGAGGCCCAAGGTAGACATTTTCTTTTTGAGCAAGCCCTGTAAAAGATAAATGTTTTTGTACACAACAGGACCTTCGCCATGTAACACTAAATTTTACAAAATTTTGTGCATGATGCAAGAATGCCATAGTTGATTTTAAAGGGGCACTAACAGAAATACCAAATGTTCTCCTAAGATTGGTAGGGACTATTACCAGAAATGTTTAATCAGTGTTAAAAGTTACGGTAATTATTCGCTGTGAAAACAAGTGCCAAACTTCAGAGTCTCACACCAAGCTGCAACACTTATGATGTCACTGTTACGTTACAGATTTGATGTTATCACATAGTTATATTTACATGAAGGAAACAATTCCAAGACTTGCCATTTGCTGCATTTGTCGACAGTCAAATGCAATGCAATTTTTATTACATTAGTAGAATATTTACTCACCCCAGACATTGACAAAGTCTATGACAACATAGAGAGCTGGCACAGAAATTTTCCCCAAGGTGGAGTCGCTACTGGACTTCCATTATTGCCACTTTTCCACCTTGTCGAGCCTCACAACATGTTAGGACTGGCAGGGGTCAGAATGCCCAAAGTAATTCTGTAGCGATTTTTGTATCATGTAAAACTTCATTCTGGACAAGTTTTGGAGCACACTAGTTCTGATTTTGAAGCAGTCTGTAGCACACATCTTATTATTAGAGGACTTTGGAGCATGTAAATTTTAATTCAGAGCATGCATTTGATTAAGTGTAGTAAGAGTAACTAAACCTTGCATTCAGCAGTATTAGAAGAGTGTTGAAAAGCATCCTAAAGGCATATTTCATACTATTATTGTACTAAGTGTTGGTGAGATGACTGAAGGTGCTTTCCAGTAGAAGATGCGAAGGAGCTAGGGCTTATGAACATTACAGTGGTTTATTCAAAAACATTTTTTAGGTTATGCAACAGCACCAATTAGCTCAAACAAAGTTTGTGCATGCGACTGACTTCGCTTTGCCACTCACTAGACTCAATAGATGCACCCTAACATTTGGAGTTCAAAGTGAGTGACGGGGTGCATAGCCCCTGAATAATAGCCCTGACAAATGGGCACTTCAAAGTCCTTAGACGAAGGGACATCTACTGAAGAGGCATTCACACAAGGTGACACACGACAGAGGAGTATCTAATTTGTGGTAAGGGTCTCTTGCGGAAAGGAAGATATTCGAACTACCTTAGGGGCGTAATGGCGCAGCCCATTAAGAAAAAAGTTGTCGAAACACTTTGTAGTATTGATGATAATTCAATTGTATCCAAAAATGTTTTTTACAGTTAGTAGGTGCCGAATTTGTCTCCCAGTGAACATTTATTGCAGCCACACTTTTGAACTCATGCAACTGACCTTATTGCAAAAAGTCACCACTGTCAAATCATTGTATTCGCAACAGTCACCTCGGGCAGCTTCGCATGCATGTTCCTGCCATCCAGTTTCGTTGGCGAAGTGTTACAGTGAACTAGAATATGTGCGCAATGGTGGCGACTGACGCATGCCGTGTGTTAAGGCACGTGTCCTGTGAAGTGGTGCTTGTAGTGGCAGAGTTGTCATGAACTATCGAACACATCTAACAAACCGTAGCTGGCTCTATACTTGCAGACAACATTCTGTGGCAATGAATGAAAAGCTAGCGGGGCAGAGCACGCACAAGTGACAGCGCTTCTCAAAAAAAAAAACCCACAAACAAAATCCCACATTTTCATTCGCTACTTCGAGCTGGCAAAAAGAACAGAAACACCTTATTTACAACAGCTAAATAAACAGAACACACAACTGAGTGCTAAAGTTGTCTTATTTTGCGACGATTGCGCATTTGCGCAACCGTTGCACGTGGTAGCTGCGTCAAAAGTAATAGGGTTTACTTCACAGGAGTTGAGTTCGCCCATGCGTCAGGAGTATTAAGGTAAATGTAGCGACACTCCTCCTGTGCTGACCGCTCCTTCCAAGAGTCCCCTCATCACCACGTGCCTTCCCTCGCTGCTCTAGTTTGCTCTATTTGATTGCGGCAATCGTGTTTTGCAGCATTAGTGGCCGCTGCGATATCAGTATTTGCAACAGCGGGGCTACTCAGTGCGATCAACGAGTGTCATGGTGCCGACGCGAGTAAAAACAAAAGCAAAAAAGACCAAGAAAACAAAAGGCATGGCTGGAAATGCGCAGATGCTTCTGTGTTACTTCCCGTGGCAACGGCGCCAGAACGACCAGATAAATATGCTTTACCAACAGGGATGGCATGGATAAGTCCCCAATTTTGTCGCTTGCCCTCACTTGCTAGGTCAGGCGGCAAGGTAAAAGAATGTTGCTGCCTTTACTTGTATTCGGGGGACCTAATAATCTGATGTGGCTGTTGAAGCCCAGAATATGAACAGAACACAAAAGCTACTTTTACAAGGCCTCTGAGACCAACCACACAATTTCCTGCACTACGCCAGCAATATTTGTCTGATGCCTGCCAGAGCCGTTTTGGCGCAGCACGGCGCAATTTGTCATTTTTACACTTTCAGCGCAATTTGGTGCAGCAATTTGTGTAAGTATAAAAATGGTTTAATTAGCACAGGATTCCCACCCTTGGACTAGACTGACTCATCTAAAACTCAGGCAATGTACATATAATGCTTAGCTTAACCTGACATTGCTCTACAGTATCACTTTGAAGCTTCTGCCACAACTATTTACTAGAGCATGCTGCTAACAGTCACAGGAATAGAAGTGATGCATTGTAGGCCCCAAGCTTCCAAGCCATGGGTCACCTTTTTGATGACATCTCCCACGTAGATGTCGTAGACCTCTGCAGACGCTTCCACAAGGCCGCAAGGCTCAGACCCTGTCGTGTAACGCGTCTCAAGAAATGCGAGAAAAGACTGGAAGTGGAAAACGGGGAGCAGAGTGGCGAGCTGACGAAAATCTTGAGAGTCCCATTCCTTCCCCAAGGCCTTCACAAATGTGCTTGTCACCTGAAAACATTAAACAATGGTTTGTTTGGTTCCCACATACACAAAACAACAAACATGCATGACTTGCACTGGTTACATTCAGTCATGACAGCTTGCATATGCTATAGCATTGCACTGGCGATGCACTACAGGTGGCTTGTCAGCTTTTGAGTGCTGTTAGTTTTTCTGTATCATAATACTTTTGAATGAGAATTGATTATAACAATGTTGCACACAAAACTGTAGCCATTGCCAGAACAAGGGCCCACTTTCCCAACATTATTTAACAGATATGACGTCATTCAGTACAGAAATCATTATGGTTGTTGTGCACTTCATTTTTGTGCTCAAGGCACCTATACAAGGCACAAAAATATCAGTATATTGACACGTGTACTTGTCTTCATCTGGCGACACGTTTCACTGCCTAACAAATGTCATCGCACAGCGCAGGACGCGCCTGCATGCATCGGAAGTTTCTGGAATGTTATCGATGGTTCCATCTGCTGTCTGCAACCGAACCTTGTGTAATCTGATTACATGTGTGCGCGACGCGAATAATCTAGAACTTTGTCGAAGGCACGCGGGTCCCAGCGATTAGTCTGGAACATTCGACGACTGATGTAAAAAAGCCAACGCGCTTGACCCGCTCATCAGATTTTCGCCGATCGCTGACCGTGTTCGCCGCTATTGTTGTGATATAAGTGTAGCCTGTTTTGTGGGCACAGGTTCGCCCAATAAAAGTTAGTTTTGTCTTTCACAGTATTGTTACTGTGTTCTTCAACGTCACCACCACGTGACAATATGTTGTATTTCTGGATGGACAGGTGTAATATGTTTTCTTTAACAATGAACTTCTTTTGCCAGAAAATTTTTCATCAAAGCCTTGTCTACATTGCAACCAAGTAAGTAGACGCACATGCAGGGGCACAAACAACTTATGTGTGCAACACTGAATCGACAATTCGTATACATCAACACATCAAACAGCACACAAATATGAACTGTAAATATAAAGACAAATGCACACATATCTGGTGCCAAAAGAACAGAATCTACAAGAAAACTGAGCCCCTTCATTTTTGTGCAAGCATACAGGCCTGCAAGCCCATGAACGAATGATTACAAAAACATTTCCATCCTCTTGACAGACGCACTCAGGCATACTTGCTATTGAAGAAACAGCACTTCTGCATGATGTTGCATTGTAAAACTAACCTCTTCAACTTCCTCTGCAACCATGATGACCTCTGTCATGTCCTTCTGAGACGTCCGCAGCTCTCCCAAAAAGCAGAACACCCGAAACAGCTGTGCAACACATTTCTCAGGGAATGCCACAAACTCCCGGTCAAGGTACTTTTTCTTGCAGACGAGCCAGCACACATCTTCAATGTGGTCCCGGTATCTGGAAGACAGTAACGAGAAATGTTAAATGAACAACAGCAGCATGTACTTGGATTCTAGGGGGCAACTACAAAGGAGCCTAAGACACAGGAACTGAATTATTTGTAGGTCGCCAGAAACCATTCGAAATTTCCCTTAATCATGTACCCCCTCAATCAATCCGATAGTGAAAATACAAGTTGCTTTCAATAGGCTGCAGCTGTTAAACATGCACACCCCACATAAAAGTGTTCAATGAGACTAAATGTTCGACAGAAAACCTACTTTTCATACACGTCAGATCTGAATACACACACTCAGGTTTGTGTGCAAAAAGTTACGAAGAAAAGCACACTAAGGCATACACAAACACAGGACACCTCAAGTGCAGACTACCAACATATATAGGTGACCGAATCGCATGCACGACGACATGAAGAATGCAGTGTACAAGATTCCTTAATCAAACAGTTCTGCTCATGCTGGTCAAACAGGGTTGTGTGTCACTTAAAGGCTGAGCTAACAACAACAGAACTGTGGTCTGCTGGAAACCACAGTGCTCTCAATCCAAGTGCAAATCAATTTTTGACAGGATGGAGATTGCACACATGTCTAACAACCGAAGGAGGAGGATAGTCATGCTAGATAGCACCCTCTCCCCCCCCCCCCCAAAAAAAAAAATTCTGGCTACGCCACTGGTATATTCCCTGTTCGCCTTAACTCCGAATCTTTCCCAGCACAGTATCCTGAATAGTACCTTAAATGGGAACATTCTATATCCTTACATTCTTACACTTTTCCTGAGAATTATGGTAGCCATAGAATTTCCACAGATATTACTCCAGTTATGCATGTATGCTTTGTGACTGCCAGTGCCTCCAAAGAAAGGATGGGCAACACTGCATTCACTGCGCTGCTTGCAAAATTCACTGCACAGCAGTCATAAAATAACCGTTCCAGCAACCTAGCAATAAGCATGCTGGATTTTCAGGGCATATCTTTTTGAAAATCCTGAAACTGACATTTCCAGCTGTCATTAAAATGGAAATGTGTCCAGTGTTCTATCTCGTAGCAACTATAAGCCATTCAGCTCAAGACGAGTCCTGAATTAAGGGCATTCAGGACAAAGACCAAGCTCTGAAACAAAATCGACAGCCTACTTGTCCAACTTCACATTCTCAGAATAGGTATGAAGCAAATCAACAATGCTACAGTGAACACACAATCCTTAATTAGAGTGCTGGTAACCAACAAGACGACTCTCTACAAGTACAACTTGTTGGCACAGTGATGCTCCTTAACTTACTTTTTAATTGTCTTGAGGTCAAGAGTACTGGGCAGACCTTGAAACAGCTCCTTCAGTAAATATACCATGTACTGTTCGAACTGCAGTTCTCGTGTGCTGCAATATTCTTCCAGTGCTGCCTCTGCCCTTGTGTAACCAAGGACTGTTCCCAAACTTGATGTAAACACCTAATTTAGAAAAGTTGACGAAAAAGAAAAGAAAGAGGGATGCCAAGAGATGCCAAAAGCATTTCGGACAATTCAGTTTCTAAAGTAAGAAGCCTTTGTAGAGTTTAAATCAAGCAAAAGGCAACATTAAGCGGCTTTGCTTAATGCACGACACTCCCGACTATTTTTTGTTGTTGTTGTTACCGATTGGCCAAGGTTAAAGTTTCAGAATTTGCTTCAGCTAAAAAACTGTTAGGTCGTCTGATAGTGCAACTGGCTTGTGTGACAGAATGCCTTCCTTTGAAGCTAAGTAAGGCAATTTGAACACTTCCACTTCCCCTCATGGCCCCATACATCCTGCCTGTCAGACATGCCAGCGATGATTCAATACAGATTGCTACACGTACAGTACATCTATCCTGCTCTTTGTTTTGTTACTGCAGAAAAAAGGAATGTGCATCCGCTCGCCAGAGTCGCCGACACAGCATTATGTAAACACAGGTGGCACCACAACACAAAGTACAGGGCAAAATTTGTGCGGCAAACACACTTCATGTTCACAAGTCGCATGTGCGATCCAAGTTTACGCAAGTTAGGTGTTGACATCTATTCAATTGTTGAAGTCGTTCGGTGGACCCCACAAACAACTTCGAGTGGTACCTCACAGAAATACAAAATTCGCATCACTGCTGATCTAGCGTGCTGTATTTACAACTGTTTAGTTCAAAAACGGTCTTCATTTCTGTGGACGCACAGCTGCCTCAACATGAAAGCACGAGCAGTTCGATCTGCCAAGCCCAAACGATATTTTTGACGATGCTCGCGGCATCGCAGCGCTTGCCATCCGTCGCCGGACAATGAAAACAAAAGTACGCGAGATGACGTGAAGTCCTCGTTCGGTCATACACAGGTGTTCAACCTGCAGGCATTACCTGCCTTCAAGCGACCAACCAACGCATGTTGGTGCGCGGCAAGCGTGCACTGCCGCCCGCACTTTAGAAAGCGAGAGCACAGATTGAAACCGCGCGTCAACCAACGCATCTCGCCGGTTTAAAGTGGGGCAATGAAAGCAGCGCGAGAATCTCGTAGGCTGCGTGCGACCTCCCACCCGTGATTTGTATCACACACACGGACGGTCTCGTTCTAATCGCTTCATCTTCCTTTTCAATGTCGCCTACGTGCATGTCGTATACCCGGCCACTTTTACCACCGTTGCTAGAAACGTTATATCAAGAAATGACATCAGCGACACCGAGCCGGGCAGCGTGTGTGGTAACACGCTAGCGACATCCGCCACCCAAGACATGAAGTTTTTTTTTTATTGCTGTCAATGAAGCAAATCCGGAGCAGAGCGGTAGCGCAATGCATGGTCGCGTCTAACGGTTCGGCACGGTTCACTGGACAACCCGCGCTACCACGGGGGTTTGAACGGTTATATTGGCACAAGAACGAAGAGCCGCATAGAAAACGAGAATTTCGGGTTCCTCACAATAACGGGAACACGACAAAAGACGCGGTGTGGGCGTCTTTTTGTCGTGTTTTCGTGAGTCACAGGCACATTGTACTACGGCGCGCACACTCGTTTGATAATTGCCTACCTTGAGGCGAGACTTGGCCACTTTGCCCGAGTTGCCATCGCCGAGCGTGTCGAAAGCGTGCCATATCGCGTTGGTCACGTCCGCTTCCAGCTGACCCATGCCGTTGCTGTCAACAGCACTCGGCTTCGCCATGATCTGAAAGCACACGCATTCAGCTGCGGGAGTGGGTGACAGGCGACGGGCGGGCGGCTGCGGCTGGACTACGCGACCCCTGCACCACCTGTTGAGTCACACTGGCAACAGATGTGGCAGCATCCGAGGTCAGTAGAGGTTGCTTGGTTTGAATGAGAGTTGAGTACGTTGTTACAGATGAGAAATGTCTGCGTACACTGCGATTCGGAGCAAAGCGCGGCTTATAAAACACCGCCAGTGCCCGCTGGTCGCATCCGCCAGAGGGCAGAACACAAATGATTTGGCGCTGAATTCAAATTTATCTTGCGTCTACTTGGGTCAGTGAAATGGTGGCATAGAAGTGTGAACAGATAGAAGTGCACAACGAGTAAGTTATAAATAGGAAATTTGATTCCTTCGTTGTACAAAAGATAAATAACAGTAAAATAGGAGTTTCTCACTGTAGGCTGTAAAGAGGCTGCGTGCCTCTTTGCGTGTGGGTATATTAGGCGTTCTCGTAGATTCCGTGGTCCGTAAGCTCCGACTGCACATATCCTGTCACTACCTTATTTACGGGTATGTATGGCTAGTCAAGCTGCTGTGTCGCAGCTTTTTACCTCACATTCACAAATGCTCACATTCACAAATGCATTGACGTGGTGAATAAATACTCTAGTGGTGTGTCTTCGGGCAATTCGACCACTTAATAAGTAAAATAATCAATGCAGTTTCGCCTATAATGCGAAGCCGTGACGCGATAGCTGGACGAAATATTAGGCGCAGTAAGTATTGCACTGTTATTTCTGGTATCGGTTAGAGTAAACATTCAAAGACGCATGCGAGCAGTATGTTTTCGATAAGGAGGAAAAGGATAAGAAAGAAAGGGAAGCCTTGTTCGCCCCATTGTGAACAAGGCTTCCGCATGGAAGCAAAAACGTCTTTTTTTTAAAAACAAGTTTTACTTTGTCGGTGTACGTCTTTCTTTGTCAACACAGTGTCTTCCACAGCCGCGCTCAGTTATATTCTAAATATACAGGGTGTTGCAGCGAAAACTTTCAAAAATTTTTAAAGGTTGAGTGTGGAAGAGAGATCAATTCTAGTTTATGAGCCGGTCTACTAGAAGCAGCGGACACTACTTGCAAAAGAAAATGTAATGAAAAATTGACGAATTAACAATAATTCGCTAATTAACGTCTTAGCTAATTATTTTATGACCCATATTGCAATTTACAAATTCTAGCAGTGGACTTCGCAAGGCGTATCCACTTGGAACGAATTTTCAGGACGACACCAGTTTCGAGATATAGATTGCCGAACTTTGCGGAGAAATGCATTGGCATTCCAGTTACTTGTGTGCTTCAGCGCATGAAACTACGTTTTGGTAATAGATTAACTGGAACGCCAATGCATTTCTCCGTAAAGTTCAGGAACTTATATCTCGAAAGTGGGGTCATCATGAAAATTCGTTCCAAGTGGGGCCTTGCGGGCTCCGTGGCTATAATTTGTAAATTGCAATATGGGCCATAATGTAATTAGTTAAAAACTCAATTAGTTAATTTTTATTAATTGGTCGATTTTTCATCTCAATTTTTTGTGCAAGTATTGTCCGCCGCTTCGAGTAGACCAGCTCATCAACTAGAGTTGAGCTATCTGCCACAGGCAACCGTTAAAACATTTTGAAAGAGTTCTCTGAAGCACCCAGTATATAGCCGCGCTGGTCGCGCTCAACAGCCACCCTAGCAGTCTTGATTGAAATTGTATTCTTTAATATTGGCATTGTTCTTGTACCCTTACGCCACCTGAGTAATGGACGATCGCCCTGAGTGGGCAGTGCCAGGACACTGAGGAACAAGAACAATATTGGGAGAAAATGTGCACAGAGCTGTTGACAAGACATCAAGACCCGCCAGAGTGTAAACACACACACACACACACACGCACACACACACACACGCACGCGCGCGCGCGCACACACACACACACACACACACAACACACACACACGCACGCGCGCACACACACACACAAACACACACACACACACACGCACACAAATCATTATCATCATCATTTCAATGCGTTCTGCCACCTTCTTTAAGCTATGCGATAAAGGTGCAACGACCGACCTCGTTTGTGCAGTCATTGCTGCGGGGGCGCGCCGGCCTTCTCTATCACCCCCATGATTGCAAGGCACAAGAACCAACGCACGCGGGAAATTATTGAAGCGTCCGGGATTTTCAAACGGCAAAGCACATGTGTGTTAACCAGCCTTCTATCACTCAGAAAAAGGAGGAGATTGCATTTTTTAACTTGTATTTGCGATCTTCAGTTTCGCTATCCCACACTGACGTGTCACTACTCTTTCTTCCTGTTTTTTGTTTATGCTCCGTGAATCACGTTCCATTCCTAATATAGTTTCAGCTGTCAGACAGCGCCTGTCCCATCTCCCTCTTTCTGTGCTTCCGCTTACTTTGGGCTGCTGTCAGATTAGTTCCGACAGGCCCGAATTGTCATTCTTGTAGGCATCAACAACTTGGGTGCTTAAATGAGTGATATGAGTAAATGTTCTAGCGCTTTCAGACCCTTCCCCCAGCCTGCATCGTTCGTTTGACAAGCGCTGAATGATAGAAGCATGTCTGGTAGGTATCGCAGCCCCGTGCTCAAAAAAAGGAAAGAGCAACGTTGACGACTCTCATGGAACATGAAACTAACGCCTGTGCTCTAGATTTGCACATCCCCCCCCCCCCCCCCTACCCCACCCATATATCTCTCCCTATGTGTACGCCTATGTTTATAGCAAAACTGCAGAGTGTTGTGTTAGCACTTGACAGCAGTTTGCGGCATGCGCGGATCCAGGGGGGATGCCTGGATATACTGAACCTCCGTCTCCCCCGCCCCATAAAATTTGTGTGCCCAGCGTCAGCTTACGGCACATGACAAACTCGTGAAGTCCTTTGTCTCAGCTGATACTGTTATTTGGCTCTGGAGAGACAAGAAATGATTAATGATTATTTAAGGGAACCCGCCAGCGTGTAAAAAAAAAATCATTATCATCATCATCTCAAAGTCAGACCCCCTCCGTAAAAAATACCTGGATCCGCGCCTGGCTGGCGGCTGGACCACACTCTCCAGGCGCAATATGTTACTCTTCTGTAAAAACAGCGTAGTCGCCAAGTCTTTCTTAAGTGTCCTTGCAGAATGTCCCAGAAGATCGCGGCATATCCGTATACGGTCTACAAAACAGTGCTCAGTTGCTTCAGCGTGCGTGCAGAAATGACAGTTTGTTTATCATCGCACGAACAGTTTTTTTATTGCGGTAGCAAATATATGGAACACTCCAAGAGAACTTTTTGCCATCGTCATCGCCGTCGCTGTGAGGCTCCGTATATACACTATATGCCACGCCGTACTATATGACATGCGCTTTATGCGGTTTATATTTCCACATCATTCCACCACCAAAGTTGCTCATACCAGGTCGTATACATTCGAATCAAAACTATGTTCCTAAGAATTTTGAAGGGTGGCAGCCCACGAACAAATGTCATGAAACGAAACATCAAGAGCGCATGCCTTTTATTTTAAATCTTAAAGGGACCCTGAAACGATTTTGGCGATTTTCTACAAACGTACTGAGTCGTTAGAGTAGGTTCTTCTGATCATTAATTGATGCATCTAAGTGCTCTGCGTAAAGCGTGTAATTTATTATAAGGTTTTAAAAATACACATCACTGCCGATCGCAGCGCACTGCTCGGCGGAATTTTAAGCCGCCCCTACCCATATGATGCAAATAACCCATATTACGTCACATGGGTGAGCTATCTGATTGGCTGACCAGGGCGCGTGGTCGATAATTTTTCCAACTTTATGGGGAACAAATGATGCTCGTAATAGTTGGAATGTTAGTTACTTTGTTTTTGTAAAAAGAAAATAACTTAAAGAGAATACACAAGAATAGTTTTTTAGTACACTTCAGCACTTCCGGCACACAGCAAGTGTCGTCTGCTTGTGTTACAACGTACTCCATTTTGACGAGAGCTCCGCGGTCAGAGTCGGTCTCAGTCTTTTCGCGAGCACTATGATTCGACTTTGTTGCCTTGTGGACTGCAAACCTAGCGACCTGCAAACCGCGAGTCCAGTATTAGGGCAAACGCAAGCGCAAGGGGACAGGGTCTGGCCGCTTGACTGTGCCGGGATGAGCCACGAGATGAGCAGAAGGGCAAATGTGAACGGTCTGCGCGGTGCAGCCACCTGGTGGCACAGAGCTCAACTATACACAGTAGCAGCAACGAAGTGTATTCTTTGCTGCTGGTGTGTATTTTTCGCAGGAGTGTAAACATCAACACGTTGATTTATAAATGTATAAATGTTATAAATGTTTAAAATGCTTTACACTTGGTTAGAGCAATATTAGCGCTTTGTTTGACTGGTTAAGCGCTGCGCCAGCAAGTGTCTGGACCGTGCAGACCGATCAGGCTGCTCACGTACGTCTACGCTGAAGTTCCTTCATCAGCTTGAGTTTATGCCTCCAGTCATTTGCCGAAATGACCAGCTTGCCTGTTTTTAGCGGAGTACCGGACACGTTCGGCGCTACGACAGAATGCTCGCAACGCACGCTGCTTCGAAAGCTCTCGGTCGACGGCCAAGCGGCTAGCGGAGAGGTCTCGCGCGGGAGGGGGCGTGCTCCTAAACAACCGGAAGTGAACGATGTGACGTTGCATCGTGACGCTGAACCAGTGAAGGCGGAGCTTAGCGCCGCTCGCTCGGCGAGGGAGTTGAGGAGGAAAAGCATAGCTAGGGAGGAGGGTAACTTCTAATCGCTTGCAGCTCCATTAATACGTAACGCTTCACTTAAATTGTGGTGCGAATGTTCTACTTAAGCTGTACCCTACGCGCCTACAAAATTTGTCCGAACCGTTTCAGGGGCCCTTTAAGACTTAAATATAAAACGTGCGAAACAATTACAGAGCTCAAACCTGAAAATTACGTAATTTCATTGGCGCGATTGGGCACTACCTCCGGGATCGGCCAAGGAAAGAGGTTTGAAACGTATACTCGATACGAAAAAGTGGTGGTAAAGTCGCCAAGAAAGACGTTGGCTTTAATTAACAAGCATAAATGAAATTGTCCGATGGCAGGACTCAAACAGAGGACCCCTAGCACAACAGTTCGTCTTTAATTAATCAGCTTACGTTTATTTCAATTCATACTGCTACAACAGCTACGAGTCTTACACTTCGTGTATAATTCTAACATGTTGTTATCGCATTCATTGCTTCACCCATATGGCAAAACTATGACATTTTTCCAACTATGTCTCGACAGAAAGGCTTGCCGAATAAAACTAAAAAAAAAGAAAGTTTGGCTCCCGGATAAATTTAGCACGTAGGTGTGTTCAATGTGGGCAAAATGCAAAACAAAAAAGACAAAAAAGAAAGAACAGAACACTTCTTTCGTACTTGCATTTGGGTTTACGTTAAAGAACCTCGGGAGGTCAAAATTATTTCGGATTCCTCAACTACGGCCTGCCTTAAAATCATATCGTGGTTTTGGCACGTAAAACTTCAGAAACGAAATGCACCTTGGTGATAACATTACAACTAAATAGGGTGCATGATAAAAGGAAACGCGAACAATGTGTTTAAGAGGTAAAACTTCCGACTGCCACTATGGAAAGGGGTTCGATCCACTCTGGGCACTGCGAATTTTACAGTGAAGCTCCGTCGCTCCGTCTGTAGGTCGCCTGTACGCCAAAAACTTCTCCGGCGCGACCGTATACGCATGCGCAAGAGAGAGAGAGAGAGGAAGAGAGGCGCGCGATTAGCCAACACCACCTAGATAACATAAGGCCTGTTTACTCCGATCCATGATGTCACGCTACCTGGCCCGAAATTTCCATTGACAAGGCTGGCGTAACGAAAGCGGCGATGTCAAAATAACTGTTGCCTATTTCGGAGCATCCACATGAGATTCTATGGGAGTCGGGTCAGGGGCCCTATTACGTAAAACTATTCCAATATGGTTTTATTCCAATCTCTTGACGTCAAATTTGCGTTACCGCTGACGCAAGCATCGGGCGGTGACCCGCAGCGTTGCCTGAACAAGACCAATCAAACGCTCTCCTTGTTTATAGGAGGTTACTCTTGTTTGTTTTAAAAACGAATAACAATATATACAGTAAGCGACTTGTCTTATCTAATTGGCTGACGAGAGACTGGGGGAACGCTCAAGTGGAGATGGATTCGATGGGGCCGAGCCAGTTCATAGAAAATCGATAACCGGATGAAGAGGGTGGTGCCGGCGTTTGCGATTCGTCGCTTCCCCTTACTTGGCCTGAGGTTTCGGGTCGAAAATCGCGGCGGCATGCAATGGAAGCTTAAGAATGCCGCTAAAACGGATCCTCAGCAAAGAAGAGCTGGCAGCGAGGTCGTAAACGTGGCTAAAGTGCTCGAAAACATTACATGGCCGCGTAAAAAGTTTTATTGTACGCAAATAAACCCACGCTCTCCGGCAGGTGCGACTAGCCAGTGCCTGAGCGATCGGCGGCAGCCATCTTTTAGTCCTTTCGGAACAGGGCAGCCTGCGGCTATTCAGAAAAAAAATCAGTTTTGTTCGGCATATTAATGCATCTTTAACGGGTACACGTTACATTGACGCAGTGAGTTTTCGCGGTATTGCGACATCGCGTGACAGGCAGGTGAAGTGAGTGCAGCCGGAAAACTTTTGGTCAATAGCGAGGGTTAATGGCTAAAAGGCGTCGAATGAGAAATAACTACTTTTTTTGGTCCAATGATGCATAATCAGTGTGTACGCGTCATATCAGATGGGGAGCTATCACGGTGTTCGCGACGTCGCTTGACAGATAGGCGAAGTGGGGGTGGCTCTAAAAAGTTTTTCACCAATAGTGGAGGGTTGGTTGCAGAATTGGAATAGAAAAGTTTGGAACAGTTTTATGTTATAGCGCTCCAGGTGACATGACTCCCTGGATCGGAGTGAAAAGGCCTTGTTTTATCTAGGTGGTATTGGATTAGCTGCGCCAGTAGTGACGTCGTTGCTCTCCGTCGCAGCCGAGCGAGCGCACAACGGTTTCTCTCCAGTTCCGAAATGGCTAGGCCACGCGTCATACGTACTCCTTGTGAGCAGGCAGCTTTCGATCAGCAAAGCCGTGATCTGAACCGGGGACGAGCTCGTCTACGCCGTGCCGATGCTGAAGCCCGGGCACAAGAACAGGCTCGTGCAGCCGAGCGCAAGCAGCAACTGCGTACCGAGAATCCGGCAGCCTACCAAGCCGTCGTTTAATGAACCATTGGGATTAACCCGTGATAAACACCGGGACCGCATGTTTCAGCCTCGCTGGTTAACCATCTGCACGGAGTGCTTGCGCGGTGATTTCCTTTTTTTAGTTCTTATGAACCCGCAAAACACTTTAGGACTCCTGCGACGGACGCCCAATCTAAATCGCAATATCAGACTCAATCAGGACTGCAAGGACCCCTGGTGGTCAAAATTAATCCGGAATCCCTCCCGGTGTGCCTCCTAACAAGATCGTGGTTCTGGTACGTAAAACCCCAGGATTTAATATGTTCTTTGGACTGAAGGAGTTACCAACTCCTAATTAGTCTTTACCACGACCCTTCTTCGCTTACAGGCAACGCGGTGCCCAATTTATCATTTCATCGCGTGTAGTTGCGCAGACCCATGCGCAATACCTCACATTAAGGCAGAGCGGCCTGCATGTTGCTGCCGGCGTCAGCCTTTACCAGACGCCGGAGAAGAGACATGAGATATCTCTTATTACACCGACATTGAGTGGAGGCCCTGATTTGAGAAGTACTTAGTCCAGGACCCCTGTTAAACCTCCGATGCCCTGCATACCACGTGCGATATACGCCGAGTTTGATACTTCGAAATTCTCGATTTTAGGCACGCAAAACTTAGCGCATAGCCTATAGTGTACCGTTTTTGATACGCTGAAGAGAGTTTTCTCAATTTCTCAATTTCTCAGTTTTCTCAATCAATTACTAGTAAATTACTATGTGAATTAAGTTTTACTAACATTCTTTTTTACACAGACATGCTCTTCAGGGCAGTTAAATAAAAGTTAAGTTATTCTAATTTTTCCATGATGTGAAATTATGGTTGGGAATAAGAGGGTTAAGCGCGCCATGTCTGGAGCCTGCTGGAGGACTTTGCGTTGGGCTTCCGAGGTGTGAGTTGTCCAATGTAGCTCCCCAGGAGGAATTGGGGATGGGAGAATGAATGGGAGTATTAGGACGTGTGCGAGAGGGTGATGTTTCCTTAGAGGGTGTGCGTATGTATGGGTACTGTTCAGTAGACGTAATCATCCCCCCCCCCCCCTCCCCCCGAGAGAGTATATACCGCACGTGCTCCTGCACTCAAGCGGGTCGTGCGCAGCTCACGGTTCGCAATAGGCGTTTTTTTTTAATGAGTGGCAAAGTGGAAAAAAGTATACGTGTGGGAAGTATGGGAAGCCGGTCACGTGCACGTAGAGGTAGAGAGGAGACCAGAGACAGCCTAGAAGATCGTGAGTATAAATATATATATATATATATATATATATATATATATATATATATATATATGTTAGCCAGCGCCCCCACTCACAGACCTTGGCGGCGGACGTGGAACGTCTTTTTTGCCGCAGGCGTCACGAGAACGTGATCGTGGTCACGAGAACGTGATAACACTCCCAGGGTTCTACTAGTACACATAAATACCCAAGAAAGTGGATGGGGAAACGCCGCCGCGGTAGCTCAATTGGTAGAGCATCGCACGCGACATGCGAAGGTTGTGGGTTCGGTTCCCACCTGCGGCAAGTTGTTTTTCATCCACTTTAATTTCCATTATTTCTATCATTACTTTATTTCATTTATTAAGCACATGCAATTTCCCCTGTGTTGTACTTGGTGTCAGTGTTTGTTGGCTTCTCATTATATGACTAATAAATATCGAGTCCCTCGGTTAACCCACTTTCTTCTCGTTTATTACTTAACGAGGGTCTCGAATCCGGCAACATTGATGCCTTCAGGTAGCATATGTGGGTTTATTGACCAGTTGCCTTCACCCGAAAAGATCACGTTCTCGTGACGCCGGCGGCAAAAAAGACGTTCCACGTCCGCCGCCAAGGTCTGTGAGTGGGGGCGCTGGCTAACACTCCCAGGGTTCTACTAGTACACATAAATACCCAAGAAAGTGGATGGGGAAACGCCGCCGCGGTAGCTCAATTGGTAGAGCATCGCACGCGACATACGAAGGGTGTGGGTTCGGTTCCCACCTGCGGCAAGTTGTTTTTCATCCACTTTAATTTCCATTATTTCTATCATTACTTTATTTCATTTATTAAGCACATGCAATTTCCCCTATGTTGTCCTTGGTGTCAGTGTTTGTTGGCTTCTCATTATATGACTAATATATATATATATATATATATATATATATATATATATATATATATATATATATGCATATGTATATGAACGAGAAGAAAGGGAACGGAGGGTCCCGATTGTTATTAATCATATAATTAAAACGTAATCGATTACAAGTAACTACGTGTATTTCGTTACGTAGAAGTCCTGGTCGTGTGGTCTCTACTCGCAAACGATCGCTAAGTAAGGATATCGCTCTGCAGAAACACCAATGAAAGTTACGCTTAAACCGTTTCCAACAGTGTGTGGGATCCAGATTTCTCACTGTCCCTTCTATAGACATAGATTAAATTGGACACAGCGCTGCGATCGGATATATCCTCTTAAATGGTAAAAAAGAACATTACCGCTTCTTGTGCATATGCGTATCTACCGGGGGGACGGCAAATGCCCCCCCTCTGTCAGAAGTGGGGGGGAAGGGCAAAGTAGGGCGTTTGCCCCATCCCCTCCCCAGTCTTCGAAAGCTGGCACGGTCGGCTGCACGCTGGCAAATCCAACACAACAGCTGAGGACAAATTTTCTTTCCGAATAGCATTTCTTCACTGCTTAGGCAGTGAGGCTTGTCTTTCGGGTCTCGTCGCCGCGCGCCGTAGCAGATGAGGCTCGACGGGCCGCATTTAGCAGACGATACGGTTCTCCGCGGTGCGAGCCGTCTTCGGTACGCACCTTGCGCGCTTGCATCGTAGAGGAGATTGTCGCCGTGCAGTCCAATTAAGTTTCACCTTCCACCGCTTGCATCAACCCGTGTTTGTCGGGGCCGTTTAAACTAACCATCTGTAGAAAGACAAAATCAGCTTTGCTTTTTTATAATATACTGGTCTGCAACCAGTGTCACAATGCGCCCGGGTTCGTGAACGAGGAGGCTCGAGGCGTGGTGATGACGAACGATGACTGACCCCCGAGCAGCTGTGCTCGTCGGTGTTTATTGGGTGCGGTGACTAAAGTTGCCTACCGAGCCTGGCAGGCCACCGAGCCTGGCGGGCCAACGAAGATTATGCCCGAGGGGGCGTCACATGCTTGTTAAAGCCAGTGTTGCCATTTTGGAAATTTTTTTTGCTAGATTAGGCAACCTTCTTGTTTGTTTAGCGACAAATTTTTCTATTTAGCGACAGGTGATTTACTGGCGACTTAAACGAAGTGTTGACTACATTTGAGTCATTTCGAAGGGAGGGAACCTGCTTAAGGAATGGCCTTCTAGATCGCAGTGTAACATCCAAAAGCTACTTGTATTGACCTAAGCTCGCTTTACGACGCACAGACTCCGTGGTCACAATGAAGTAACGGTGGTCTTCACATTGCTAGTCACAACATGCTAATCATTCGCGTTTGTGTGGCGCAAAGTCTCACGATGAATCTCCTTGCAATTGTGCTTCACAGCATAGTGGTCATTACAGACTGCTCATTGTGCTCACAAAAGTAATGTTTTTTGTTTCTTTACGAAACCGATGTGAAGGTGTTCAAACGCTGCGCGTTATGCAGCATCGCTAAACGCGTTCTATTGGCGGACGTCCGCAAATGTAGCAGTAAATTAATTTACCAAAACCAATCGAAATAAATTTTATATTCGGCCTTAGAAAGTAGCAGGGGAATAATACAGATTCACTGTATAGAAAGGCGTAGATATCGGAGGGGCTGAGCTCGTTCACGTGTATTGGAACAAATCCCTTGGCGCCTTTCAGGCCAATCAATCTTCACGGCGGATTTTAGGTATAACAACGACGGAAGCGTAGTATTTAACCCGTAAGAAGCTCGGGTAATTTTCATGGCCATGTTATAAGAACAAGCATCAAAGAAACGAACAATTTAGTTCTATCACGAACATCGAGAACAAAAATAAATAAATAAATAAATAAATAAATAAATAAATAAATAAATAAATAAATAAATAAATAAATAAATAAATAAATAAATAAATAAATAAATAAATCAGGGATAATGTAGACTGAGCGCATTTCCGTGCTAGGAAGACTTGGTTGTCTTTTTTCTTCTTTTCAATCGTGTTGCATTTGCAACCATACAATCTGAAAATAAACGCAGCATTTCAGCTGTCATCATCCGGTACGTAAATATATTAGTAAGATACCAGCACTGGTTTATAAAAGACTATTCTACATGTACTCAGCTAACTAACTGAAACCATCCATGATTTAGCAGTAAAATGATGGTTACCAAACTGACGCAGTTTTTATGGATTTCAGCAAAGCCTTCGACAGTACTTGCGACGATAAGTTACTTTACAAACTGAAGCCCTCAGAAATATACATTTTATAACTTTCTTGTCAGCCTACCTAAGAAACCGGCAGCAACGTGTTTGCAAAGACTATACTCTTCCGAATGAATTTCAGTGGATTCTGCAGCGTCCCAGAGGGGATTCGTGCTTGGGCTGTTTTTATTTACCGTATTCATTATTAACATAGTAACAAATGTTTCAGTTAAAACTAAATTGTCCGCTGGTAATTGTAATATTTACTCGATCAAAAGTGCTTCTGACCAACATAAGCTTAATCAGGACGTCCAGAAGATTACTGAGTGGCCTCAATTCTGGCAAATGAAAATCAATTTTGAATAGACTCCTTTTATGACTATTACTCTAAAACGAAAATATTAAACATTTCGCTATTCTGGAAATAATCTGATTCTTGTTGAAACAAAACACTTGAAGTAAATCGTACATATGATCAATAACACCCTTCATTAGTCAAACCACATTGACCACGTTACAGCTAACCCAAACCGCAAACTATTATGCACCCAAAGAGCTTTAAAATGACCAACCCCCGCAGTTCGGTTGCTAGGCTATAAAAATTTTGTCACACCACTATTAGACTATGCTTCTACAAAATCGGGAACCATTTTACTAAAACTGGTATTGACAAAACAGAGGAAATAAGCTCTTTTGATCAACGCGAACTTACCTACCTTGCCCCGGAGGAATCGCTGTTCCCGTCTTAATTTTTTTACGATCTATTTGATGAGCACTGCAACAGAGATACATCAAAATTAATATCTTCGTCATCCGGATGTGCCACCAAACAAAAGAATAGTTGAACAGTGTCTCCCTTTCGCACATGCGTTAAATGCTTCACGTACTCCTTCCTTCCGGGAGTTGTTAACAAGTGAAACAGCCTAACTAATAATGAAGTTATTCACCAGGTGTTGACTGTATTGTTTCGAGACTATAGTCGTGAAATTGTGTTTTTTTGTATGCCGCGATTTGTGTCTGTATTTCATGCCTGTCAACTTTTATGATTTTATAGTGAAATGACAGATTTCTATACCTTGTTTTACGATGGTCGTATAACTTAACGCATAATTTTTGTTTGCGTGTTCTTTAGGGCTGTGTTCACTTCAAGAGAACGCAAATATACGGGGTGTTCTTTTTTATGGCTGGCAAACGTTTTAAAATGAACCCGTGACATGCAATGCAATTATACTTCTTGAGCTGGAATAATCTCAGAGGCAGATATTATTTCTACTACAAAAAAAAAATGAAAACAAACATTTGACATACGAACAAATTTTGTCTAACTATGTTTTACAGTAAATTAACACGGCATATTACAATTTACGATTTGGAGCCGGTGACTTTTTGAGTCGTATTTACTTGGAACGATTTCTGAGGATGACACTATGCAGTTTGGAGACACGCGTTCCCAAAGTTTACGACGAAATGCATTCGTGTTCCAGTAACTCTTGAACTTCAACGCATAAAAAAGGCGGTTTGTTAGTAAGTGGAACAATAGTGCATTTTTACCGCAAGTTTGACGGCGCCTATATCAAAACTGGCGATAATTTCAAAATGAGCTCGAAGTGGATGTGCCTTGTGAAATAACGGGATTCAATTCGTGTATTGCAGTATGTGCGCAAAACTAACTTGTTGAAAAGTTAACTAAGGATTTTGTTTATTTAGTCAGTTATGCGTATCAATTTCCGTAGTAAGTAAAGCATAGCTCTACGAGTATTCCAGCTCAATAAGTAGAGTTGTAATAAATGCCACAGGTGATAATTAAGAATTCTGGTAACCTTAACCTAAACCATATGCGGTGTAGTCTAGCGACTTTTGAGAGCCCTACTTTTCGGGTGCGCTCGATTATTCCGTCCTAACGACAGCAGCGCCACCAATAAAATTTCAGGTGATATTATGGCCACCATTACATGGATATTTCATGAAGAAACTAATGAACATTACCCCTTTTCTGTGATGCAAATTATTTTTGGATGTGAATACAGAGAAGCGTCCCCACAGTACAAAGGAGTTATTTTTAATAAACTGCGCGCGTCTTGACAAATGAAACAAGTTTTACTATTTTTGAGAGAGAGAGAGAGAGAGAGAAGGGAAGAAGGAAGGCAAGGAGGTTAACCAGACTGAGTCCAGTTTGCTACCCTACACGTGATAAGGGGAATGGGGAGTGAAAGAGAGAGAGATGGAGAACGTATGTGTAGGATGTCTATAGTCGGGCCCTCAAGTCTGTACTATTTTTCAGAATATTTTACTTGGCTTCGGCGGTAGCTTTTTTTACTTTTTAATGTCTGCAGGTCTGGTATGTGTCCCATACTTGCAAATTCTGCCATCAGCTTTACTTCATAACCTATTTTGCCAACACCCCCAGAGGGGATTGCAGTATAAGTAAATAAATAAATAAATAAATATCCTCTACGCACTGTAGGTAAATTCTCTCTCAGTAACCTGCATGGACATTAGACAAAAGGGAAACGTCAAGGTAAATGATTTACTTCAGGCTAGCTTGTATTATGATGCCTTAAAACGCGTACGTCGCTTAAATTACTGCGAGTTCAAGGAAACTTTAATGACTTATTTCTTTCACTTCAGTGAAACGCTTCAAGAAATTTTGGCTACACTAGATTTTAATGGTTATGTGTGATGATTATCAGGTCTGTGAATCACAGCGATAACTGTCGCTGATGCGTTTTTTTAGCCTCTTTTATTGCAATGATAATCGTCTAATTTCCATTATATTTTTTGAAGAAATCCATTGTCGACCTTTTGACTTGGTCCCCGGCCAAAATGTCGAATAAAAATTTATGTTTTTCAACATGAATTTCCTGAAGCAACTCTGCAGTTGCGAATAACTTTTTTTGAACTATATATAGTTTATATGCATTAAGTGAATGTTTCTCTAGCCTGCGTCACGAGAAAACACACGCACACGCGCGCGCGCACACACACACACACACACACACACACACACACACACACACACACACACACACACACACACACACACACACGCACACGCACACATATACACAAGATAGATAGATAGATAGATAGATAGATAGATAGATAGATAGATAGATAGATAGATAGATAGATAGATAGATAGATAGATAGATAGATAGATAGATAGATAGATAGATAGATAGATAGATAGATAGATAGATAGATAGATAGATAGATAGATAGATAGATAGATAGATAGATAGATAGATAGATATGAAGAGGCTTGCTCCCCTCCCACGCTCAAAAAATAGTTGGTACGCCACTGATCTCGTGGGTAGATCACCCCGGTAAGGCGCTTGTTACAGGTTCGATTCTTGCTCAAGGACGAATATTCTTCTTTAACAACGAAGCTTTGCTTTCCGCGAAACATGTGTTTCGCTTGGAGCTTCAATTTACCTGCGGGTGGAAGGCTATCGTTCCCCTTCAGAAGTATACAAAGTTTATCCATGAACTACATCCCATGGCTTAGTTAACGAATTAGCAAAGGAGAAAGGAGGCTAACGGCGGCGGCCTTGCGGAGCCAGCAAGAACGTCGGCACCACTAATGAAATAAATCAATACATGCCGTTGAAAGCACAACATCCACACACACGATATAGGCATATATTCCTCAGGCGTGATAATCTGCGTGTGACCGCAAAACAAAAACAAAACGCAACATACGTGCGGAAGTTGTTGTTCGACTAGTTGGTGCGCGAAATAGACAATGATGGAAAAGGCAGCAGTCTCATTTGCATTTAAATGCCGTGCTTGTATTATATTTTATAATATGCAGCTAAATACGAACGCAGTATATTTTGTGTCCAATGATGTGCCAAACTATAATACATTCAGGACGAGCTGGGTATACTTGACAATTCCGAAACAACTGGCAACCTCACGAGAGAGTCTACTACGTCTTTCAGCGAATTTCGCAAGCCCGGTCGCCAGTGCACTTACGTAAGGCGCCAGCATACCGCACATGTTTATGACCGCAAGTTGTTCATAACAAAGCGTTGTGTAAGTCGCGACCAGAAACTCTGCTTTCTTATCCTTCATTTCATTAAACTCGAACTCTCCCCTTCCAAAGTACACATACTAAAATTGGAACGAAATCTTCGTTACTTTAATGCCTGCTTTTCAATACTTCTCCAAACAAATACAAACAAAAAACAACAACAGAAAAACTGGACATTGAGCAATATTAAGTAAGACGACAATAAACAAGGGTATTCCTATTTTGACAACAATTTACGTCCGGAGGTCGTTGACAAGGACGATCTGGAGACCGACTTGACCTCCGCGTCGGCGAAAGAAACAACGGAGGCCTTCCTGCGCGGTTGTGCTGTCTCCTGGGCCTCTCTGTTGTTCGCCGCTTCAGCACCAGGGCGGTGAAAGGCGCTGGGCCTCTCCAACATTGTCAAAGGCGTCGAAGATTTCGGAGCAACCATCGAAGGCGCCGAGTCCGGCGCGGACAGGACACCGCAGAAGGCGGCGAAGGCCGTCACGCCCAGGAACGTGTCGAACGTCGTTTCGTTCGTGTTCACCAGGAGTGACCCGCCAAGTGCGCCGAAGTGGCCGACGGCGTACGACGCCCACATGCCCGCGCAGAGCATCCGCGCGGGAAACAGCTGGGCCGCGCGCACGTAGGTTGGGCCCAGAAGCAAGGTGACCAGGACTCGACGCACTTCGCCAATGAGGTCAACGGCAGCCGATGTAGGGCGTACGACGCCGTGCGCCGCGCAGGCAACGCTCGTCAGGCACAGCAGCACGCAGAGCGTGACGCGGAGTCCCGCGCGCCGCATGCTGCAGTAGACGGCCACGACCAGAGGCGTATGCAGCGCGACGAACAGTTCGTCCTCCATCGCCGTCGAGGCCACCGCGCTGGCGCCTCGGAGGTTAATTCCGTAGAAGCCGAAGAACGTGGTGAACCAGCAGAGTTCGACGGTCAGCGTGGTCCACCGAAGCAGGGCCTCCTGGACGAAAGCGCTCGGCGAGAGCACGAAGGGTGACTCTCGCGCCACGTCCAGCCTCTCGAGTCTCTCGCGGAGCGCGTGGAACGCCTCCGACGCTTTTTGCGCCGGCACGCCGTTGACCGCGGCGGCCTGGAGGACGACCTGCTCAGCTGCTCGTGCCTTCCAGCTGGCCAGCAGCCAGCTGGGCGATTCCTCGAGCAGGTAGATGCAGGAGACAAGCAGCGACGTGGGCAGCATGAACACCATCTGGATCGTCCGCCAGTTGAGGCGGCAGAGCTCGATGAGCTGGTAGACGATGGGCAGGAGCACCGTACTGCAGCTGGCGAACATGACCACGAACAGTAACCGTCGCTCCTTGCAGGTCACCTCGTAGAGCAGGATCAACGCGATCACCGTGATGCTGCTGTTGGCGGCCGACACGACGAAACGCGAGGTCACGAAGAGGCTGTACGAACTCGCGCCGACGCATCCGACGCCGGCCACCAGGAGCGTGGCCACCCATGCGTTGATGACGGGCTTCCGGCCCCAGCGGTCAGCCGCGATGCCCGAGACAGGCACGCACATTATGGCTCCCGACATGTAGACGGCCGAGGAGAAAGGCACCAACCAGGCTCGGTCGCACACCAGGTCCCACTGGCTGACGATGCTGTCCTGCTGGCTGGTCGTGTCGTACTGCCAGGCATCGCACAGGACCTCCTTGCGCGTGTAGTTCATCAGGTGCTGCACAGAATAACAACCCACACGAGATGCGTAGCAGTATATCAGGTGGGCAAAACAAAAATAAATTCTGAGGTTGAACGTCTCAAAACAACTGACGGTCTGTGAGAGACGCAGTAGTGCACAGATACATCGGAGTTAATTTTGACCACATGGCGTTCTTTAACATGTGTCCAAGCGTACATGTTAACAAGTGTACACGAGCGTTTTCGCATTTCCCTCTGAGGGGAGTGCCCTGGAAACGTAGTAATATTGGCTGAGGCACCACACGGATTAGTAAGGCATAAATCTGTAGCTTGATAATTGTGCTCTTGTGTCTCTGTGTCTTTTTGCAATAGTGTGAATTGTTTTACCTGTCAACACCCCGACTGGGGCTGTGTGGTGTTTGGTGGAAGTTTCGGATTAGTACCTCCAAGAATGACAAAGTCTGTCGCCAAATTCGATGGCGAAACTCCCGTGACTCGATCGAGACATTCGAGTTCACTGCAATGTGGTAATCTCAGCGCTCATCACGTAACACGTCAAACAAAACAATCAAGCCTTTTTTAAAGTTTGATTAGGCTGTTTAAGCTTTGGTTCCGCTGAGGAAACTCAGCCCAGATGTGCGCCTCCTCGCGTTGCCTAGAAACCACCTGCGAGAGCACCGAGCCACGTAACCTCCTCGCAACCCACGCGCGTAGGGCGGAGTCGTGACGTCACAGGTGAGTCAAATCTCGGAACCACCGCTTATAAAGCTGCTCGGAACAGCCGGCGCGGCGACACGCCTCTTGCCTACTCTACTCCGTGTGTAGTGCTGCTGCCATGGGAAGTCCGCGGAAAGCCCGGACGCCCGAAGAAGCGGCTTACCAGGAAGACCACCGTACTGCCAAGCGAGAAGCGATGCGTTGCCGCCGAGCTGATCCGGAGCACCGCGCCAAAGCTGCGGCTGAGAAGAGGCGACGCCGAGTCGAGGATCCAGAGTTTCAGTCCAAGGAACGCGAGAATCGGCGCCTGAACGCTCGACGTCGCCGAGAAAGCGATCCCGGCATGCCACTGCTCGAAAATTTCCAGCGTAAAGCCCGCTGAGACACGAGGGGTGCGAACGGTCGATTCCAGCACGAATTCATGGGCATAGAGTTTGGGCACAGCTGTCGCGTTTGTGACCTACAAGGAAGCTCGGCGCGCGACTCAGCGGGACTACGATCGACCAAGGATAGCCGATCCTGCCCATCGCGCCAAGGCCGCCGCCGACAAACGCCGTCGACGAGCCGAGGAACCCGAGTTTCGGGCCAGAGACAACGAACGCTGCCGACTGAATGCTCAGCACCGCCGGGAATCGGTTCCGGGCCTGCGCGTCACCGAGAACTTCCCAACGCGAAGCCCGCAAATCCATGGGAGGTGCGAACGGCCGCTTCCAGTGCGAATTCCTCGGCGTAGAGTTCGGGCACAGCTGCCGCGTCTGTGACCGGCTCATGGTTCGACGTGAATCTCTCCACGGTGAGCTCGGTGCAGAACTTTAAGCAGAAGAGCTATGCCTTGCAAGTGCATCGCAAAGCCTTCCCCGACGCCACAGACCACGACGACGGTCGGACGTCGAGGACCGGATCGACGATGATAACGGCTGGTACTGAAGCACTGTAGGTAATATATTGTGATGCACGTACTGTGGCTTGTATGCGTGCGACTTGCTGGGGCTTGTGTGGCTTACCTGCCTGGCTGTACACGACCTCGCAAGAACTTGATGAAACTTAGCAAATCTTGGCGACACATAGTATGAGCATAGTTAAGCCATGCATAACCTCGTAAGTCAGCAAACTCTAGCAATGCTTGGTATGAGCCTAGACAAGCCATGCATAACATCGCAAAACTTAGCAGAACCTAGCAACACTCAGTGTTAACCTACCCGAGTCATGTATACCCTCGCAAAACTTTGCAAAAGCCGGAACTAGCTCAGCTGTCACCTAGCCTTGCACTACTAGTGCAAGCTGCCCACATTCTTTTTTTCCTACGCCTGGACCTGCGGTTATGCCATCTATTGCAATTTATACCAGTCTAGATTGTATAACGCCCATGATACAGCAGTTTCCCTTAAATCTGTTCACAGAAAACGCGGCAACCCCACCGGAAGTGGCGGATCGTAGACGGTGCACTGGCTGAAGCTGCCGTCGGGGAGCAGCGGTATGGCGACGTTCTTCCAGGCGCCGTCAGGCCCAGCCAGATCGTCGGGTGGCCGACACCAGTGGTCCACGGGTCGGGCGATCAGCCGGTACGAGAGCGCGTGGCACAGCAGCACCAGTGTGGACAGAATGCCGAACAGGAGCATGCGCCACTGGAAGACACCGTGACCCGTCACGTCGTGCAGGCCGCTGATGACTTCGTGCACTTCGCTCGTCGCGTTGGACAGGGGGCAGACGCTGTACGAGTGACTCTGCCCGGTGGCAGAGCATGCCCCCACAGCTGGGGACGCTGTGTTCATGACGCGTGGCAGCCTGTTCATCCACTGAGTGGCTGGTTCATCCAGACGTCCACCGACAAGACACGGAGACGTTCGAGAGCTTTTTCAATGGAGTCTCCTTCTTCTTCTTCTGCTCGTGAGAAAAGGACGTGCAAATTGGCACCACTCTGTTAACTATGATGGCGATGAAGAAAATGATATCCGAATAAAATAAATTTTCCTTACAGCCTTGAGCGAGTCGCGATATTTGTTCCGTAACGACATGTAGCCAGCTACTCTGCGCTATGGGGAAAAAAGAAGAGGGAACTAAAGATGATGATGATGAGGACAAATGAAAGAAGAAGCCTCTAGCGGAGAGTTCCTGTGAAATCCCAAGTTCCAAACGTATGCTCCTAAAAATTAAACAATGCCTGAGTGGCTATAAAGCTATAGTAAGTGATAAGTCATGAATGCAGGAAAGGACACTCCCTCCACGCTTCAGAAATATTATGCAGACGAAACGCAAACGTTGGCATCTATGTGAAGCGAAGCTTTTATGAAGTGGTCAAATGTGGTGCGTTCAATTGTCTTTGTTCTAATTCTATGCAACGCGCAATCTCAAGCAATCCTTATGTTTGTGCACCGTACACGTCACAACTTAAATGTCATGTCATTTTATCCTAATGCACTACACCAAGCTACACCGAAATGAAAGCATCAGTTCATGTGGATGCGTATCGTGAGACGTCGACGGCAGTGAATGTAACGAGAAAGAAGGCGATGTTTAATGTTTGTCGGGGAAATTGTCGCCTAAATTCATATAACAAAATTTTAGATTTTTTCCTCCTTTTCTGAACACATAAGCAAAGTCTGCCCGACTCTTGGCCAATCCCCGCGAGTGGGTAAGCGCCAAACTCATCCAGGACATCATCATCATCATCATTGTCGGAACCGCCACACACGCGTGTGCTGTGCACGCGTGAATGTAGTTGACACGCTCGCCGCGGGCATCTTGACAGATGGGTGTGACGTTCTCCCGGCTCCTGTGACGACGAATGCCTACAGGCCTAGCAGAGCAGCCTGAGCCCATTTTCTCGAGGGATACAGGCACATCCATGTGAGGGACGCGCATTGCGCGGATGCTGCTCAGAATTTCGTCACTCGTTTTCGTCTCACATTTCGTCACCACATCGCCCGCAAACTTTGCAGAGATGTCTTCTGCCACATCGACCACGGAACGATCTCGGTGGAAGACCAAAGCGCAGGATGGATGTCGTTCTTTAGGGCGAAAACCAACGCCACGGACTACCATCCACATGACGGACCAGTGGTTTGCGATGGCCGAGCGATTCGCAAAACGTGTTTCTCCGTTGGTCTAGCAGCCTATATTTATGCGATATTGGATTTTATTCCGCGTGTACGCACTGCACATTTGAGGTCGTAAATTGACTTTCTGTGCTTGTGTCTCCTATCGGCCTGCGAACAAATCGTACAAACTTTCTCAAGTTCCACATCAAGATGTTTTGTGTTCTATTTAAGAGGCGCATTATCACACCCACCTGTCCTTATACATGAGGAAATGAACCTGGAGAGAAGCAGAAGAACAGCTGCAAATCCAATGATGTTTGAGCATAGGTGAGAATTGGATCACTGTCGTAAGCCTGAAAAAAAAAGTGATCTGCCCGACAGTAGCAAGAAGCTACAACGGAAACTCATACGGTCTTTCTAACATTAAAGCTTCGCCGCTGGAAGAAAATTTTGTTTTGACACTGCGATCAGACATGGGACTGACGCTTCTCCGGTGCGATTGCCATAGTTTCACCTAGAGTTCCCACCTTTTCGGAAAAAAAATCGGCACTGGAAAGAAAGGGGATGGGGTGTCGAGTAGGTGTGTTAGCGGCGCTTCAGAGAATGAAATAAAGGTGAACAACGTGAATGACACGGATGCGTCTTACGTTTGGAACACAAACTTAATCGATGGTCTAAAGAATGCCGACTCACACGCGTGAGCGGCGACGATGTTATGATGTACTTGCGCAATATTATTTCCACACCATTTCTCATGCAGTGAGAATAAATGATGGGCAGGCAGAATGTGAACAAAGTTATAACGTCGCCCAGCATGCAGACGAGTGCGAGATCTGCAAAGAACTCAGTTCAGATGGAAAAAAAAGTATTTCTCGCAGAAAGTATAGGACATGTTCAATTTCCCTAGCAGGTGGGGTCGCTTTAAAGAGGTAACTGTGATGCCACTTAAATTTTCAAAAAACAGGAGACAATGTGGGGAAGTGGTAGAAACCGATAGTGGCAGTGCCTTAAACGAATGATAGCAAAAAAAAAAGAAAGAACTGCAGGAACTCCTTCAGCTGTACCTTTCGCAAGTACAGTTACACGAGAGAGCTTGTAGAGTACTATATTCATGGCAGACTTTCTGTGGCAATGAAGGGGAACCTACAGGCGAGGTAGAGTGATCAAGCAGCGCTAGGAGGAGGAGCAGGTGAGCGCGCGTCTCCTCCGCTATTCCAGCCGTGGCTGAGCATGATTGCCCGCGTGGCTGAGAGTATAAGCGGCCTGGTCGCCCTACGTTGGAGGTAATGTGCGAGGGGTGCAAAGATGGCGAGCCGTGATGGCTGGTGGCTATATGTGCACAGTCTTCCCGAGTGCCTAGTGCTGGAGGTCACTGAATATTATGTTTCGGAAAAGGCTTGTAGCCAGAGGCAGCAGCAGCGATAGGCCCCCTCTGTTTGCGCTCTTCATCACGCCAGCGTTGTGAGAGCGAGTGTTTATGGTCATAAAGGGAGACCTATGCATGTTTACCTGTTCATGCATGACGCCATGCTTGTAAATTTAATTAGAAAGTGAATGTTTACTAGAATTCACACGGGGGCCGATAAGACTGCAAACCTTACTTCGTGTAGATGTCTAATAGATTGCTGTTTATATCAATGTCTCGGCTTTCAAGCGAAAGTGCGGCTGTTCTCTCATCTGTTGTACCATTTCCCCTTTCCCAGTACGTGGTAGCCAACTGGAGACATCTGGTTAACCTCCCTGTCTTTCCTTTACATTTACCTATCCTTCCCTCTCTCTTTCTACCACTGCATTAGGCACACCAATTTTAGCATTGGTTTGATTTCTTATCGTGATACTGCAGTAAGGAGTTCGGCTAAGGAACATTACAGGTATTCATCCATTCTAAAACCTGCGAGCTTGAGAACTTGAACCCATGCTATGGTGTAAACCAAGTGGCTTAGCTGTTGGGCCGTGTTCGAATGCCAAAAATTAGTGGAAAAGCTCTTATGAGAATAGGAGGAGCAAGCGGACGCAAACTACGGGCTGATTTAGCCTTGCAAAGGCATGTCGGCATTTGCTCTGCCCGAGTATCTCCTTATACCGGGCAGGGATAAACATCGCCCTCTTATTTGACATAACAGTTCGGCGGAAACACGCAAGATGGAGAGAAGTAATTAATAAAGGGAAAGTGAGACATCCACTCAATCGTAGCAGTTGCTACAAAGGAAACCCATACGAGTTCCTCGAAAGAATAACCTCGCAGTTGAAGAAAAATTTGTCCCCGTCAGGGACTCGAACCCAGGACCACCGAATTGTTGTCCGACATAGCTCCCACCGCATGCGAAGGATATTTAGCATACCACGCCCAAGTCATGCTAAACGTTCATGGGGCCTCACATGATTTTTCTGGTAACGTCTTGCAGCCAGTTAATCACTTGCATTGATATGAGGGCACAACTTCGCAAGTTTGTTAGGTGCCGAGTACACCATCGCCCTACGTGATACATGGGTGCATTGCTGCTGCTGTGGAAACCAGCCCCGTCAAGCGACAGTGATGCAAGCTGATGTCTGCGTCACGTCGGACCGATTCCTCCCATCTCGCGAGGGACAGACTGTTCGTTCGTTAGCTTATTATGAACTGAGAGACTATGGCTTAAGTGTTGGCTTGTTGCGTCTGAGTTGCTATGATCGAGATTCAGCTTTGTTTATAGAATTATTTTTTTGTAGTATTCTTTTGTTGTTTTTTCTTTCTCGTCTTTTGTAAGAAATGTTTTTCTGTCACGTCCTTGTTATCCCCTGTCTTTCTCTGGAGCGCTGAAATTCGTGACAGTCGGATAGGTTGTTGGCTCAGTTGCTTTGTGAGGCTGCGAATGCAGCACTCTCGTCATGTGCCTTTCTCTTGTGGTAATGATCTTCAGCTCGAGCTTTCACAAAGGTGAGCTTCCTTATTGCACCATTATATTTTTATTTTAGCGGGGGTAGTCTGGCGGCACCTCCTTTTTGCCATGTCCGCAATGAACCCTGAGTCCACAGCATTTCTTTTTCTGTTGCGCCGCATGGTTTGCAAAATATGGAAGAATCCACTGCGGCGCTATGTAAACTTTGTCTTTCCTTATGTTGAACTTTCCCTATGTTCGACTTCTCTTAGGTTCTTCAGCTACAGGAAATGTTACATGCGCATTTATGACCATAGCGCGAGAAGATTGCGATGCTAAACTCTTGAAACTACTAATTTGACAATTTTCAAGATGTTGAAATTGTGAAAAAAAAAATTTCGTGTAGGCTGTGTCAGGGACGCAGCCGTAGTGGGGCACGTGAACCACCTTGTGTCTGCTGTAAGGGTGCATATAGGCACAAAGTTACAGAAATGACCTGCGTAACCAAATGCGCAAGTTAAATCTGTTCACGCATTAGAAAGATTACATGCCTAACTCATGTTACAGTTATGTGAGAGTCTTACGGTCTAATTTTGTAATCATGCTTGCGCCCTATTCGGAGCGCATGGGCCGGTTTGTTCTGCAGAGGGTGAAGGGACGGGTAAAGAAACGGACCCTTTACTGGTGGCTCCAGAGACTGCCCTGCCCAGCTCGAGCCCGCTCGCTCGTAGAAGGTTGGAGCTCCCGCGCTTTCCTCAGTCTCCTGTGCTCGTACTTCCTGTGGAGACGGACATCATCCGCCGTTGTCAAAGGGGTTAGGAATCCCCCTGTCTTTCTGCCCGAGTCTCTCCACGTCATTTCTGGACCCTAGGTGCCGAACGCATGGGGGCCATGGCCCAGCAAGCACGAAATTTCTGCAACCAATCGTCCACTTGTAGGCCGCATAATTCCTGATTAGCAAAGGTTTGAGTTCGATAGACTATACCTATTATGGCCTTGTGAGCTCTCTCAAACACGACTACTCCCACTCGGATTGACAGACGTACTGCCGAGCTGTACCTCTCTCACAGCCTCGCGTGAGGCTAAATTTAGTTCCGATTGCGCCATGCTTGGTACGATAACGGCGTTATCTGTGAAGACGACTCACATGTGATCGAGCAATGTCTTCTTTTTTCTGCAGAACGATACCAAAGTAAGGCGCGTGGGTAGTACAGCTGCAAAAATATTGTCTATAGTGCTGTAACATGTCTTCGATACATGCGGTTTTGGCAACCGACGGGTTTTAGCAAGTGACCGATTTTAAAGACATTTCCTGTCAAAATTGTTTTACTTATAAAATTTTGCCTCCTGAAATGCGATCGTTTCATTTTACGGTTACCAGTTTCTGCATTGTAGTTTGCTTAAAATATAAGTTTTGTCACTTTCACTTGTTTCCGTTTTCAGCTGTCATCCTTCTGTTTCCGCTTATCACTGGCTCCTCTAATTGCCAGCCCGCCGTAGCGGCTAATTGTCATCACTTCAGGAAAGAGACAAACTTTATTGTCAGGAGTATCTCGTCCGAAAACACGGCGTCATTATCGTACAAAGGAATAAGCCTTAGTAATTGGAACAGCAGCAACAACAAGCCTGAAGCGGCCGGATTCCCTGCTTGAACTTTTTTTCATTCTGAGTGCATGGCCAATACCTCCTTGAGATGCTACGGCGCTGTACCCTTTGTCTTCGCAGTGTTCTCGGCGTAAAAGAAGGTGCCTGCAAACGGCACCATGCCACCCAGTTTCTTCCGGAAGTCTTTCAATTGGAACTTGTTCCTGTGCGTGGGTTTCAGTTTCGCGCTGTTCGAGCTTGTCCCGCCTTGGCAGTAGGCCAGAAAGACGTATCGATGCGGCCCCGTTCCCCGGGGCGGAGTGGGACCTTCGTACGGCATCAGCTGCTCGCCCTCGTGCAGCTTCGTCGTGCTCTTGGCGTTGACCACCATCCAGTGCAGCCAGCTGCGTTCCGTCGCACCGCTGCGGCTCGGCGCGTCGGGGTCAAGCATGACCAGAGCGAACGGCGGTGTGCAGTTGATGGCACCAGCCAGGGCAACCTTAGGTGCGCTGGAGGCCTGCTCCGGCGTCAGCGAGCCGTTAATCGTCACCGAATCCTTTCCGTAATCGACTTTTAGCAAGCCTGCCGGGGCATCGCCTAGGGAGAGGTCCTTCGTCAGTCCCGCGGCCGTCCACGGATCCGTCGAGCGTCGTTGTCCGGAGGGTGGCGATGACTCTGGCGCGGCGTACGCTCCTTCTTGTCTGTAGCTCCAGAGCGTAAGGAAAAGAAGCGGCGCCAACGACAGCTGGACGAACGTCATCGGTCCTGTTCTCGCGATCGGCGTTGCTCGACTTCTGAACTCGCCCTCTGTGAGGCGAGTTTCGGGCGCACCTCCCTCTGCTGTGGAGCAGCCGTTCATATATATATCTACACACACACACACACACACACTGCCTGCTTTCTCGCAGCAGCCGTTGCAAACGAAGCCAGCCTTCCGTTGCGCGTGCCGCATGTTTTGCTATTCGCTGTATTAGTTCGTGCGGTTTTTTGTTTCCTCCGAGGCTTTTCAAAGAACAGCTGCGCCGGCGACGCGGCGCCTGCACCCTCGTGCCGGGCCACTCGTGTTTTGTACGGTGGGTCTTTGCCGACGTCTTTGGACTGCCGAGGTGTTCGCGTGTTCCGAATCGGCGATTTTGATTAGCTGTTCCGTTTTTTACGGGCTCTCGTGGTCCGAGTCTTCCGGGAACGGCGTCTTTCATCGCTTTTGCCACCTTAAGAAGCGGTGAAAGAAGACATTATGACGAATATCTGCTTTAGTCATCGCTCGAGGCGCGTGCTGTAGGCTCTGCATGAATGGTAATCGTTGCCTAACTCATTTGTTTCCCAAAACTATCACAAAGGCTATCAGAGGCACGTAGTGGTGGTTGATTACGGAGTAACTTAAAGCTACCTGGGTGTCTTTCAGCGTGTGCACTTCCATGTCTCACTATACCGGCCTAGTGACAACACTGGCGTTTGAGTGGAGCATCATCTGAAGAAATTCGCACATTGCTACTAGCAGCGCTTGTTCATGCGCGACTGCCCTAGTCTTCTCGGCATAATAAGTAACGGTACAAAGACATTGGCATGACGGGCTATGCGAGGTATGAGATGTTGCTGCTTAGCGTTGGCAGCATTTTTCGCTGAAGTAGCGAGGATTGAATGATGTGCTAGCGTAATGTATGGTACTAATTTATGGGAGCGCAATTGAGAGCAATGGAAGCTACACGGTCGGCAACCTGACATCGAAAGAAAGACCTAGAGTCGGCCCCTATCTTCACTGGCTGTAGTCAGCCCTTCGGCTGACGACAGCCAGTGAAGATATAAGTTCAGGGTATCTACCAAGTTGATATTTCCAAATTCCCTGAGTTTTACAGGTTTTCCCTAAGTGCCCTTGCAAAATTCCCTGAGTGATGCAGAACTATGTTTTATTTCAAGACGAGCTGAAAACATATCACCCGATGCTGTCACTCTCTACTAAGCATATGAAAAAAAATAAAAAAGACGACTTAATCCAATTTGAATACTAAGGAGTAGTGTTTATGTTATTCAAAAGAGAATAGAAGGGAGGGGTTAGTAAAATGCACAGCAAATAAAATGTCTTCGAAAAAAATTGCAAATCGAGTCGGACATTGTCAAATACTAATAAAAAAGGAGATGCATACAAAAGCAAATATTTTCAAATATGAGCTATTTCTATCAACTCATAGCAAGCTCACTGGTATGAGGCCCGAACTTTGTCACAATTGAGATTCTCTCTCAAAAGTTCGTAAATCAACCTCAACTGTCCTGACATACTCTCAGCCCACGCACGATGCCTCAGTGTTGTGCTTCACTGCTTTAAAGAGTTTATTTTGGCTTGGATGAGGGACACTGCATCTGGGTATAAAGCAAGACTTTGTTTTTTGAGCTCAAGCTCCTTCAAAACGGCGGCAGTACGTTTCCTTTCACATTCATTCTTCAATGCGTAGGTCCTTTCTGTTCTTGTACTCCTTCCGCCACTCGTTCGCCCCACGGACCATTTGAAGCATCTTCTTGGTCTGTTGCATGGTTCACGTCCGAGTTTTCGAACTCCTTAGGGGCCGCGAAAACGTCCGAAATATCGGCCAGTTGGAAAAAAATAAATGCACGTCATTTACTGCCTTTAAGGGCTCAAACCGCCACAGGCACATTCTAAAACGCTCTGAAGGCCTGTCGGTACACGTATTAGGCATATCGGTGCTCGTACTGTGAGAGGAAATACCGGGTGCCCGCGTGTATAATTAAGGAATACATTCTCTGTCCCGTGGCAATAGTCCCTTCCCAGGCTTGTTAGGCTTCACTGTAATACTTTTGCGTATGCTTCACCAAGTAAAATTAATACCCGCCGTGGTTGCTCAGTGGCTATGGTGTTGGGCTGCTGAGCACGAGGTCGCGGGATCGAATCCCGGCCACGGCTGCCGCATTTCGATGGGGGCGAAATCCGAAAACACCCGTGTACTTAGATTTAGGTGCACCTTAAAGAACCCCAGATGGTGGAAATTTCCGGAGTCCTCCACTACGGCGTGCCTCATAATCAGAAAGTGGTTTTGGCACGTAAAACCGCATAATTTAATTTTTAAAGTAAAATTAATGTACGGAGGCGAAGCTGACTTTCGGGAACCGGCATTATGCAACGCACCGTGCTTTCCAAGCTTCTAAGCCAATCGCGAGGACCGCAAAAGCGGAGTCCGTGTCATTGCGGACAGCAGCGAGCTCTTTCCATAAAAAACACGGCACCCAACGGCAAGAAGCTTCATAGGAACGTCGAAGCAGCTAGGCCTAGCGTTGCCGCAGTGGTGGGTATACGCGGGCAGCTCTGGAGAAGTCGTCAGAGAAATCACTTCGTCCGCGTCTAAATTTTTGAAAGTGTATTTTGGGATTTTACCAGTGAACTTATAGAAGTATCAATGTTTATTGAATTCATAAATTAATCAAGTTGCCTGCTCCACTCGATTCTTGGCAAGTCTACCTCAGTGGGTATGCGCCACAGTTGGAGGTCATCATCATCATTACCACCACCACCACCACCATGTCAGTGCCATGTAGGCTTAGCTTACAACAATGACAACAAAAGCAAAGCATTTGGCTCTCTAGCCGTCCTACGTCGTTTACCCGATCGACCAGTCGGACACGCTGCCGATGTCGCCCTAGGCCGTGGAACACGCGCTACGAGTTTAAAATCCATGAGTATGGTGGATCCGCCGTTTTCTTTTTCGCAGCTAGCTCGGTCAGCGGCTTCTTGGAGAGCGGCAATACAACTCCGTTCGCCTCCATTCTATGTAATCGACGTGCACTACTGCCGCAGGTATGCGGATCCTGTATTGATGGCGTCACCCCGCCTCTTGGGCAATGTGCGAGCGTGTAAGGCAAGTCCTCTTCCCCACGCCGTTCAAGAAGAACGTGCTTGTGCATGTAGATCCCAACAGGCATCACGGGCTACGCGAAGCTGCGCTCGCACGTTACAGCCCCGAATGTCGCTGCACATCTTAAGAAACAGCCGCAGCTCGGCGTCCGCGACCACCTTCATTCGACAGGGACCCCGGTGAGGCGTCGCCGTCTCTCTTCGGTCAGAAACTCCAGCGTTACTCAAGACCACGAAGCATGAGGCGTCCAGCTTCCTGCCGCGTCAGTCCAATAAAAAGGCCGTTAATTTAAAAAAATTAGGTTATTGGGTTTTACATGCCAAAAGCGCTTTCTGATTATGAGGTGCGCCTTCGTGGAGGTCTCCGGAAATTTCCACCACATGGGGATCTTTAACGCAAACCTAAACCTAAGCACCACGGGTGTTTTCGCATTTCGCCTCCATAGAAATTCGGCCGCCATGGGAGGGATTCGATCCCGCGACCTCGTGCACAGCAGTCAAACAAAAAAGGCCGCTCTGAATCCTGTATACAATATTTATTACGCGATGTCAGGACATCATGCTGTGGCCCGGAGTACCGACGCAGCTGATTCAGTAGGTATATAGCTTCCTAAATCTATAAGGTAAGTACCGGCATCGTGGCCGAGTGTTTAGAACACTTGCTTGGTCCGTGTCGGCACATCCGTGGTTCCTAACCGCGGGTGGAAATTGTGGTATCACGACCCAGGTTGGCCTGTGGCAACAGGTCAGGGCCTGAACCCGGCTCCGCACCTCAGAGAGCCAGTAGTTCGGTGCGGGGGTGCTTTCAATAGCCGCGGTGGGTACGCTCATCGGAGCTGTGGGGGATCGACCCCCAGGCTCCGATGAAAGTGAGGGTTCGCCACAATTTTTTTTAATAACTTCTGTTGTGGTTTTTGGGTTGTGCAAAGCGTCATTAAATGACGGAATTAAAACATTTCTGTCAATCCAATTAACATACAAAGTTTTTGTTCCACCGCGTTCGGTCGTTCAAAAACAACAAGCACGACGACGACGACGACGACGACTACGAGAAACGTTTTACATGAATCAGCTGACTCGCTCGCATTATCATCGCTAAATGTTTCTCCTGGTTCTTCTCCTTTAACAGAAGCTAGATTTAAACGCCTTTATTGTTGAATTCTAATCAGTCATCCACACTTTCCGCAGATGATTTTCGACATGCAAATTTCGGTGGAACACGAGCAAATGCCTTTCACGCCAATGCGAGCCACGTTATCGTGCTTCCCTTGTAGAGTTTCCCCACCTAAATTTGCACCTTCATAGATCTTGTTTATCCATAACTAACCTCTGCCCTTTCTCTAATGAACAAGAAATTCTATTGGCCAATTCTTTCTTTCATGCTGCCACTTCTCCTCCCTCCGCAGAATTTTCCTCATATTTCCAATTAGTAAACTGGGTTTAGGACATGGAACACCAAACATTTTGTCTTCTGGTACCTCTCCATTTGGCACCAGAAGACAAAAGTTTGATGTTCTGGGTTCATTAAAGCATCTGGGAGGTTACGCTCCTAGAGTTACAACCGTGGGACATTTTACTTTATTTTTATTTTTCTTAGTTCATCAGATTATCTTTATTTTTTTATTTAGATAGTGTTTAAGTACTCTCAAACTCTGTGTTACGAGTGAATTGCCAAATACTTCATTCTGAATGTTCGCCTTTAGCCCTTAATTTTTTTCTTATGTTGTTATCCGTATGTTTGAATCCATCCATTGTGGTCAATACGCCTATGAGTACGAGCCATATTTTGAGGCAACAACAACAAGAAACGTACCTAGGTCAATTTTCGCAGTGGGTATGCGAAATATGAAACCGAAGAATGAACGAAATATACGAAATCTGAACCAAAATATGAACTTTGTTTTTGAGAAAGGGTTCAGTGCGTGCTGTTTGCGCGAAAGGCTCGCCCTGCTTTTGGCGCAGTTCCTCGCAAATGACCGCGCGTGCCTCAGAAGGCAAGTACTCGGTTGTATTTTTCTCGATATGATTCGTATAGTTCATCCGTATTAAAAGTAAAGTCTCTCAAAGGCCTAAATATATAGTTCTACGAAGCGGGAACACGCCCACACGTTACATCACGTTAGCAAGATTAACAGCGTCTAGTTCGACTGACGGTTCGACGTACTGGCGGACGCGGCCAATGCGCTCCGACGCGCGCAGCGTCTAACGCTCGCCCGCTTACGTACGGAGGCATTTCGCAGTACTAAAAGCCCTAACACGACAGGCGCTCCTGCGTTCGGTAAAGCGCTTGCGTGCTGCATACGTATCGTCATAGCGCAGTACTAAGACTGTCCACTGTTGCGTCCGGTTCAGGATACGGTGCCGCATAATCCGAAAAGGCACTACGGGCAGATAGATTTAACAAGCCATATATATACCTAACAGGGTAACAGATAAGTTAACTTTGCGAATTGGCTAATAAGCTTCGAACACTTTTTTCTGTCGTGCCTTAATGCGACAGTTGAAATCTTCTGTTTTTAAGGGTGTTCTTCACGTGAAACAACTTCAATTTTTTTTCTGCATTTCTCTTATTTTACGTCTGTCACCCGCTTCAGAAACAGCAGAAGTAATGCTGTGGAAGCTTCGCTACAGTACGCGGCCTGCGCTGGAGGCATCATCACAGAAATTGCTTCGTCAGCGTCTAAATGATTGAACACCTCACTTTCAGATCTTTTCAGTTAACCTAGTGAACTTTCAACGCCTATTTGTTTCATGGATTAATCGATGTGCTTGCTCCACTCGATTCATGGCAAGTCTGCCTTAGTGGGTATGCGCCACAGCTAAAGTTCGCCACCATCATTACCACCACCACCACCACCACCACCACCACCAAGGCAGCACGCAGAGTAAGTGCCGTGTATGTTTAGCTTGCAACTATGATAACAAAAACAAAGCATTCGGCCCGCCCAACGTTGTTCACCCGATCGGCCAGTCGGACACGCTGCCGCCGCAGCCAGGGGCCGTGGAACAGGCGCGACGAATTTAAAATTCATGAGTGTAATCGCTACAACGCTTTTTTTCTCTTCCAGCACGGTCCGCGGCAGGCGTATACTGTATTCATGGCGTCTCCCCGCCTCTGTGGCAATGTGCGAGCCTGCAAGGGAAGTCCTCTTCCTCACGCCGTTCCGGAAGACCGAGCTAGCGCCGGGAAGTATCTACAGGTAACACGGGCGACGCGAAGCTGCACTCGCACGATACAGCCCCGGTTGCAGCACCGAATGTCGCTACGCACCCCTAGAAACAGCCGCAGCTCGGCGTCAGCGACCACCTCCATTCGACAGGGACCACGAGACGGCGTCGCCGTCTCTCTTCGGTCAGAAGCTCAAGCGTTACTCAAGACCACGGAACCTGAGGCGTCCAGGTTCCTGCCGCCTAAGCGCAATAAAAAGTCCGTTCTGAATCCTGAATATAACATCTAGTGCGCGATGTCACGACATCGTGTTGTGACCCGGAGTACAAACGCAGCAGATTCAGCAGGTATATAGCTTCCGAAAACCATAGGGTAAGCACCGATTTCGTAGCCGAGTGTTTAGGACACTTGGCCCGTGTCGGCACATCCGTGGTTTCTAACCGCGGGTGGAAATTGTGGTATCACGACCCAGGTTGGCCTGTGGAATCAGGTCAGGGCCGGAACCCGGCTCCGCACCCCAGAGAGCAACCATTCGGGTGCGGCGGATGCTTTCAATAGCCAAGGTAGGTAATCTCAGCGGAGCTGTGGGGGCTCGACCCCCGTGGCTAAAGGCTATTGGAAAGTGAGGGTTCGCCACAATTTTGCTTTTTTTTCTTTAATAACTCTTGTAGGGGTGATTGGGTTTGGCAAACTGTCATTAAAACATTTCTGGTGATCTGATAAAAATATATCGTTCTTGTTTCACCAGCTTCTATTCCTCAACAACAACAAGGACGAATGTGGCATCAACGACAACACCAACAACAACAATAATTCTTGGACAATCCCCCATAGTGGGTATGCGCCATTGTTTGGCAGACGAAACGAGACGAGACAATCCTCACAGGATGGTTCGAAATCCTCGGCCAGGCTTCCAAGCCTCTTGTCTTATATCCGAAAGCGGATTGGCCACACTTTAACTGCTTGTAGTGTTTGGTTTCTTATATAGGTGCGTTTTTTTTTTCAGGGACGGTGAATGACAATATCTGGTCCCGGCCAGGGTTCGTTCTGGTCGGCTGGTCGTCCCACTGAGTTGTTGCCCCTGCAGTGTTTTCTTCGCAACGCAGTCAACTCCTTGCCCGTGGCGATGGTTCCCAAAGATGGTGGATTCATTCGGTTGACCGCATCAGAAGGTTTCCAGGAGGAGCTGCGCGGTATAACCGAACACTTCATTGACATCTCGGAGGTGAGGCGTTTTGGCAAGAATGGAATTCTGTGTAACTCATCTCATGTTCAGTACCTCGATGATTTGCTTAACTGCAGGAGATCCGCTAGCACTGCGGTTCGTGATTTGTGCATCAACATATCGCATGCGTGAAGGGCATTGTTCGAGGGTCCCCACTGATATCACCCCTGAGGCCTTCTTGAATATGCTCCCTCCGTGTAGTGTTGTTTCGGTTCACACATGCAATAGGGCAGTAGGTGATGACCGAGTCATCATTGAGAGAATTATCGTTTCGTTCGCCTGTTTAACACGCCCGTCTGAAGTGGAGGCTAGCCCGTACTTATTCCACGTGGAGGCCTTGACTCTAAACCACTTCAGTGCCGAAACTGCTGGAAATTTGTTCGCATCGCTAATGCCTGCAGACCTTCAGTGAGATGCTCTAATTGTAGAGGCTCTCCACCTCAGCCTTTGGTGTAGATGGTCCGAGGTGTTGCTTATGCGTTGGCTCTCATGGTGCTACGGATGCTACTTGACCCGCGTGAGGCCATGAAATGTAGGTGCTCGAGATCACGGCGAAACTTCATTGTTCACGCGCGAAACGAGAGCAGCGATTCAAGAGCGTGAATTCGGTTACACAGGCGCTGCATACCGTCAGTCCACATCATTAGAAGCCACAGTTTCGGCCGCAGCAGCAGCAGGTATTCAGAAGGCCATCCCATCAGTTATGGAGCGACTTTTTAACACCTTTGCCGAAGTTATAACTGAGATCATGAGAGCCAAATTCAAATGCCTCCTCTAATCGCAGCTTTGTGCTGCAGCCCTCACCCCCCCCCCCCCCCCGCCCCGATTTCAGCTAGTATTAGTGCGCAGCATTCAATCGAAACAAACTTTGACAGGCAGGCAGAAGTTGCATTTCATACCTCCGTGTGTACTCCGCTATCAGTATCTGCGCGACGTAGCCATTTATTTAGGCACATGACGATTGGCACCATCAGCAGTCGATGTAAGATTTCCCCACTTTCTGCCACTGATTCTCATTAATCTAGGCCGAAAAAGGGAAAAACAGCCATCATCACGAACTGGACCCGTTGCGTTCTGCTGTGGAGTCATCCATTTTAGGATCGCCATAGCTTCATTAAAGTACTTCAATGGAATTGCCGCTCTGTATCCTCCGGTTACTTTGACCTTCTTTATCTACCACACAAACCAATTCCACATGTTATTTTGCTTCGAGAATCATGGCTGTCGTCACACCAAAGATTTAGTAATAATAATTTTTGAATATTTCGATAGATCGCCCAGGTAGAGGCGGCGGGCTGCTACCATTATACTAATCCAAAAATGCACCATAAAGTAACTGTCACTTTTTAACATGTTTCCAGAGTGCGAAGTTTTAGGATTACATTGATTACGGCGGGGTTGTTCTGCGTTTACAGTAGCTAATGTGTATTTCCCGTGCGGAGTCGAGGGCACTGATCACCTGGACTCACTGGGCCGAAAATGATCTAATGCAATGCTCCTGGCATGAGATTTTCATTCGCGTCATACTTCTCGGGGACTTAAAGCGGATGCTTGTGGAAAGAGTTTGTGGAACTGGATGCATGACAATAATTTTCGATATCACAATTCAAGTCGAAATATTTTCTGCATGGGCGGTTCTCCTCTTCATTAGTTTTGACTTTCTCTTCTGCTCATATGTCTATTTCATCTTGGACACCTTTGATAATAGAACAAGTAGCGATCACTTACTTATTACTTATGGAATTTTGCTTTCATGTCAGGCTCCTATTGTATGGCAAAGACGGCTCATGAATGATAAAACTTAAATATTTGCTATAAATGCATGTTTATCAGGGCTGACCACTTGTGATGAGCAACGGATAGCTGACTCTGTGGTATCACTTTTGGATTCTGCTATTCAGCCCGCTGAGCTTGCGTCTGTGATGGGCGTAGTGCGCGACACGGTGCGGTGGTTGGAGAGGACAAGAACCAGACAAGCAGTGCGCGCGCCGAGGCGAATTCCGTGCTGGATGGAAAACGACGCCATCGAAGAGCGTCCCACACGTGAACACGCGGCGAAAGAAAAGAAACTAAAATAAAAAAAGCCAATAGAATATGAAGAAACCACAGAGATTCAAGCAACCAGCGATCATACGACGAATCGGCCAGAGGGACAGAAAAGCGAGGCACGCTGGCAGAAGGGGGAGAGAGTTCCAAGAAGCGACGCCAGAAGAAGGTCGGCCACCGGGCCGCAAGTTGAAGACAGGCCGTCGGGTTCCATACCCAAGCCAGCAGGTCTTCACGCGTTCGGGGCCTCGTGCCAGCCAGTTCCTGTGCGTCGCCACTCTACTCGATCGCGAACTGCTGCCCGAGGCCGGCGAGCTTCTACGCCCGTGGGCAGAACGAGAGCAGTCAGGCTACGGGCCCGAGTTCTACGCCCAGCTGCCTGGCCGGAACCCCGCCGCCAACTGCTCGTGCCGTCAAGCCGCATGCCTTCCCTCTCCAAGCCAGAGCTGCCGCTCTCTGGTCGCTCGGTCAACGGCCCAACACCCCGACCTTTGGTGAGACCGACACCACTTCTCTCGTCATCCTGCGTCCGCTTCTCCACGTCGAGACTACTATGCGCCCTCACAGTCGTAGTCAGCCTGGATTAGCGTACTGTTAATACCATCCTAGCCCTAAGCGCGTTTCCTGTCGTGATATCTCTTGGAGTGTTTATTTTATGCCTTTTCATACTGGTTATAGTTTTATTAAAAGATTGTGTGTTTGTGTTTTTTGAAACAAACGGCTTTGTCCTCAATTGGGTTCTCGGAGGCTTTGGCTCAGAGAACTGTCTGAACCATTAAAGAACAGAACTTGCATCACAGCGGTTATGTTTGGCAGCTCGCCGTCAATCTCATCTTGGTGGAATGAAGCTTTCATACGGGATTGTAGACGAAGAAAAGTAGCTCGGGAAAGTCTCCAACATAATCATTCAACAAAAAATTGGATGGACAATAAATTCTATGCAGTTGTGTTAAAAATAACTTTGGCGATAGCTAAAGGCGAACGAAAAAATGCGCTACATTCAACTTTGTCGTAGCGAGAAAGAAGATCGGCACCATTTTGGTTTTTACGAAACAAAAAATCTGTTCAACAGTCCGTATGGTCCCATTCTTCTATTCTGTCACCCAAAAAAGCGGCGGATTCACTAAATGAAATCGCGAAAGGGCTTGAAGCACGCTTTTCTTCACATTATCCCAGACCTAGGATGTTTAAAGGTTCGGCATCTGAGTTTGTAAACGTTTCTATGTCATAATTATTGAATGTCATCTTAACTACACTTTGATCAGCTCCTGGACCAGACGGTATCACAACTGCTATGATGAAAGTATTGCTTAACTCTTTCCCAGATGAACTCTTGAGTATAGTTAACTGTAACCTACAATATGCATGAACCTCAACTTCTTGGAAAAATGGAAAATCTTGGCATTACTTAAAATCAAAACCTCGCAAATATGTTGGACAACATTCGGCCAATTGCTCTTACTTGGAATGTACTCAACATTGTAGAAAAAGTAATAATTGTCCGCCTCAATGACTTCACTTCTCAGGGCATTCTGAACTCGACACTAATATGATTTAGGGCTCAATGGTATGGTCAGCTCACGTTTATTTAAAGAGCCGTATTCAACTCGCAGAACTATCACACGATGTATCAGCATTGGTAACTTTAGATATTGCCAAAGCATATGACAGTGTGGAACATGCAATTTTAATTACTAGATTAGTAAGATGTGCTGTTCCAGGCTATTTAGTGGCCTGGAGTTTAGTTACTTTGGGGTAGAGAATTATTTTGTGTCAAGGATGGGGTGAGATCGGGTACCTCTAAGCAGACGAGAGGCGCACCACAGTGAACAATTCTTTTACCACTTTTGTGTAATATTTTGTTAGCTTCTGTCCTAGTTCATCGATATGTGCAACTCTATCTCAACGCTGATGACATTGCATTTGTCTCCGCATCACGGCATATGAATAAGTTATACCAAATGTGCGATCATATTTTTCTGAACTAGAGTCCTGGCTGGATGGACTGTCTTTTTTGCATAACGTCAAGAAATGCTAGTTAGTTGTGTTTCCATTGTGAAATCCCGTTTTTCTTTCTCTTCCCCATTGAAGTGATCCGATACCGCAAGTTGCAGCTTTGAGTTACTTAGAGATAAGTTACGATGGTAAGCTAAACTGGGAGCAACAAATCTAATTAAATGCTAGAAAAGGGCAACGTGCAAAATCATTGTTGCACTGGTTCAGTAATAAAAAAACAGGGATGCGTAGAGCTACGTAGCTTATGATTTATAAACTTTACGGCCACCTTATTCTCGAATTTGGCAGTCTTCGTTTTACAGGATGTGCAGCATACAAACTATGTCCTTGAATAGAAAGGCAAGCGCTGCGCCTCTGACTTGGGCTACCATGTTTCATGGCTAACAATGTACTTTATTTGGAGTATGGAATTCTTCCGCATGAATCCAGATTTAAGCAACTTCATATCCTGACCTTCCTTAAGCTTTGTGATCCGACCCTTTTTCATTTGCAGGCTGTGTTTATCAATTCTCCCGAATTATTTTCCATACCAGGTTGGCAGCGTTACCAACAGCCACAAGTTTTGTTCAGGGGCAGTTGTCGAAGGTTGAAGTTTGTCTGCCGAACCTGATTTCTCCAAAATCTAATTCGTTCCAGGTAAAACCGGGAAATATATGATAGTTTCCCAAAACACGCAAAACTTCTTCCGGCGCGCATACTTGAAGGTCTCGTTCAAGATCATCTTAACCAATTTCCGTGTCACTTAATAATTTCAACGGACGCTTCACAAAATTTAAAGAAGGCCGGTGTTGTAATCTTTTTGATTCAGCTTAATTGGTCTTTTGCTCTCTGTCTCGCCGATTACACTCCAATATTCCTTGCTGAATTCCTGGCGATAATTCTCGCCATCAGAAAATTGGGTCCCCAGATATCTAAGATAATAGTGGTTACACACGTGCTTTTGGTCTGTGCATATTCAACTTCCACTAATTGGTCAAATCTGTTAAGTATGTTTTCGACTCTTGTCCCAGTCAATTTGTTTGAAGTCCACTTTGTCTGAGTCCCTGGAAACAGGGGAGTCTTTTTAAATGAATCAGCCGACTCGCTATCATAAGTCGGCCGCGGTTAGGAACCACATCTGTTGTTCGATACCACGGGTGGAAATTGTGGTATCACGACCCAGGTTGGCCTGTGGAATGCACTTGTCTGTGGTATTTGTTTCCTTGTGTCCTCGTCTTTTTCGCGCTGTTTCACCTCAGTTCTAAGTATGAACCAACTAGCCCTCATCAAGATCTTACAGGTCAAGGCCTTTCAATAGCCGTTGGGGGGGGGGGGCGCTCACGTTGCAGCTCGGCCTCCTCCTTAAGAGGAAACTGTAGCTCGGGTGCTCCTATCTAAATACAGGTAGAAAGAGAATTCGTTTTTCTTGGCAACCACTGCACCAAATTTGGCGTTGTTTTTTTTCGCATTTAAAAGCAAAACATAAATTCTAGTGGTTGTTGATATCGATTTATCATTTCGGTTGTCACTCCTTTATTAAAGATTGACCAAAATCGCAAATTTTCAGAAAATGATACTATCAACTTTAAAACTCGGTAACTCAACAACGATAAATTATATGACAATTCTGTGAATTGCATATGACAGTACATCTACAGCGGGCAAAATTGATATGTTACACATGAAGCAAAAATAATATTAAGTATTATGTAAATACGGCTTTTGCAGAACCCTTGTACATAACGTAACCAATTCACGTAAGATACAAATTGACATACCGAATTTGTCCTCTTTGAATGGTCTAATGGATGCCGTTTACAGAATTGCGATATCTGTTCTTGATGCAGAGCTATTAATTTGTAAACTTCGTGCTTCTATTTTTTCGAACTTTCGAATTTTTCAAAATATTTTAAACAAAGTTCAGGCCCTAAATCGAAATTTCGCTTCTGACGGGCACTATAATTTAACTTCCTCTCTCAAATGCAACAAATTTCATTAAAGCGATCCAGGGGTTATCTCAGAAAAGCGTTTCTGCGTTTTACATGTATTTCAATGGGCGCATCGGAGTTGGGCCCGATCTAAAGCCTCCTCTTAAACAATTTGTCTAGGGATCAAATACATGAATATTAACTGCATTGCCATTGCCAAAGGTGCTGCAAACGATTTCTTAAACGCTACGCACTGTCAATACAAGTAAAATATGTATTTTTCATAAAAAGATATACTCGTCTGTGCCAAAAATTGTGCCCAAAATGACTGATATCAATGCTCCCATGTTTTTTGTCTATTGAATAACTAAACAAAATATCACACGAGCTTTAGAACTATATCAGTTCGAAATCAGCAAAGCAGTGCATGCCACTGATATGGAAAATGTAACGGCCATTAAATGAACAAGTTGAGGTCAAATATATTAATGAAACTTTGTCATTCAAGATCCTTGTTTACATTCTTGTACATTTGCAACGGCCAATGAAAAGTCTCAATGACGCTGTCATTTGTTCTATTGTATTACGCAGAAGCAGCTTTCAGCGGTCGTTTATCGTGAGTAATTGCACCGAAACTATAGTCGCAACAGAGAGCACGTATAAAAAGCATGAGTTCTGCAAAATATACGAGGGCGAGTCAAATGAAAGTGAGCCAATGCGAATATATGACAAACGGGGTACTTTATTTAAAAGTAGCCTCCATATGTATTTAGACATTGGTCCCATTGACTAACGAGTCGCGTGATTCCCGTGTCATGAAGCTGCTTGGGTTGCCGCTTCAAAAAGTCTGGAGCTGACTCTTTCACGTCATCGTCCGACACGAATCTGGTTCCCTTGAGCTGTTTTTTCGGTTGCCCAAAAACGTCGAATTCGCAACATCACGGCAATGTCGACGGTGACGGCAAAAGTGGTCCTTGAGTGTCCGTACACTTGCTGTCGTAATAAAAGCAAGTGGAACAACACTGCATGCATTACGGTGAGTTTGATGACGCATATATCCAAACACATCTCATTCTGCAAGTTCAAAGTGCAAGCTTACCGGCTACAATTCGTAAATTACAATATATGCCGTAAAGTGTCTAATTAAAGAATAATTAGCAGGTGTTTAATTCGTTGAATATGTGTCTCGATTCCTCGTGCAAATAATGACCACCTCTCTGAATAATCCAGTTCAAGGGCTAAAATTATGTTATCTGCAACAGGCAATATTTAAAAAGCCCGGAAAGCTTAAGAATGAATGTCATTCCATATACGCTCAAACAAATGCCATTAGAGTTTGTTTGTGGAACTGTTCACTCTTCCGAACTGCTGCCTTTTCGGGACTCGCCCGAGAGACATGGCTCGGTCACACTGGGCGCTGTTTTTTTTAGAATGACGACGTTTAAACGTAGTAATACGCACTACACGGAGCGCGAAGTAAGTAACAACTATTTATTTCCGACGATTTGCGGATACGTCTCGTATGCATCGACAAATCTCCGAAATAAATAGTTGTCAGTATCGCACATTTGCGCGATGCGTGTTGTGCCCCACTTCGATGTCCTTCACTTGTCCAACCAACTGGTCCCTATCGCAAGCCTACACACGCATAACCGCACGCCCTCGAAATCCGCGCAGGACATGTTGCAGTACACCGTCAAGGTAGCGGCCATCCCGTGTAGTAGTGGTGGTGATTTTAAGATGAAAGGAAGAGAAAAGTGCAGTGCCGTAACTGTCTCTCAAGGGAAGGCACCTCAACAGCACTGCACGGGGTAAGGGGAGTGGGGAGAAAAAGATTAGAGAGTGAATGAAAGTGAGCGAAAAAAAAAACAAGAAGGTTAAAGAAGAAGCAAAGCGGGGCTTACAGCCGAGACTCCGGCCGCTAAATGTGCCCTACAAGTGCTCGCCGTGCTAGAGCCGCTTATCGCAGCTCTTTATATGCTATGAATATTTTGCTTGGCGCTTGTGCTGTTCACGCAGGGGAGGCCCCCACCAGCTTCGTCCTAACGCCTCTATTTTTATGTTCACTCAAATTAGTGACTACAAACTTGATGCGAAGCCTGATTGTGGCTTCATGGATGATATTTGTGAATGTTTGTCATCAGAGTGTTGAACTTGCTTTCGCCTTTGCGCATCTCTCTTGCTATGTCATCATCATCCCTCATCACATCTTTATGTCCCCGTTCCCCCTCCCCCTGTGCAGAGTAGCAGGCTAGAGCACCTTAGCTCAGGCCGACCTCTCTGCCTTCTTTCAATTAAATTATCTCTCTCCACGGGCTTAATTGCAGTTGCGAGATAGCGTCTGCACCATATAGTAAATGAAATGCACATAAAAAAAACACTTGTACAAGCGATACGTTTGTGGCCCTGTGAAGCACTAAACATCGATACAGAATAGGCATAGAAAAAAATTAATTCCCACAGTGTGATCACGTTTAGCCAACGTGTGCACATGCTGGTGCCTTCCATACATAAAAAGTGAACCTGTCTGCTCTGAATAAATTTAGTTTGGAGCGCCATTCTTTTCTGTGCCTTTATTTCATCACATTTTTCCCCACCCCATTACACCACAACATGATAGCTAGACCACTATCACCACCACCACGCTATGTACGTATAACGTTCGTTTGCCTGAGTGACAACGCTGTGCTGCAGGGGTTGCCTGCTCACTATAGGGCACAGCGGGCAACATGAAAGCCGTTCTAGCAGGCTTACCTGCCCGTGGTGATTCCAACGAGACTACGCTTCTTTCGTTGAAAACCGTTTTACAGCGAAGCTGTACATGACTAGGTTTCCATGAATTTTCTTCTCCGTGAAAAAAAAACTATCATCATCAATTACTCGTACCCCCGTAAGCATTCATGCTCCCGTAAGCAAACAAAAAATGTGATGATTCATAGCTCCGTAAGGCAGAGGCTACAAGCACTCAGCAAAGAGAAGCGAACAGTGCTTTAATTCTTTCCAATCACGCATACAACATACAGAACAGCATGTCCAAAACCATCATCATCAAGGGCTCATACCCCCGTGAGCAACGGCTCATACTCCCGTAAGCAATCAAAAATGCAATGATTCATAGTCGCGGAAGGTTCGTGGATACTCACTTTGCGCGAATTATCTGCGATGATACTACCCCTGTTGTCGTTGTCGGTGATATCAACGTGGATGTGTCAGTACTGAAAAGGGAACGGTTTACATGTTGCGTGTTGCAGACCTAGCGATGCCACCCAGATCTGGCCCAACAGACCACACAGTGGCGTACGTGCATCGATTTTACATTATCAAAGAATGTGATTGCAGTTGCAACTGAAATAATGACTTCCGGTCAAGACAATAAATGAGTTAGTTTCTGTGTTCAGAATTAGGCGTTACCTCTGTGTCGGGTACTTAACAGCTTCGCTGGTCAACCACATTCAGAATGTGGAAGGGCTCATGCCTTCTTGGTTAACTTTCCGATTTCTTACGTTACTTTATATTCATTTGATTCTTCCTCAATTTTTTTCACTTGCCTTCTTCGAATTGCTAATCGCCTTCTAATTCAAAGCGAGTCTTGGCCGATCCACCATCGTGGGTAGGAGCCATTTAAGGAAGGCAAAGACACAAACAAGATAACGCCATTCGATCAGCCCTAAAGATTTTCCTAAGATTAGTTCCTCCACAGCTGAATCGTGTAAAAATAGTATGGCTTTTAAGGATGGCTTGCACGAACATTTAATAACGAAAATAATGATGAATTTAAGAAAGTGTTCTGAAATGTTCCCTAGAAAACTGCAAGTCCCTACTGGAACGAGTTCTTAAATTTTTATGCGAAGCATATTACGAGAGCTCAACCCAGCTCCTCAGGCGCGGCGGTGTCGCCTTCAATGACCTTTCACCCCATGCCATACCACGTGACACCGTGACGTCACGCCAGAGGAGAAACGGGGCTCTAACGCGCGCCGTCGCTCGCGGCGTCGCTCAACTCTCGCAAGATGGGCTGGGTGGGAATCGAACCAGGGTCTCCGGAGTGCGACGGAGACGCTACCACTGAGCCACGAGTACGATGCTTCAAAGCGGTACAAAAGCGCCTCTAGTGAATGCGGTGTTGCCTTAGAAACGAGCTGTTTCTAAGGCTCAGGCGTGCGTCGCTTGCTCAGGCGCACATTTCGTTGCCGCGCCGAACGCTGCGTTGCTCGACGCTCACCGCGTCCAATGCGGGGCGCGTAGTCGCTGGCAGGTCGACGGGAACGCTATCGCGTTCCACTCTTGAAGGCGAAGCAGAGTAACGCATGAGTTGTTTCTTCGTCTAGCCGAACCAAATATAGCCAAGCAACAGCAGTTCACCAGGCTAAACAGTGGTTCAACAACTAAAATAAAGGTTAGTATGCTTCGCATCCTGGGCTTAACCTTAGCTAAGCCACAGCCAATTTTTATTATTTTCGTTATTAAATGTTCGTGCAAGCTACCCCAGGTCACTCTACATTACATTCAAATGAAATTGCCTTTTTATTAGCGTGAGCATTCCTTAACGAACTGATTACATCGGTTCTTCCAATAGCGGCACACGTAACAGCGATTAGATATCGAAATTTTTCAGTTCGTAGAGATATCATTGTAACAATAACATCATGGGTCATATTTCAGCACCTAAAATTTCTGTGGAAGATACAGTGGTGTCCATCAAGACAATCAGAAGTAATGATCACCAGATTACGCTGCCGTATCCCTCCATTAAGCCTATAGTCACTCAGGGCTGGTGTGGCGATAATACCCCTGTCTCAATTTTACCTAGATATAGAAACCTTAGAATACTATTTGTTTAATAAGTCGCCGCTATAAATTACTAAGACACCTTGAAATTCCGCTTGCTAAATTAGGCGCAAACGTCACGTCAGAAATAGTTCTAACTTTCGGTGACTCAGTACTGGGTATTTGAAATCATTTGTGGATTCATTGAACCAACAAAAGGAATAGTATTTTAAATTCCTACTTTTACAATCCTCTTAGTGACATTTGTGAGCTAAATCACATCATTATAGTTATAAATTGTACTGTGTAGGGAAGTTTGTAACCTGTCTGTTTCGATTAATAAATTGCATGTTAATTATCATTTCTTGAAATATTACGTAAAAATTCATATGCCCAATTCTTCCCCAATGCCTCAGGGTGGGTACGAGCCATATTCTACGGACATCATCATCATTATCAACGGCCATTCGGTGTACAAGGGTCTACACCTACATCTGTTGCGTGGCGCTCTAAGCGTTCCTTGCGCTTGTCCGGTTCGCAGTTTACGTGAGCTTGCGAGCACGGCCACTTGAAGAGTTTGCTATACCTACGTCGCAACATGTGTTCTCGGATCTCGAGGGATGGGTGCTGCTGCTTCGTTGCAGGCGCCAAAGGCGCGCTTGTTTGTTCCCGGGAGAACTGGGCAAGCAGGCTAACAGTGTTCTTCATAGATTGAGGCTTCGCGCGACCTACACCAGAAGGTTTTCGTTCGGGTAACTCAGTTATGGAAACTCGGTTCGCCGCTGTTCCCCGAGTGGTAACTGTAGACTTGACGACATTTAGAATGTGCTTTGTCATCGTTGGCGCCATACCACTGAACGGTTAGGCGACTTGAAATACGCCGACAGACACACAACATTTATTTTCTGCTAAAACGGCACAGCAATGGGGACGCAGTCCAAGCCGCAGGGGCACTGCTGTTCTAATTACGCCAGTCCAGAACTTTTTGCAGCTCGATCACGGACATTCTCATATTATTTTGTTTGTGGCCTAAACTCCCCAAGCATTCCTATTTACCCCGCTTCATATTATAGACCTTCAAGCTACTTCTTTTCCGAAATAGAAATTTATCGTTTAATTCTTTGTTTTTAGTCCGCTCTGCAGGTGATTTTTTTCACCCAACACGAATTACTAATTCAGGCATGTAGTCTTGGTAGCATCAACTTCCATCAACTACCCTGAAGTCAGCTCCGGCTGGCAGACCGAGCAACGATGGCAGCAAGATCCACCGGGGTCCTGGATTGAAGACACCTAGGTTTTAAATAAAGGTTTGTTTTTGTTGCCCCGGAACACGGCTATAGTGCCCACGAAAGGTAGTACCCACACTGGCTTAATTGCATGAAAAGTACACTCGAGAAAATACTAAAAGGAGTAAAGGCAAATATTTAAAACGAAGCATTAGGCAAATAAATGGTAACCCAAATTCAGAGAAGGCCTATTCATAAACTTAAGAAAACATTAAAAAAATAAAGAGTCACACGGTCGGTACACTAGCAGCGTAACATTCGGGACGCTTAAATGAACTTCTCCAATGCTTTCCCACTCATTAATTCACCTTCCCTTTCTTTTTGTGTGCGTGTTTTCTATACCCACGCCCTCAGTGACCCTGTATTACCATTACTTCCTACAATAGCTTACCTGACGACTACTAGATTCAGGAGATATACAATCACTCAAGACTTTTTGAACCCAGCTGTAGCTAAGTTTTCAGAATATCGACACCTCCTATTCCCTTGGCCCAAAAATTCCTTCCACACCAGAAAAACTGAAGTCATCTTTACCCGATTACGTTGTCGAATACCAAAATTAAACTTCTATCGTCACAGGGCTGGTCTGGTGCCCTCCCCTCTGTGCCCAGTCTGTGGAGAAGATGAAACAATAGATCATTTTTTCATATTCTGCCGCCGTTTCACTTCTTTAAGAAAAAATCTAGAATCAAGATTTACACAGCTTGGTTTGAGCTTTTCAATTATAAGTATCCTTTCTCTAGGAGCCTCCTCTCTTGGAAAGTGCCACAGGGATATTTGCTCATCCGTGGAGGATATTATAAGTGCTACAAAGAGATTGTCTTGCATTCCTAAACATCTTATTTTTGTTCATTTCCTCCAGTTAGCTTTACCTATTTTTGCTTTTAATAAAGATAGCCTAATTTCATCCAAATCTTGGCCAATCCCCCACAGTGGGTGTGCGCCATCGCATAAGGAATGCCATACCATACCATACCATACCATACCATACCATACCATACCATACCATACTATACCATACCATACCATACCATACCATACCATACCATACCATACCATACCACCCGATTCATGGCAAGCCCCCGGGACACATCATGGTGCCTGCCGGTCGGCATCAACGATCGCGCGCGCTGACCCAGAAGCAGAAGTGACGGCCGCGTGCTTCTACCTCGCGCTCTACGGAACAGCTTGTGGCCAGCCGAGCAGCAAACCGTCGCCCCCTCCTGGATCCGCCTTCGAAGAGTGTTCAAGCCTGTCGCTGCACTACGTAGCTGCACGCCTCTCACTGCTGACGGCCTCCGCGCGTTGCGGCCATGACGACGACGGCCGCCAACCCGGCGTCGATGCCACAGAGCAGCGAGCAGCGGTACATTCCAGGTGAGCGACTTCGCGTTTGGTCCTGTCACACGTCGACGACTCGCGCTAACCTTCCATTGCAAAGTGCTGCTATCAGTAACGCCTGTACGTTTACTTTTTTTTTTTTGGAGGTCCTTGCTGCTATCGTATTGCCATAGCAATACGGTGAGCCCAGGCGTACTTTCTCGTCGTCGTCGTCGTCGTCGTCGTCGTCCATATATTAAAGTCCATATAATAAATCATTCCATATGCATTAAGTCGTCGAAAAGCGAAGCACTTCTCGAAGAGGCAGAACGTGTGCGGTGTGAGCTCCCTGAACGGCACCTTGGCAGCTGGGGTAAAAGCATTTTTGATCATGGATCAGAGGCGCGACGCGATGCTAACGCACTTCTCTAGAATTTACCGCTAAATCGCCACCTGCATTTTAAATTGCACACGTATTGACGTTTATCTTTTGAAGAAAAACTCGAGAGCATCCTAGCCAGCCAGCATGTGATTGTTACAGTGACGCAAGCACTTAGTGAGCCTTTACATACGTGAACGTGTTTCGACGTTGTGAGACCGAATACGTGGATGTTCACAATGGCAGGCGGCATAGGCATTGGCGCAACTCCTCCCAGTGCGGCGAGTGGGACAGAATCGTGAAGCTCCAGTTTACTGAGTGGTCGAAGCACCGATCGCTTATAACGCATAGCGTTTGCGTACGCATAGCGTTTGTAGGGTGCCTCTACTGCACGTGTCGGTTTCCGCGAAGTACTCAACTATTTTTTGCCGAATTACAATATATATATATATATATATATATATATATATATATATATATATATAAAAATAATCAGTGAAGTGAGTACGACAGTACGCCTTCCGTGCAAAATGAACGTGTTTCGATCACTCTGGTGATGGGAACTGGGTACTTAACGACTGCCATATTTTTTACTCACCACGACACTTCATTAGCCAGCGTGCATGGCGCAGGGAAAAACTCAGTTTTCTGTAAAAAATTACGTAATCTGGTAGTAGTGCCTAGGGCAGCTGCAAATGTCATGGTTCAGCGTGCGTGCGAATGACGGTTACTGCTTAAGCGGCACTAAACGTCATCGTTTTGAGTTGGAAATTTCGCAGAATAAAGCGTACCGAATAACACGCCAAGAACGTCCGAAGGCACAAGCACGAAAGCTAGAAAGTTACATATGCCGCCCACCGTTCCCACGGTGACTGTACAATCACAGCGCCCAAGTTTTCCCTCTAGTAAATTTAGCAGGAAGCTATGAAAGAACTGCCGCGCGTGAAACCTTAGTTATTACTACTAATCTTGACGCACACCTTAGGCACAAAAAAACCACATTCGCTTGCTCAGTCCCATTTAGTCCCGAGAATAGTCGCAGACTGATGATAGTGCCACCTAAGCATAAATTCACTCATTGCAATGAATAAGCCGGGATGCCATCACCTTGACATGAGATGTGCCATCCGTAGCTCTTACATGGCGTACACTGCATTGATTGAAATACCTAGGCACTTTGATTGATTGATTGATTGATTGATTGATTGATTGATTGATTGATTGATTGATTGATTGATTGATTGATTGATTGATTGACATTTACCCGAAGTAGTACTGTGACTGTAAGGGACGAAGCTGGGGAAAAGACCAGGTCTACAGCCTCGGTGTAATTGCAGCCGACTCAACCAAGCGGAATTCGATCACGCAAGACATACAACGAAAGGAACGCAGCTTCCAGGAGTGCCTTGAGTTTCTCATGCCCGTCTACCTGCTGCCCTTCGTTTTCGGCGACAGGGTAGGGTTATGATGCCACATTCATTCATTCATTCATTCATTCGCGGGGTTTAACGCTGCAAAGCAACATATAGGGAGAAAAGTTGCAGTGGAAGTCTCCAGATTAATTTGGACCCCTGGGGTTTCTTTAACGCGCACCTAAATCTAAGTACACAAGTGTATTTGCATTTCGCTCCAACCAAAATTCTTACACTTGGTCGGGAATCGAGCCCACGACATCGTGCTCAGCATCCGAATGCAAGCAATGAGTATCGCTTAAATAAGGGAGGACCTCTTTTTATCTCTCAGTGATACATATTTACTACCAACTGACACCTGAGAGCGTGCGGTAATTGCTGGTTCGTCATTTAGCTAAATAATAACTATAGTTATTCATTTATCTAAGAAGTTAGTGTACATGTAGCTGCGTAATTAGACCAAATTGGCGCTAAATTAAGGCATGCCCACTTTGTAGGTATACCGAGGACTAGCCCAATGCTCCGGATACCCGTCCGCGAAACGCTGCAGGAACAACGAAACACTCACTCGTTCACTTAACGCGCCCGCGAGCGAGACGTTTCGGCTCCCGTACGGAAGTTACGCCAGCTTTTCAAAGCGTCTTGGCTCCCACATGAGCCGAGAAGTGTTTTGTTCTTTCCCTTAAGCTCGTGGTGTTTTTATGCGGTCCGGGTGTTTTTAGACAACTCTGTCGTGGTCATCCCCGACCACCTGAGCTTTTATCAGACCCTCGACTTCAAACCTTGGCATTCTCGATCCACCTGCAGGCCGGCACGGCCATCTACTGCGTCCTGCTGACCGTGGTGGGACTAATGGGCCGCCTTATTCCGGCCACCGTTGCCGCCGTGCTGCCCATCGTGATCCTGCCGCTCGGTGGCGTCTCCACCCCCGACAAGCTGGCCGCTGAATACATGGGCGTCAGTATTAATTGGCGGTGGCGTTCGGAACCTCTTGTTTTTGCCTGTCCCTGTTGCTTCGATATTTTGGACCCATTTGCATCGATAGCTGTAATTATTTTAGCAGTAAAAACGTTGGCATCACATCCAATCAGCTGCGAACGCTCACGTCTCCATACGAGGTGTCGGTGCTCCTTCCAGCACACGCAAGCAACGGCTTAGCTTTTTAAATCCGACACGTGACACATAGTTCTGTCGTACTTTCTCGGTGAGTCGTTCGAGGTCTACGAGTCCACCCAGTCGCTAGCATCACAACCGCTTGTAACGAGTAGGTCGATTGGGTGATTGTGGCGTTTGACGTATACCCAGATAGAACGATCGATGCGAAGGAGACGCTTTAGCACAGGGCTTTGGCTTAATTTCGACGGCCTGGCGATCATCCATATATATATATATATATATATATATATATATGTATGCCGAGAAGGACGCGAAAGCCGTAACACTGGTGGTGATGCCGCCTTCCTTCTCCTTGAAAGCACAGCAGCCCGGAGCATGGCTTTATCAACTTGCGGGGGCTGAGTTTTTTTTTTTTTTTTTCACCTCTGTACCATATTTTCCTCGCAGCAGCCCGTAACTCTGTTAAGGACAAGAGCGAACAATCTGGGCCTACGTACATGGACAACCCGGACAAATAGGAATACTTGAACACACGCCGATAAGAGACGAGGGGACGCCAGTGTCGGTGGCGCCAGTGTATATGACGGCGCCAACTATAGTGAGAGTGCCTTCAGAGACATTCCAAAGGGTTTGGGCTTAGTATTCTAGCGACTGAAATTAAACCGTGGCGCAGCCGCCCTCAGAAACACTGAACCCAGGCCGACTGCCCACGTCCTCCAGCCTCAAACCCGAGCGAAGCAGCACCGCAAGCGAAATAAAGATCCTCGAAGAACAAACCGTTGTCGCTCGCCAACCTGCGCAGCCCCACGTGCTCACGGCCTTCCTGCTGTTCGCCATCGCCATCTTGGGCGACGAGACGACCGTCTTCTTCCGGCTCTGCCTGTACGCGCTGCAGCGCTACGCCCTGCGCCTGCAGCCGCTCTTCCTGTACCTGCAGTTCCTGGTGTTCGCGCTCAGCCTGCTGCTGCCCAGTGCCCTGGTCGTGGTGTTCAGCACCGTGTTCATCGACCGCTTCGTCACCACCGTGCACAACGAGATCACCGCCGACCAGCGCGGCAGCGTGCGCATCCAGACCAACTCGACGCAGAACTACTTCGACGACGGCCGGCGGCCGCGCTGGTTACGCCGCACCAGCCTGCAGCCGGCCTTCGCCCGCAGGGGCCGCAGCCTGTCCGTGGTGAGCGACACGACGCTCGCCAGCGAGGCGTCCGCCGGCAGTTCGATCATCAGGCAGTTCAGGATGCACCCGCCCACGCCCCCGCTGGAGGCGCCGGCCGCCGGGCGAGGGCACGGCAGAGTAAGGGCGGCGCCTCTAGTTACCAGCGCCTTCTCTGCGTACGGATAAGTGATTCGAGCGCTTCGGGTCTACGTTAATGGGGCGCAATGCGCGGAAACGCGGAAAGGTAGGTGTGTGGTTGGAGGAAAGAGTCATACAAACGCAAGCGCTGTTACCGTACCGAATATTTTTGCTCAAAGAACATAACGGCATGTGTAGGGACATAGAAGGTGAGAGAGAGCTATCGAGCACGATATCGCAGACACATGGGAGTATTGACAAGCCCAAGAAACAACAGTAACCTTCAAACAAAAAGAGATTTGTGACGAGCAAAGTTTAGCAGTCCAGAAGGTCGCAAATAAAGCGGTAAATAGAGGCACACAATAGCAAATTCTTCTTCGTGTTTAAAGTCCCCAACGGTTAACATACGCTTTGCAAAACTGGCACAGCGCAACGTGGAAATGAAGAAACAAGCCGAGCCGGCCAAAAGACAAAAACAAAAAAAGCAGCGCTCTGTTTCTTTTTCTGGCCGGCTCGGTTTCTTTCTTAACTTCCGTGTTACGCTGTACGAGTTTCGAAATGCAATACCAGCTCACTCAATCCTCAATCCTAGTGACATACGCAACTGTTACCATATATACTTCTTTATGCAGAAACCCTTAGGGCAAGTCACAAGTCACACTTGTCCCGATCACGACTTCTATATCCTAGCAACGGCTGTTTCTTTAAAAACATAGCGTGCATCCGCAACTGTTATGGTATAGTACTATAGATAGGACATTCTTCTATCACTGAAATTATTTTTGCGCTCTCCCAAGCGTTTAAGGCAACACCCCGTTTGGCCGATATACCTACGGCCGGAAGTGAACGGAATACGTTACACGACCCCTGCGTATAGCACTCTACAAGTTCCATTTTATGTTTAACCAAGCACATCCAGCATTTTCTTTGTTTGGTTCCGACAAGGTTTTGTTCTGTCAGCGTCCAAATGTGCGTCCTACTTTGCGTGGGGCGTATCGGACAACCTCGACCCCGTAGCGTGAGCCGACTTTCTCTCAACCCACGGGAGAGTGTTGTGCGAATAAGGGATAACTGCTGCTCCTCTCTTTTGATACTGCTCGTGCAGTTTAGTGTCTCGTTTATTTAACTAGTTGCGGCAAGTTTCTCGCAAACTAACGTATACAAACTAACCTCGGTAATACCGCCGAGACACGCCTGTACCTATCCGTGCATATTTTGAAGCTGCTCGCCGCAATGAGTGCAAAGAGCTGCGTTGCTGCGCGAACGACAGACGAGGCTATCGCTCTCTTTACCAATTCTGAATCACTTGAAGCGTAGTTGGCAACATGCCTCACACTTAGTGGTTGATATACCCGCAGTTTATAGATGTGTAGCTATAGCGGAAAGAGATACAAAGAAGCACTTGTGCTTATCCCCCTTTCCTCTAACTTGGTGCTTATTCAATGTCTCACTTTAGTGCTTTGTGTTGCATTCACGCCATGTGTAGTACCAGTCATACGACACAAGCGCAACACTTTTCATACTGAAAGACATTCGTGCTACAATAACGCCAGTGTTAGCCATTGCAGTCAATTTTCAAGTATTCCCGTGAGTGCCAGCGTGCGTGCGTGTGTGTGAGGGGGGTGTATGTTTAACAACAACAACAACAACAACAACAACTACTACTACTACTACTACTACTACTACTACTACTACTACTACTACTACTATAATAATAATAATAATAATAATAATAATAATAATAATAATAATAATAATAATAATAATAATAATAATAATAATAATAATAATAATAATAATAATAATAATAATAATAATAATAATAAGCAAAAGGGACGAAAGGACAACATGCCGCTGGTGGGAACAAAAAAACTATCATGTGTTCGGTGCTGTGCAATGAAACTGATCCTGTCGTCCACTATATTCTGAGTATCTGTGCGCAAGATTGGCACTGGGAATGTCAGCCAGGACCCCTCGCGCAGTGATCAGCAATAAAAGAGCAATTATTTGGGCCAGTGTTGTCAAAGGAGGCCCGGATCATGAGCAGAAAACTTCTAGACAGATAAAGAAATCTGTCGTAGGATATTTACATTCGAAATGGTGAGCAAAATGTTCCGGTATTCCTAGAAAGGGTAGTGCAGTAAAATCAATTCGTTCTGCCAGCGCTAACCGACGCAGCTGAAGCTCATAAAATAACAAGGAAAATTCAAAGGGCACACAAGAAGATGGAATGGAAAGTTGTAAACGTAAAAAGGAGAGAAAGACTGCTGCGTGTAGTTAGCAGACGCGGGTAGGCGAAATTCCAATTGCAATTAAGAGGAAACAGCTTGAAATCCGACCGGTAATCTATAATGCGCGAGACAGTAAACGTTTGTATATTAAAGCAAGAGAACGGACGCAAAAGGAAGAATTGCATTGAGCTTTAGAACGCAGAGGATCAGATCGCGAGATATTATATATGAAACCTGCAGATAAATGTGCAACAGGCTGACACATTAGCAGGGTAAATGGCAGTATGTCTCTGTAATCGAGTACACTTTAAGCAGATGAAGGAGATGATAATGATGATGATGCTTTAGGGGATATGCCGAATTCCGTAAGCAGGCTTTCCCCACACGTCTAACTTGTCCTTACCAAGATAGCTGCGTTCCCGCTTGTAGCACAGTTAAACGTGAAACACGCCTTTTTCAAAGCTTGGACGGTGGCCTTGGACGTAAGGTGGCAGAAAGGAAAGATGTCACCGGGAAGCACGTTGACACCTTATTTACGATTTTAGCTCGAAGTCCGCCAATCTTGGTTAGTTCATACAATAGGACCGACAAGGTGTGCGGAGAAGCACACGTGCATAATTTCGCATATCTCCTGTTACCAAATGAATGTTGACAGAGGGAGGTCGGGAACAGTTAAGGGCGCGCAATTGTTCCCTGTAGCTTCCCTACGCTTCCATATGCTTCCCTGAAGGGAAGCGTAGCAGGGGGCGGCAGAAAGTTAGGTAGGCAGATGAGATTAAGTCTGCAGGGACAACATGGCGACGATTGGCACATGTCCGGGGTAGTTGGAGAAGCATGGGAGAGGCCTTTGCCCTGCAGTGGTCGTAGCCATGATGATGATGATGAATTGTTCCACGGCAACCTCGCTTGCGCAGATGGGCGTGCGCAAGACTTCCTTCGGCACGTTCGACATGCAAGGCGACGAGAGGCCGTACTACCTGCCCGTGCGCCGCATCCGCTCGTTCAGCGTGGAGCCCAGCCAGCCGTCGTCCATCCTCAAGCGCAGCCCGGCTCCTCCGCCGCCTCCGTCGTCGCCGCCGCCGGAGACGCCGCAAGACTGGGACACGTGCCCTGCGGGCATCACCACGGCAAGCGAAGCGCGAAGGAGGAGCACCCAGCCTATGGGCGAATTCTTCCTGCAAGAAGCGGCGCGGTTGGCCGCTCCGAGGAGCTCTCACGACTGGCACAAGGAGACGTCGACGCCACGCGCTGTCCCTGCGCCCATCGTGCTCTCTCCGTCCACGCCCACGTTCGGGACGGGTAGGTTTCACGTCTAAAGCATTTTTTTTTTTTACAGCGCAGCTGTTCTCCTCTACCGTACGAGGAAATTTTCGTGTCGTGGTAAGCAGAAAAGCTCCCCATACGTGGGCCGATCCCGAAGATAGTGTAATACCGGCCCGACCTGCGGTGGAGGTCAAGCGGGCGTTAAGCACTCCCCGTACGAGGGCTGATCCCGAAGATAGTGCAATGCCGGGCCGACCCGCGGTGGAGTGCCTTCGCCATTAAAGAGCCCACATACAAAACTTCGCTGGTCATCCTTCTCCACAAAGTGGAAGGGCAATGAGTTTTTATGCGAAGCATATTACTAGAGCTCAAAGGTCCTCAGGCGCGGCGGTGTCGCCTTCAATACCACGTGACACCGTGCCGTCACGACAGAGGAGAAACGGGGCTCCAACTCGCGCCGCGGCGTCGCTCGCGGCGTCGCGGCGGTGTGTAAGCAGCTGCGCTTGCCTCTGCTAGACACTCACGAGGTGAGATGCCTCCTGGAGACAGAGCTGCTCGTTGGAATGAGAAGCGAAGGTTGCGGCGTGCTACAGAGACTGATGAAGAGCGGGAAGAACGTCTGGCCAAGCAACGTGCTCAGTATGCGGCTCGGCGACAAGTTACTTGCCAAGTTTAGCCACCAATATGCTTCGCATCTGACTAGGCTTAACCAAGCTAAGCCTCAGCCAATTTTCAGCTAAGCCTCAGCGAACCTAAAGTGATAGATTAGTGACGAAGAACCTCAATGACGTCAATATTATCGTGTACGGAGCTTTAGTAATTGAGAAATAGAGGTAAATGCCGAACACGATTACAGACTCCCTGGGGACATTAGGTACTAGCGCAATGACGAAGGCACTCCTCATTATAATTCTGTCACTAGTGTTCGACCAATCGTAATAAAAACATGTATTGCGTAAGACGAAAGAAAATGGTACTTGTCCAGTTAAAACGGATAATTACAAAAAAACTCATTAACGCTTGAATCCAACGCTCTGTCTTGGCTCAGTTTCTCCGCGGCCGCGCGTTTGCGCTTTGCGCACGAAGCCGTAGCGCCGACTGTGGGGCGCCGTTTTACTCACCGACGACCGTAAGCGATGATGGCGTATGGAACATCAGCACTCCCCGCTTGGGTGACAGGAGATTTCAGTTGCGATAAATGAATTCGGACCATTCAGGCACAATTTTTCTCGAAAACTATATCGTTTCTTCGCCCGAAACAAGCCCTGCGACCTTTCTGGAACAATATTTTAGCAGTGGGCGTCGACTTTGTCATTTCCTTTAGTGTCCCTTTAACGGCTGATGTAAAGGTTCGGTAGGGACATTACCTTTATTCGTGTAAGGGGACATTACACTAGCACGTAAAAAAGGACACGAACAGGAACATGAAAAAGAGGCACCGAACGCTAGATTTTCATGTTCCTGTCCATGTCCTTTTTTACTCGCTAGTGCAATGTCCCCTTATACGAATGACCACCAACTAGCCCGGCGTTCTGTTTTAAATACATTATCTTTACCATCTAGTCCTTTTACGATTTTCTTTCGACGAGAACACTCGCGCGACGTAAGTTCTACAAGCGCATCGCGGTTGGACCAAGTGCGTGTCACCAGATGTCGCTACTAGTCTTGCCATACCGTTGTTGTTCTTTATTCTATGATACCGTTGCCGACGGCTCCGGGCAGCCGTGCAAACCCCAAACGGTGACGAGCTTGCGGCCAGTTACGCTTTTAGAACTGTCTCCTTCGACAGCCCAGGGCAGTGCGCTGCCGAGCCCCGAGAAGAAACGCGACGTCACTGTCGTGCCAGCGGGTTCGTGGCCAGCGTGCGTTTCGCAGCCACCCACGTCGTCCTGCACGGGCACGTCGTCCTCGCCGTCGCCGGTGTCGGCAAAGAGCTCGACGAGCCTCACGGACCCCTCGCCTTCTCCAAGGTCGTCCCGCTCGAGGCACAGACGGCGACATCAGGCCGACACCCCGCTGATCTCGAAGACAACGGACTTCAAGGTAGCACTGCGCGCTGAAAATGGTGCAAACGAGGCGGCACGCTTATTACGATGCATCGCAAAGTTATTGCGCTCCATTTGTCAGGAAGGTTCTACTTCGATTGAGGACGACGCAACGAGCTGTGGAAAGAAGAATGATAGGTGTAACGTTAAGGGATAAGAAGAGAGCAGATTGGGTGAGCGAACAAGCGCGAGTTAATGACATCTTAGTTGAAATCAAGAAAAAGAAATAGGGCATGGGCAGGGCGTGTAATGAGGAAGGACGATAACCAGTGGTCATTAAGCGTTACGGAATGGATTCCAAGTGAAGGGGAAGCGTAGCAGGGGGCGGCAGAAAGTTAGGTGCGTGGATGAGATAAAGAAGTTTGCAGGGACAACGTGGCCGCAATTAGCACCTGACCGGGGTAGTTGGAGAAGTATGGGAGAGGCCTTTGCCCTGCAGTGGGCGTAGCCAGGCTGATGATGACACTGATGTCACGACGCTGATGTCACAAGCGCCGATCAGCGCTTGCCCAGGGTGCTTCTGTTTCTCGGCGTCACCTTCCCCTTTTGCGATGCCGCCATAATGAACTTGAATCGACTTGCCCTATATTACACCCTGTTGCAAGAAACTTATCAATTAGAGACGTGTAAGGTCATTATTGACTTTTTTTTTTTTTGCAGTCGATGTGGCCAATCGTCAGTTTCCTCTCACCTATTTTCTTTCGATCGCAATGCCTTTCACGCAAATATCTCTGTGTGAAAGCAGTAGCATGTCCATAATTCTTAGGAAAGGAGGAGGTGAGAGCGTTCTTATCCTCCCTAATATTAGGGACCAGCAGGATTTATTTATTCAGTCATTCAATAGAGAAGCAGGCGAAGGGGAGGTATTTTTAGCAACCCTAATTATGCGGCATGGAGAACACTTAGGTATCTAGCTAATAATTAATTCACGTACTATATGATGAGGCGGAGGGGGTAGTGCGTGGCTTTTATCAACCCTAATATTCAGGACCGGGATTACCAATTAAACAGTTGTTTGCTCATGACATCAAATGTGGGCTGTTCTTGAACGTACACATGCCCAAATTGATCATTATGGGTTTCAACATCTGAATTGTGGAGCTTACTTCTATATAACCAATATTTTCTTTGACACTGTATAAAATGTTTAACTTGTAAGGAGAGGAGGAATCCTAAACTGCATTCAATGCGGTGTGTTCGAGACTTTTGTAAGTTAATTTTTATACTACTTCGTGACAAATGGAGCGTGGCCTACCTAAATTAACTGGAACCGTGCGAAGACGCTGCGCCACATATTACAAGTGAAGGCTCCAGCTTAGAGTGTCATCAAAATTTACCCGTAAGTAATTAACGCTGCCCTGAATTTTCAGCATTGATCACTACCATGCAATATAATAGGTGTGTATGATCTGAACCTCTTGTACTGCATGCAACAAACGTTCACCTGTAGTACACTGGCTTCCACATGATTATCTACACAGCGTAATACTAAAGTATTATCGTCATCGTACATAAAAGTTCGGGAGGTAATTTGTAGGCTAGCTCTAAATAATAAATATGTTGAACAGCAGGGGCCTGAGAACCGTCCCACGTAAAACGCCTGCTTTCAATTGTGAAATTAAAACATTCTTGTACGCGTACACTTTTGTAACAGTGTTTAAGGTAGTCCTTAAAACATTCTAAGCTATTCCCTCGAAATCCATAACTGTCTAGCTTATCTATTAGTCGATCGTGGTTCATTGTGCCGCATGAATGTTGAGGTCTAGAAATAAAGCAAGCCCGAGATTACTGTTATCGATTTCACTGTGCGAAAAAGCTTATTCCCTGTCTGTGTGTCATCAGTCTAGCTACCATATAAGAACCGTTCTCGGTCTTAATCTTCTACATCTGCTGAATGTGCCACAGATGTCGTCAGACGTTCCGTCTTTTTCGGGTTCTGATGTGCCGTCGGGAATACTAATGTTCCGCGTCAATTCCAGGCCCGAAGCCAAGTGCATGCGCCACCAGCCGGTGAAACCCAGCCACCCCGCGAGCATCAAACTGGTGGTCACTCCCCGCCACCGGCGGATAAAAGGCGCGGCTCACGGCGCTCGTCGAAGGTGACGCAAAGGGTGACCGATGGCGAGCCGAAGCCTGAGCAGAAGATCGAATCCACGACGACGTCGAAATGCGTTGTGCTACCCGAGGCGATGCCGGAGGCCATCCTAGAACTCGGAGCGGTGCAGCAGCAGCAGCAAGATCCTGAGCCGAGGCAACCGGAAGTGCGCGGAGTGCTCAAGAAACGAAACGCGTCACTACAGTCCAGCCTGGCCAGTCGCCGCGACAGCGCGTTTGCCAGGCAGCCGCTGTTGTCCCGTGCGTCGTTGGACAACGTGACGGACCGGAGGAACCTCCTCGCACCACAGACTTCCCAGAGCGAATCTAGGGCACCCGCAGACAGGGTCTCAAGTTTCTGTAAGCACTCGTCGGCACTCGCTCGCGTTCCATTTGTCGCCCACTCACACACACCAGGGGGCGGCAGAAAGTTAGGTGGGCGCACGAGATTAAGAAGTTTGCAGGGACAACGTGGCCGCAATTAGCGCATGACCGGGGTAGTTGGAGAAGTATGGGAGAGGCCTTTGCCCTGCAGTGGCCGTAGCCAGGCTGCAGGGCAACACACTATGTTCGACACACTATGAACACCGTTCATAGTACTTAAGTCCCGCTTACCGTTGCCCGCTAACGCTCACACTCGCGTTCACTCCGAATCAACGGCACTCATTCACATACATACACACGCCCACTCACACTCGCTGACAGTCACCCGCCCTCATACTCAAATCCACTCAAAATCACCGTCGCTGGTCTTCACTCATACTCTCTTTAACTGGTGCTCACTTTCGTTTACCCTTAGGTCCGTTTAATATTACCGTCACTCTTTTTCCTTCGTACTCACATTAACCGGCACTCACTTTCGCTTATACTCCGGTCCGCTCAACATCAACGTCACTCGCTTTCGTCCGTACTCATATTAACCGGCACTCACTTTCGTTTATACCTCAGGACCCTTTTCTGAGAATGGAATTTCTCCCTTTTCAGGTTTCAACGGAGCAGAACAACAGACGTCATCATTAAGAGTGCGAGCGTAAGTCCATTCTGTGGATGACCCGCCACTAACGCGCTGGGTTACAGAGCTCAATCGTTACACTAAACGACTGAATCCTTCCAAAAGGGACCCCTGAAGATCGCAAAACTATATAGACAGCCTGCTGCTCTACCTATAAGGAAGCGAAACAATTCACCTATCTAGGCACCTCACCCGAAAGACCACTGGGGTTGCCTTTTAATACACGAAACATTTTTTTTCCAATTGATCAACGACTTTCTCTCTCTCTCTCTCTCTCTCTCTCTATATATATATATATATATATATATATATATATATATATATATATATATATATATATATATATATATATATACATATATGTGTGTGTTTCTTTTTTTCACCTGCGCAGCCTCACCAACGCTGCTCGTCCGGCTTTCGTTGCCGGAGTCGCGTACACCGCCATCTTTGGTAACCTCGTTAACTTCAACACCTTGTCCACGCGGAAGACCCTGCTCGCCACTCTCGGCTGGTAAGAAACCCACACTCCTTCAAGCTGAAATAAATGAGTGACAACCACATGGGAAGTATTCCCTATCAATGTTTTGGAGGATGACGCTTCCCGTTTCCCCGGATCTGACATGACTGGCTGGATGTCGGGTTATTAGCCGAATTAACTTGGAAGTACATTCCAGTTAACTCGGCACTAAAAAAAAATTAACTTGGCCGATCCCAGTGGATTCGTAAGACAAACCTCGCCGCAGGAATAATCGAGGAGCTTTAGTCCTTTCTCTTTTACGAAAGGAACGTTTTATATAACGTGGTTCAGTGGCAGGCGTGTATTTTGTAGAGTGCTCAGAGGTTGTCCTGTGTGCTCACTCAGTTTAAATCTTGCTTTGATGATTATCGGAACACAGCAGTTCTAGGTTGTTCAGGTGAGTCTGGTCACTGGAAAACCGTTTATTTACAATATGTACAAAACTGATATGTATATGAAGATGTAAAGACCAGTGGCGTAGCCAAGGGGGGGGGGGTGGCACAGAGGACATGTCCTGTCCCCCTTCCTACACCTGCCCGTCCACGTTCAAGTAAATGTTCCCCCCTCCCCACACAACCGGAAGTTTCTCCCGGAAGTTCTCAATTCCTATAGCAGAATTTGAAACTGATTTTCGCTAGTTTCGTCAACTTTGTTAACTATAATGCACAATAATAGTTAGGAAGAATTGCACTCACCGAGACATCCTGCTCACTTCCTGATCCTGATCATGTGATCTACCGCCGAAGCCTCCTAAATGTGCAAGGAGATGCCCTCTGTTTGAAAGGAAGCTAACCTAACTTTACGGTCTGCTTACAAACTGAGCTCGTCGAGCACGCCTACAATATATGGCTGAGATGTTTACAGCTCCGTGTTCAATCCGCGGAGTGTTTATTTTATCCAAGCTGGTTCCGGGCCAATTTAGGGCGAGTGAAAACTCGCGAAATTTAGCAACATTCTCGCCAAGTTACCGACACTGCATCCAGTGCGGAAATGTTCCCCTGTCGTTTATAAAAATGGTCTATTGTTTATAGGCTTTCTGAAAGCAACCGCACTGGAACTTTGTCGACTTGTAGAGGAATAAAATGAGCAGTTTGTGACAACTTTTGCATGCGGAAGGTTTATAGAATTTACACGGAGATAATTCTACGAGCCTGTAGACCAGAGAAACAGTTCACGTGAAGCCTGTAGGCAGTGCTTTGACTCAATTCATATTTATGAAGGATAGCGCTTCTTCTGTGTGCTTCTACCTTGTCGTTACCTTTGTCTCGCTAAAGCGTTCACGATGAAACGTAACACGAACAAGTAGTCCTACACGAAGCACTTCAATACTGTTGCCTCCCTTTCGTTTCCTATCTTTCTCCCGTTTTTGTCTTTTCCTTTATCAGATGCGGTCATTTTGCCACGTGCCATCTAGGCTTTGCAGGGCCACGATTTTGTAGTGATGGTTCCGCTCGATTCTATCCCACTGTTCACATCCGGCTGATCACATTGGCAACGTGGGCGGAGCGTCGCTTTGACCACTGACGAAGCGCGAAAAGGAATAGCATCGGAGAAGGCATCGCTAGATGATCGTGGCCCAGCTCTGAAGCAATTTTCCATAGCAGGTATCGCGGTAGGTTTGTGCGAGTGCTGAAATGGCAACTCTGGCGTTTTAACGATATTAGGATATTGTCATTTTCAGATGGCATTGACAGTCCTGTCACCGTTAGGGTGGTTCAGTTTGCTCAGAAACCTATTAATTTTAAATTACCAGTAAGCGAGGCACCGAAACCGAGACGAGTAGCTGCTTCGTGTGACATCACGATGAGGACATCCGATCGTATACAGTACCGTAACGTAAAGACACCGCGCACGTGATGCTAACGCCAAAACAGCGAAGCTTTACGGTTAGAGCTACACGACCTCAAAGGCATGTGGCGATACATTGCAATCACTAACTGACCAAGAAAGGCATTCTGTTCTCATGCATGTGAGGGGCACCAGGGCGAGTACAGCTCATAAAGATTCTAGTGCAATTTTTGTTTGCCGTTCGTGTGGTGCCAGGGAAGGTGCCCTCAGGCGATCACTTTCGGATATAGTTTCACTTTTACGATATTTCGCGGGTCTCGGGGACCAGACGGCCGACAGTGGTTCAAGCGCTGTGCCGAATTCAACATCTTCACTCTGTGCCAAAAGCTCTGTCAGCACTATACTTGGACGCGCCCAGGGTGTTGCCCTGGACGTTGTCGAATTCCACCGTGCTGTCCAATTTATGTAATGGCGGCTTTATAGACCAATCAAAGTGGGCGTAGCAGCTCCTCTGGGCCGACCAGAAATTAGTTACAATTCGATAACATGGAGAAATTTGACAATGCCCTGAATATCACCCATGTGCCGAGTCGTCGTGAAATCTCGCGAAAGTGAAACCATCTCCGAAAGTGACCACTCGAGAATACCGTCCCGTATATTAGTTAACCGTCCACAATCTGTAGGTCTAGTGACTGCCGTGGTAGACCAGTGGCTGTGTAGATGCGGTGTTATGGGCCGGAATTTTGCAATGTTCCTATATTTTAATATTCCTGCTTTACGTATTTGGTCAGCAGACCACGTGACGCTCTAGCTTGGTTATCAGAAGGATCGGCTGCTTGTGAACGAAACTGACCGAAATCGATCGAAATGAATTTTGGCACTATAGTGACTCACGCTTTGCAAAACACGACACGTCGCGCTAATTTTCTCTAACGAAAAAAAAAAACAAGTATTTTTTTTTTCTTTTTTCGGCAGTATGTGTGGTTTTTGTGACTTTGCTTTTACTCGATTTCGCCGCATTCAATGCTCGGCGTCCATTTCATTCCAGCCAAGACGACGAGTGCCCGGTCAACTTCTGGAGCTGGCTGGCCGTGTCACTGCCCGTCGCGTTGATTTGCTGCATCGCCTGCTGGACGGCCATCTACTGCGCCGGCCTCGTGAGCTGGTGAGCGCCAGCCTTCAAAGACCAATAACCAAAAATAACTGGTTAAGATGCGGGCTTTATTGTTGGAACCAGATCTTGGGACAGATACCATTGGATACAGAGCCGAGCAAGCGTGAAATTTTTGCAACCTTTGTAGGCCTTATAATCCCTGATGAACACCAGTTCGAGTTTGACAAATAATACCTTCTGTGGCATAGTAAGCTCCCTCAAACACGACCAGTCCTGCACGGATAGGCAAACGCACTGCAGAGCTACGCCTCTATGTACGCTGCGTGCAAGGCAAAATTTTTCTCTGGCTGCATGTGTCATGCGTGGCTTGACAACGGCATCATCTGCGCGCGTGACACATGCATGGTCGAGTAATGCCTTCTTTCCTATACTCAATGATATCAAGGTAAAGCACGTGACTTCTGTTGACGTAATAACGAAGGTTGCGCGCTAACATTATGATACAACTAGCAGGCGTGCCCCACAGTGTAATCTTGCAATCGTGCGCGCTCCGTATTCGTAGTGGGCCCGCCATGGTCAAAAGCGATGGCGTGAACTGGTATCCCTATGTCTTGCTGGCCGAAACTCTATTCACACGATTTCTGTACCCTGCGCGTCGAAAACGGATGCTCCATAACCGAGCAAGCGCAAAATTCCTGCGAAAGAAAATGGCTGTGGCTTAGCTAAGGTTAAGCCCAGGATGCGAAGCATACTAGCCTTTATTTTAGTTGTTGAACCACTGTTTAGCCTGGTGAACTGCTGTGGCTTGGCTATAGTTGGTTTGGCTAGACGAAGAAACAACTCATGCGTTACTCTGCTTCGCCTTCAAGAGTGGAACGCGACAGCGTTCCCGTCGACCCGCCAAGGGGTGTAAGACAATGGGCTACGGCGCAGCGACTACGAGCCCCGCATTGGACGCGGTGAGCGTCGAGCAACGCAGCGTTCGGCGCGGCAACGAAATGTGCGCCTGAGCAAGCGACGCACGCCTGAGCCTTAGAAACGTTTGAGCCTCGTTTCTAAGGCAACACCGCATTCACTAGAGGCGCTTTTGTACCGCTTTGAAGCATCGTACTCGTGGCTCAGTGGTAGCGTCTCCGTCTCACACTCCGGAGACCCTGGTTCGATTCCCACCCAGCCCATCTTGCAAGAGTTGAGCCAAAGCCACCTAGAAACAGTCTCTGTAGCACGCCGCAACCTTCGCTTCTCATTCCAACGAGCAGCTCTGTCTCCAGGAGGCATCTCACCTCGTGAGTGTCTAGCAGAGGCAAGCGCAGCTGCTTATATACCACAGCGACGCCGCGAGCGACGGCGCGAGTTGGAGCCCCGTTTCTCCTCTGTCGTGACGTCACGGTGTCACGTGGTATTGAAGGAGACACCGCCGCGCCTGAGGAGCTGGGTTGAGCTATAGTAATATGCTTCGCATAAAATCACACTTTGGGCCTTTTAACTCCTCATTAGCATAGGACTGAGTTTGCTATTAGGGCTGAGTGAGCTTGAAGCGCGACCACTCTCGCTCGGATCAACAAAAGTACTGCCTAGCTATACGCCTCTCATGAGCGCCCTGCGAGAAGCTAAATTTAGCTCCGATTCCGTCATGCGTGACGCAACAACAGCGCCATCTGTGTACGCGACACATGCATAACTGAGTAATGGCGTCTTTCCTCTGCACAACGATACCAACTTAATGAACGTGGGTGGTATGGTTGCAAATATTAAGCGACAGTGCTATAAGATGTTCTCGTTTCAGCGGTTTTAGCAAGCGACTGTTTAAAAGGCCGTTTTAATACCGTTTTACGTAAAAAAATGAAAAATAAAACGTTCCACATACGATACAAAACAAGAAAGGAGAGAATATGGCCCCCTGCGGCTGGTGAAGCTCCGAACGCTTAACGCGGAAGATGTGGGTTCGTTCCCCACCTGCGTCAGGTTGTTTTCTCGCCCACTTTAATTTCCCTTTACCTTAATGCTTCAACATTTCAACCAAGCATAACAATTTACTTCCCCTATACTGCCTCTGGCTTCATGGCCTGTTACAACGTGTGGTTGTGAATAAGAAGATACACGAGACCTTTGTATTCCTTAACAGAGCAGTGCTTCCTGTCATTGCTATTTGTTTTTCTTTTTTTTTGCGCATGCAAATATTAACCATTTGCGCATCCGAACACTGGCTTTTTGCCTTTGTCCTGGCATTTTTACTTTTCTCTTTGTAAAACACGAAGGCTGAAATAAGGGAGCGGAATGGAATGGACTGTTGCGCTCAGTGTCTGCCACGCCTAACTGTCGCCGATTCGTCAAACTACTACTGATCGAGGCAAGCTTCGGGATTAATAGAAAGCGCAGCTACGTTGTGAGGCCTATGCAGATAGGTCAGCCTTGGTCTATCGTGGAAGATGTGAAAGCGAGATGGCGCCGCCTCTTAAGCCTCGGCCGGCACCAGTTTACGCTGACGCCGCAGATGGTAATATCGCGTTGCTGAAGCTAGCTAGTTTGTTATTTACACTACACTGTATTCGAAAAGAAAGAGACATCTGTGCACGCTTTCTGCATGTGAATAACAGGAACTGCGAGAAAAAGAAAGGCAAGTTATTAGTTCGGTTACGACGCAAACTTCGGGAACGAGCTGGTGTACATTTTCACCGCTGAAATCGCTCTCTCCAAGCACAGGAATATACGAGGATGTTCTGAGGGAGGCAGACTCCTAGTTCAAAGTAATTTTTTTTAACTGCATGGCTGACAGAAGAAAAGGACGCACAGGAACGCTATTTGTTTGGCGCTGCTCAAGTTTCAAGGTGATCTACTAATGATCCCAATTTTTTTACCTTATGAAATTATTAGCTTTCCTTTCTCTCTCTTTAGCGTTTAACATTTTCTTCATCTTGGAGAGCAGCACGTAGCCTTTCATAACGCTGGTCATTATTCTGAACGGTTCGTTTCAGTTCGAGCAAACCTGAAGTGTATCACGAGTTGGAAAGGCATTCGTGGAGTTATTAGATTTTTGCTTTTGTCACCTTAACAAGCCCTTAAATGCCGTCCTGTGTAAAGCGCAACATGAACTTTATTTGCTCTGAAGTAGTTTTTATTGTGTCGAAAAAGTCGTTCCACCTTGCGCTGTATTCTGCTTGCGTGTACGACCATGTTCCTGTTTCGTCACACTTAAGATTTACTTGAACAGAGAGGATTCGAGACAAAGCAACACATTTTGTTAATCATTCTCAATACAATAATTGCATAAGTATAAGCACCAATTAACTTTTCAATTAATGAGTTTAGGGGACATGCTGCTGAATTGAGTTCAGACAGGGCTCAAACAATAATATTCTGCGAGATACTCTCCACCATGCACCACTTGCAAGAAACACGTACTCAAGACGGTGCCGCGAAATATTTTTTTTTTTTGTTTCTATTCTTTTCATCTATTTCAGTTTTCCACCGAGAATTCTCGCGCAGTGCCTGAATATATTTTAGCGCAAAAGTAAGAGTTCTGCCTTCGCTTTCTTAAGGAGCAAATGACCTTTCTTCCGCCAATGTGTGAACGAATAAAAAAAGTTTTGGAAGAGTTAGCAGTGTGAACAAGTTTCTCGCGCCGCTGCTTATCGCGTATTCTTCTTTAACGAGCACCCCATTTCCCCTCCCCCACCACAGCGACGACGAAGTCGACGAGCAAACACACGACGACATGTCCAAGAGCGCCCGCATCCGCCATCGAAACATGAAGAGGCACAGGTGAGCTTTCGCTGAAGAAGTGCTCTCATCCTATTTTCGACTCTTCCTCGTTATTGTGGCAAACGAAGGTCAGGGACCTCGAACGCCCATCCCTTCTCCCCTCTCCTCCTCCCCTCCCCCCTCCCCTCTCTTCAAAAAAGATATAGTGGCAAGTTTTAGGGAGGCATAAATAATGTAACGTCATCTCTTTTCCACAGCCAGTGTCTGTTTCGTTTCCCAGAGGGTGATTGTCATGACTTCAGGACGCAGAAGCTGGTCACGTGGGAGCAGGACATCGCGACGTTTTGGCACTTGCTCCGGCTCACTCGGTCTGCTTGTACCGTGCTACTCGTTGTTGTGTGTGTGCGTGGGGGGGCTCTGATGTAGTAGCGTAGCAGGCGAGCGAAACAGAGCAAGTCATTACGATGTCCTGCTTCCCCGTGACCATCTTATGTGCCATGACGCCGCAGCTCATGCACAGTCTGGGAAAGAAAACAAAACCAGTTTCGCAGAAAGCTAGTACAGTAAATTATTTAACGCGCTTTGGCTCTCGCCAGTGTGTTTAATGCGAAAGCGTTATAATACCCATTACGCGAAAATTCGTCGGCGGCGCGACCGAATGATGGTACCAAAAATGGTCGACGGCGAAGAGGGAAACCGCCTAAAAAAATACTCGAATTGACGTGAAATTTCTCAGGGTGGTTCCTGATAAGACTAGAAACAGATATGGTTACAATTTCCTACAAAATACAGCCTGTGGATTCGTATGAGAACAGAACAGAAAAGGTCAAAAGGCACATTGAATATAATGCAAAAGCAAATCACCAGAACAGTCACAATGTAAAACGGTAATAGCAAAGAAACGAAACCACAGTAAAGTAATCATAAGGCTAGGGTTTGAGGTGATCAGTAAGCAGCTGTTTAAAGATAATGGGGTTCCGTTTGTTGACAACTCTATCTGGTAAATTGTTCCACTTTACGATGACGCTAGGCAAAAACGATTGATAAAGGAAAATTTATCAATCGGTAATAATTGATAATTTATTAATTTATCAACTATCAAGGAAACCGAAATTTTACACGTGCTCTATGACGTTTCGAGGGTGTATATATAGCGACGAGAACGGGAAATGAATCAGATGTTGAAAGAAGCGCAGTGTGTGTGATATGTGCCTTTCAGTTGTCCTTGTTCAGCTTGCGCTACAACAAAATAAGAGATGTACGGGTTGGTAGGATTAGAAGCTTTCCATGTAGTTGAGGGTAGTTATTATATAGGCAGTGGGAAAGGCACAGCTTTTCAATTTTTCGATGGTACATCAATGGTTTGAGTCCTAGGGATGATTTAATCGCACTAACACTTTCTTCGCGGCTGTACCTGGAAGTGATGAATTTAGCGGCACGATTTTGTATTGATTCTATTATGTTAAATAAGTAAGCTTGGTGCGCGCTCCAAATAGCTGAGGCGTATTCAAGCTTACTTCGAATGAAAATTTCATAGGCTAGTTTTCTTGTAGATGAGGGCCACAGGGCAAGGGTACGTCTGACGTAACCAAGTGGTTTAGTGGTGTCGGCAGCCAATTTTGTGATATGGTCGGACCAAGTCATCTTGCTGTTAATAGTGATACCGAGACAGATATGATTCAACGGTGGATAATGCTGTCGAGTTTAAAGAGTACGGGTGATCCTTGTTAAAAGGTGTACGGGATACCTGCATAACTTCATATTCGGATATTTTCGTTAATGAATTGGAACACCAGGTTTCTATTAAGCGTAAGTCTTTTTGAAGCATTCCATGGTCGGTTTGGTCTGTAATGTGACGATAAATTACGCAGTCGTCTGCGAAAAGTCGGATAGATGATGAGATGCCGTTAGGAAGGTCGTTTATGAAGATGAGAAAGAGAAGGGGACCGAGGACGGACCCCTGTGGTACTCCGGTGATCATGCTAGCAGTGATCGAGCAATGATTTCCTACAGCTGTGTACTGGAAGCGATTACTAAGAAAGCAATGGGTACACGACAATGCGAGAGGATCGAGACTGAGGCATGAAAGTTTGGCCAAAAGCCACTGACGGTGAATGCAGTCAAATGGTTTGGCAAAGTCTAGGTGTATAACGTCAGTTTAAAGTGATGAATCTAAGTTCAGGTGAAGTTCAGTAATATATTCAAAAAGCTGTGTATCGCATGACAAACCAGGCCGGAAACCGTGCTGATTAGGAAAAAAGAAGGAATGATCACCGAGATGGCATGCTGTTTGCGAATACATTATATGTCCTAGGAGTTTACCGGGAATACTTGTTAGAGAAATGGGGTGAAAGTTGGAAGGATGAGAGTGGCCGCCTGACTTATATACCGGTACCACTTCACTAATTTTCCAGTCATTTTGAATTGTGAACTATCAGTAATGGACTGGGAAAAGTTATTTGTAATATTAGACTGGAAATTTCTCACAGAGTGCGACTTCCTTGTTTGTTTATAATAATATGAAACTGGGCACTATAGCGGAAGAAAGACTGGCGATAGAGGTGGACGTAAGCGCTGGCTTACACATCGCCTTGCTGAGCCTCGCTAATTTTGCATTAACTAAAAAAATTACAATTCGTTCCGAAATAAGCAACTGATGGAAACATTTGTGCAATGTTCCTGCACAGAAAAACATGCAAAGACGCAAAAAAGTAAATGAAATAGAAAACATGAACCGCGAGACGCTGATGCATTTAGGACGCAAACTTGAAAAGCGAATAGGGGTTTATTTCTTGTATAATAATGAGTAGTCGTCACAGTAATGTATCAATGTAATGTTCTAAGCGACTAGTCTATATACTATCTCACAAGCTGTTTGCAGCGCTGTGGAAGCTGCAGAACTCCTTAGCCAATAGGAAGGCCGAATGCACCCCTTGAGGTGTCTTCATCTGCGCCGCGTCGTCTGGTCAGCGGCTGCTGAATTCGCTGTATACGACGTGCATGAGCAAAGGTCCTAACACGTCACGTATCGCTGTAACGTATCATGCACAAAAAAAAAACCTCTCTCACACTGTCATTTATCAGCGTCAGGCTTCGAACTATATTCCGCCGCGCAATAATACTGCCTGTGTACGCCTCGTACCTTCGGCAGCGCTGCCAACGACTCTTGAGATGGAGCATAGATGGTGTCACTACTTCTCCTTAGCTTTTTAGCATTTGCTCAGTGTACGTCGGGGATTCGTCAACTGTTCAAACCTCCATGTTTGTGTGGCATCTTTGTTACCTTTTTCTTTGAAACGTGCGTAAGCGGCACCGCGATACAATGTGTCATCGTATCTATCCTTGCAGCGTGTGGGAGGCCCTCGTGTTCTACTGGATTGTGGGGATTCCCGTCGCCTCCTGCGCTTACGGCTTCCGCGATCCGGATAGGTGGGTGGTTCCAGCTACAATGTCGATCAGTAGCAACATGCAACTTTTCTGCGCTATATACCTCTGGTCTGCTGACCGCATACTATAGAGTTCAGGCGCCCGATTAGCATCCACACCAATCAAGTTGGTCTATCGGATATTTTAGTTGTGGGAATCGCGAGCATTTTTTACCGCTTTCAGCTACACTTTTCACTTTCAGCCACAGGGGGTGACACCACGCGTAGTAAGCGAATATGTAATGCAATTTATGGTGCGCGTAAAAATGCCAGGTTTACTTCCTGTGGTATTCTAATACTTTGCTATCGCTTTCACTGCATCGCCCTTCGGACTAAACTGCAGTTTTGCTTTTATTTTAGCGTGGCTGCAGCGCTTGCTTCTCGCCCCCCTTCCATTTCTTTTTTGTCTCTCTCCGCCACTATACTGCCGCTTTAAGACTGCGGTTCATGTAAATCGCGAGACTACTTGCAAGGCCACAATAAATTCATTCTTTTCCGACACTTGTGCGGTTCGTAAGCTGTCGGTGTCGTAGCTTTAATACGTAAGCCAACTAGGAAATGTCGCCCTGCATCAGGTTATCGAAACGTACAGGTTAAAGATTGATTCGTTGGCGTCTAGTTAGTGGTAGGAGCGCCCCTCTAACGCAGTGTCATTCTTACATAAGTCTCGGTAAGCAACGCCGCATACACGCAGGTACATGGAGGGCCCGTTGCTGGGTCTCGCGCTGCTGGGCCTGAGCGTTTCGCCGGCATATTCGCTGCGTCGCTGCTGGACGCATCGCATGCTCTGCTGGCGCGACCTCTGCTCGCGCATGCCGTGGAACCTCATCCTCATGCTGGGCTCGGTGTTAGCGCTCACCAGGACAATCGAGGTATAGCAACGCCCTCTGGGGGGAAGTACAACGCGCCACGTAACGTGGTTTCGTACAGCGATCACTGCGACGAACAGCTGGCGCTATAGCTATTCCGAAGCGCAACCATATGGACGCAGTTTGAAACGCATACACACAGAAAACGTTCGCATGCCAAAATGTTACGAAGTTTTAATGTCCGAACGCTAACATACGCGCTGCAAGTATACTTCCCTTATCAAAGGCTTGCTGCAAATCGGGGAATTATCACCGCGTAAAATACAATTTTATTCTTCGCCTGTGGTTGTAACCCGAATAGAGAACTGCAGTCGAACCTCCCCATTACGAACTTTCCACTATACACTCGTGAATTTCACTTTATGCGTCGGCATTACGAATAACTGCAGCTTCCTTCTTCTTTCTTTTTTTGTTTTTTTGTTTTTTGGGCCTGTGGACATTTCCATTGTAGAAAGAGGGTAGCGTGACAAACAATGGCGAAAGAAAGAAATAGACGCCATAAGTCACCTTACCTGAACCAACTCGCCCAGATGTAAACCTTACTGTCGTATACATTTGTTCCGAACAAACGTGTACATTCAAATAAATGCGCAAATAAACACATACACCTATGATGGGTGTATGTGTTTACGTGCGCAATCGAATTGTACTTCCCGGTTGCACCTTTCAGGCGAGCGAGAACAATGAGATGTCCACCCTTGAGGGGGCGGGGGGGAGGTGATGCAGTACATAGTAGGATAACGTAATGGATGACACGGGGAATAGAAGGCGCACTCTGGGGCAGTAGTAGATTAGATGAAGTTACACAAGATCGAGTATTGGGCAGCTATAAAACTCGGAAGTGGGACCTTGACTAGTTGCCCCCTCCCCATTGAAGGCATGCATATTTTGATGGCGCGTGTAGGATGGAACAGGGGCAAATAGACATCCAACCACTAAGAGACGCTTGCATTCCCCAAACTCATAAGGACGATGCGAAGATTGCATACACGTGACGTCAGAGACATTTAAAGAGTATATTAACGATTATCTTGTTGTTTTTGAAAGCGGAAAAATCATAATCAACCTGAGAGTGGGAAACAAAGGAGGGCTATAATGCTCGGAAATGGAACTTTGACTAGTCGCTACCTCCTCAGGAAAAGCATGCATATTTCGCTATAACGCAACTGAATTACTTACGTTATACAAATGTGTAACACAGTGCATGTGTAACCTGACAGGAGTACAGGCTGGTAGAGATTGGTCTGGCAAAGCTGGACGACCACTTCTGGTCCCAACGGTCGACCAAGTCCTGCCAATTCATCTTGGTCAGCGTGGCTGCCTTATTGTCAGAGGTCGTGCTCGGAGACTCGCTCGCCCGGTCCATGGCGACCACGGTTGTCCGAGTGGTAAGAGCCCGGCCTCCTCACTGCTGATGCACGTGATCGAACGTCACATGACGTAGCGCTTATGTGCCAGACAAGGACATACCTGCGATATATATTTGGATTAGGCTATAGGTTAGGTTCCGCGGTCACTGTTGTTCTAGCCACGGTTGTACCCACTTGTGTGGCGCCGCTAAAATTTTTGTTGAAACAAAATAAGATAATAAACAGAATCGGGAGGTTTATTTGGAATGCCAGAAACGTGGACGGGGTAGCCCAATTCTTCCAACGACGTCAAAGCTCCCACCACCGTCAAATTGTATTTTTGTCCTATTTCATTTCCCACTGGCCAATTAGTTTGTTATTTCAGTTAAAGGAACAGCGAATTCCCTACACATCCTTCTTGGCTTCATCTTTTGCTGGCTGGTTTCGCCTGGTTTTACCTATTAGGACCTACGCGACAAAATTCAAACTGAGGCTGGAAAAATTCAAAGCACGTACTTCTTTCGACGTGTCCCGTCGAGAGAGCTCAACTGACGCGCAGATATGATAAGCTAACCGAATCGAATGCGTTGAGGAAACAAAAAATGCATTGAATGTTTCTGCAGAGCTACGAAAAATTAAAGAATGTAAGTTTGGACAAGTTGATATTCAACTTCAGCCTTTAGCGTACAAAAAACACGGAAACAGTGAAGCAGACGTTGACAAAGCACTTCCAGCAATCGTTTATTCACAAGCGTTATATAAGTTGATAAATCATGACATCAACAAGCATGAGACCTATGAAAATAATAATTTTTTTTTATAGAACCAACTTAAGAAAGTGCTAAGTGCGTATATTCCTACAGCTTAGCACTTTCTAACTTGATTTTAGCATAAGTTGTTGTCTTCATATGTCTCGTACTTACCCGCCATTGTACCGTAGTAGGTTTTGCGTTGCGCTGCCAAGCACCGAGGGGCGCGAAATCCAAACCCGGCTGCGGCTGACGCATTTCGATGGGGGCGAAATGCAAGAACGCGCGTGTACCATGCACTGGGTACGCGTTAAGGAAAACGCCATGGGTGGCCAGAATTAATCCAGATCCCCCACCTATGGCGTGCATCGTAATAATATCGTAGCTTTATCACGTAAAACCCCAGAGTTGTTTGTCCCACTCTCGTTTATGATTTGTCAACTTGTACAACTGTACTTGCGCGAGCTGGTTGTCTGTCTCTTAATGTTTGATGGTCCTGGAAATAAACGACTGCTGAAAGTTAGCGCTTTTGTCTACATCTGTAATTACTGTACCTGTAGTGTTTTTTTTTTTCGTCCGCTAAATGGCTAAAGTAAGAGAAATGGTTTCACTGCTTTAGGTTTGCGATTCCTATGACAAGACATTAAAAAAGGGATAAAAGAACAGAAAGTAGCTACAGTGGTAGCGTGTTTCATTATATTCTGACACCGGAAGCGCTTTAAAATGCCATCGTGCGATCGTGAATCCGCAGGCGGTGGTCACAGAGACACCAGTGTCCTTCTACGTGGTACCGGTGAGCCTGGCGGCCTCCATCAACGTGATGCTGCCCGTGTCGCTGCCGCTGCTCGTAATGCGCGAGTACCTCCACACCAAGTGCACACAGATGGTGAGCGTCTCGACGACGTCCTCTCTGAACCCACCGAGTGGGTTAGTGTCGCCTGCCAAAGCATGCTGTGCGGGTGGCATAGTCCGCGGCGTATTTCTGGCGCTTCACTCGAAAGTGCTCAATCTCGTGTGTGTGTGTGTTTCTCCACGTTTTGATAGTATCGATCCGCGCCCGCTGTGAGTCCGCGAAATGGGAACACCCTACCGAACGACGACGCTGCTCGTCCGTTGTTGGTAGAATAAACTTGCAAGCACCTGGGATGGGTATTGTATATACCCCTTGCGGGACATTTTACACAGTGAACTACAAGAGACGACTTTGGCCATGGCCAAAAGTTTGGGCGCTAACTTTGAATGTCCGTCGTAACGCTTCGCAGTATTCTATGATATCTTAACATGAACAAGGTGTTCTTTTCTTTCCATTAGCTATACATAATTATTTATCAAAAGGCTCTGAAGGTAGAGAATGCAGCGTCTATGGCGAGGAGTTCCTGGACGAGGAGGACATAGCCGCGAATAACGTTGGTATCGAAATATTAGTTTTTCAAAATTTGTACGTTAACTTTTCTTTATTAGAGCTTTAAAGGCAGCTGTTTATATGTCGAACTTTGAGGTCAGTCATATTTTAATGCACCTACACCCAGGGAATATCGAAACCCAGCTAGCGCGCATGGCGTGCTTCGCGTACCGCCCCGCTATCATATCGGATAACATCAAACGGATATCAGATTCGCCCCGTGACGGAAAGCGCGACGAAGTTTGAAACTGAGCGTCATAGCCACACGTGGCTGTTATACGGCACGTTTTCCTTGGGAAGCACCTGCCACGATGTGCCGTTTCAGTATTCGCCGCGGCGGCATGCTGTCAGTCAAACTTCGCCATACATTTTTCACGGTACCTTTCCGTCTAACACAGCAGCGGAGCACGCTGGGTTTTGATACTGCCTGGATTGGGTGTTGAAATTCGATTATAAACATCTTGAAAATTAGGGGCGATTTTCCAACATCTTAAGAAAAGGAAGGTGCCTTATAATGTGACTGGCTCGAAATTCGCCATATAAACACTTGCCCTAAGGGATGTGGTGCAAAAGCAAATTTTTGTTAATTAGTCTTTCTGGTACTCACGTTATTAGCGGCAAAGTGTGTCCGCCTACTAGGCACTCATATGGAAAGACGCCACGTTCGCTAAACTTTCACAGACGTTTTTATAACAAAAAATCAGCATAGCCTATTAATCGCGTGTTGGCTTTCATATATAGCTAGGGAACCACACTGTACATTCAGAGCGATCACGCTAGCTTACGCGGAGTCGCAGAATACTCGGAGTGGACTCTCAAAGATGTGACTAATATTTTTTTTTGTTCCTTAACTGTTCTTGTGCAAGCTAAATCTAGATTCAAGCACGGGTACAGAGGTGTATCACTGTGGCGTCTCTGTCCAGGTGGCCTACGGCGTCTTCCTCAAGTGCACCTCCGTGGTCGCCATATTCGTGCTTATGAACACCATCGGCCTCATCGTGTTCCAGGGCGACACACAACCAGGGAGGCAAATGACGTTGGCCCTCACCAACGCCTCCCACATTTATACTGAAATTTTCTGAAACCGTGTAATGTTCAACGTATTTTGTTCTATTCTCTCCCGTTTTTTTTTGTTCGTTACTTTTATTTTTTCGATGCGCTATAACGCGTTTTCTTTTACCTTTTATTTGTAATCACGCTTCTGGCTGTTTCGCTGTGCTTCATCTTTATTTTTTATCGCGCGTTGTAGTAACAAATGCTCTTTCGTGCTGATTGACTTTTGACGTTGTAGTACTTCGTTGTGCATTGCACTGTTCGGTATGGCGATCCACCTAGCTATTAGCGCTTAACTGTATTTGTGCTTTTCACTCGTAGCTCGGGCCTCGATGTGTTATGATACGGACTGCCAAGGACCTTTGTGTTGATGTGTGCCTCGTTACGGTGGCGGGTGCTTGCGTGCTTTTCTGGACGCTGCGCCTTTGAATACGGATGACGAAGTGTTCAGGTCCATGAAACCTCAGTGCCAGAACAATGCATTACGCTTGCCTTAGCACGCTGAAGAACGTCAAGTCGACAGTGGCCTGGTCAACAGAAGTGGGAAGCAGCCGCTCATCGCCGTTGAATGACACTGCTCCGAGAAAGAGGGCGAATAATGTCTGTCTTTTTTTTTCAACTGGAACTTTGTTCAGTCCGCATGATACCGATGTATGCACGAAATATTTGAACGATAAATTTCGTACTACGCTACGCAAGGATGCGAAATTCCCAACACCAATACTTCAAAATATCATACTCCAGAATTTCTGTGCACAGTGCTTTATTTTCTTTTTTTCTTTTGCCAGGAATTTACTGGAGCATCAGCTGCTCAACAAAGTTATCGCAGTGTTTACTTGTCTCTCCTCTTCGAAATCTCTGAAGAGCAGAATGTTATTAAACTTTAGTTGTATGTTGGCGTTTATGGTAAAGCAAACGAAGGCTGCTTAGTCGAGCAGTCCTTTAGTGGATCGTCCGAATTATATGTATTTAATAACGAGCCAACAAACAATGCCACGAAAGACAGCATGAGGGAAATTATTTGCAGTTCTTAATTTATGAATAAATGAAAGTGGATGAAAAAAAAATAACTGGCCGCCGGTGCGACACGTAGCCACGTCTTCGCATTACGCGTGCGATGCTCTTGCCAATTGAGCTACCGCGGCGCTGTTCCTCCATCCACGTTCTGGGGATACTCCAGAAGTGCGAGAGAACTCTTTGAGGTGTTGGGGATACCCCAGAAAGTGGATGGAGAAACGGCACCGTGGTAGCTGAGTTGGTAAGAGCATCGCACGCGTAATGCGAAGACGTGGCTACATGTCACACCGGCGGCCAGTTATTTTTTTTTTCATCCACTTTAATTTTCCTTTATTCATAACATTTTTACTTCAATTAAGGACTACAAATAATTTCACCTATGCTGTCCTGTGCAGTATCCAGAGGAGCCACGATACCTCGATACGGAGCAGTAATGAACAGGTTGCAGAGACTCCTAGCGACGAGGCAAGAAGGGCCTTGCAAGACATGAAACGGGGAAAAGCGGCAGAAGAAAATGGAACAACAGTCGTTTTAATCAAAGATGGAGGATAAATAATGCTTGGAGAACTGGCGGCTCTATATACGAACTGTCTATCGACTTCAAGGGTCCCAGAGAACTGCAAGAATGCAAACTGTATTACAAATCCACAAAAAAAACAAGACCTTAATGAATTGAAATATTATAGGCGAATTCGCTTACTTCCAGGGTTAGAAGAAATATTCACCATAGTAATTTTCAATACAGTAAGGGCAACACTGGACTTTAGTCAACTAAGGGAACAGGCTGGCTTCGGGAAGGGATACTCAACAATGGATCACATGTCTTCAATAAGGTAATCAAGAAATCTGCAGAGTACAATCAGCCTCTCTATATGGATTTCATAGATTACGAAAAGGCATTTGATTCAGTAGTGGTACCAGCAGTCATGGAAGCATTACGTAATCAAGGACTACAGGACGCTTACGTACATATCTTGGAAAGTATCTACAGAGATTCTGCAGCTACCTTAATTCTCCACGAGAGAGAGAGAGAGAGAAGGGAAGGCAGGGAAGTTAACCAGACTGAGTCTAGTTTGCTACCCTACATGTGGGGAGGGGAATGGGGAGTGAAAGAGAGAAAGCATGAGTCTATACCGCACTTTCACATGCACTAAGGTGTAGGATGTCTATAGTCTGGCAGTCAAGTCTGTTGCCTTCAGGTAGAAAAGCAGGAAGATACCTATAAAGAAAGGGGTCAGACAAGGAGACAATCTCCCCAATGCTATTTACAGCGTGCTTGGAAGTATTCAAGCTATTAAACTAGGAAGGCTTAGGAATAAGGTTCGACGGCGAATATCTCGGCAACTTTCAATTCGCAGATGACATTGTCCTGTTCAGCAACACTGGGGACGAGTTATAACAAATGATTGAGAACCTTAACGGAGAGGGTATAAGAGTTGGGTTGAATATTAATATGTTGAAGACAAAGATAATGATCAATAGCCGTGCAAGGATCACCAGTCAGCCTATGAAGGAGTACATTTACCTAGGTCAATTACTCACAGGGGGCCCTAATCATGAGAAGAAAATTTATAGAAGAATGAAAATGGGTTGTAGGGCATCCGGCAGACATTGTCAGCTACTGAGTGGAAGCTCACCATTATAATTGAAAAGGAAGGTGTACAATCGGTGCATTTTACTGGTGCTGACATATGGGACAGAGACGGCCGGCGCAAAGAGCGACACAGAAAGAGAGCCGTTTAGATCAGAGAGCAAACGGTTCTAAACGATATTCTAGTTGACATTAAGAAAAACAATGGAGCTGGGCAGGTCATGTAATGCTTTGGTTAAATAACCGGTGAACCATCAGGGTTACAGAATGTGCGAGAAGAGAAGCGTGGTCGAGGACGGCAGAAGACTAGATGGGGTGGTAAAATGAGGAAATTCGCGGGTGCTAGGCGTAATCGGTCGGCCCAGGACAGGGGTAATTGGAGATCGCAGGGAGAGACCTTCGTTCTGCAGCGGATATAACATAGCCGCCTTGATGATATATATAGACGTGCGTGTGTGCGTGTGTGCGTGTGCGTGTGTGTGTGTGTGTGTGTGTGTGTGTGTGTGTGTGTGTGTGTGTGTGTGTGTGTGTGTGTGTGTGTGTGTGTGTGTGTGTGTGTGTGTGTGTGTGTGTGTGTGTGTGTGTGTGTGTGTGTGTGTGTGTGTGTGTGTGTGTGTGTGTGTGTGTGTGTGTGTGTGTGTGTGTGTGTGTGTGTGTGTGTGTGTGTGTGTGTGTGTGTGTGTGTGTGTGTGTGTGTGTGTGTGTGTGTGTGTGTGTGTGTGTGTGTGTGTGTGTGTGTGTGTGTGTGTGTGTGTGTGTGTGTGTGTGTGTGTGTGTGTGTGTGTGTGTGTGTGTGTGTGTGTGTGTGTGTGTGTGTGTGTGTGTGTGTGTGTGTGTGTGTGTGTGTGTGTGTGTGTGTGTGTGTGTGTGTGTGTGTGTGTGTGTGTGTGTGTGTGTGTGTGTGTGTGTGTGTGTGTGTGTGTGTGTGTGTGTGTGTGTGTGTGTGTGTGTGTGTGTGTGTGTGTGTGTGTGTGTGTGTGTGTGTGTGTGTGTGTGTGTGTGTGTGTGTGTGTGTGTGTGTGTGTGTGTGTGTGTGTGTGTGTGTGTGTGTGTGTGTGTGTGTGTGTGTGTGTGTGTGTGTGTGTGTGTGTGTGTGTGTGTGTGTGTGTGTGTGTGTGTGTGTGTGTGTGTGTGTGTGTGTGTGTGTGTGTGTGTGTGTGTGTGTGTGTGTGTGTGTGTGTGTGTGTGTGTGTGTGTGTGTGTGTGTGTGTGTGTGTGTGTGTGTGTGTGTGTGTGTGTGTGCGTGTGCGCGTGTGTGCGTGTGCGCGTGCGTTTATTTATTCCGTACTGCTAGCCTGCTTTTGAGGCCCTAGGCAGGAGTGGGACATACATAAAGGCTTTAAGAGTCAATAACATGTGAAACACAAGAAATAAAAAAAAGAGAAAAAAAGGTGGAAACAAGCAAAGCGTCATCTTGGTACAATGCAAAAGAAACAACAATAAAAAGGAAGGAAGATGTCAAAGAATTCTGCAATACAGCACATGTTTGCACAATGGCTTATACAAACACACACAAAAAGAAATTGACGGTGCCCTTAACATGATATAATCTATAGTGTATGGATTAGGATAGAAATCGTGGGAAACGTTTCGGTTCATAGATTAATGAGTGCGTGCATGAAGGACGATATGGTGGAGCTTTGAAGAACGTTTTCAGGCAGAGCGTTCCAGTCATGGATTGTCCGGGGGAAAAAGGACTGCCTAAATAATGTGGTATGGTGCGAATATTCGTCTAACCTGAATGAATGTGATGAACGCGTTGGGCGCCGGCTACAAAGGGTAATATACAATTTTTTATCTAATTTTACATGTTCCCGATGAATTAAATATAACATTTTGAGCCTGTCTCGATACCGTCTTGCCTCTAGGGTTTCCAGGTTCGCCTGCTGTAAAAGAGCGCTAGCTGATGTATCACGGCGGTGGGAATTAAAAATAAACCTGACTGATTTCCGCTGTATCATTTCAATCATATTTATGCTTGCTTGTGTGTAAGGATCCCAGACAGGAGTAGCGTACTCTAACAATGGTCTGATGAACGTCTTGTATGCTAATAATTTTATATTACATGTAGATTTAGCCAAGGTTCTCCTCAGGTATCAGAGCTTATTCATGGCTTTCCTTTTAATGTGAGCTACATGTCTATTCCACCTAAGGTCCGACGTAATTACTAAACCAAGGTATTTATATTCTGTAACAGAGGATAAGTTATGGCCATTAATGCTGTACACAAAGGGTAACGGCTTCTTTTTGCGTGTAATGATCATTGATACTGTTTTTGTTAGATTAATGTTCATTTGCCACTCTAAGCACCAAGTCGCTATTGCTGATAAAGATGAATTTAGGATCGTCTGATCTGCCTCGCTGTGAATTTCATGATAAAGTACGCAGTCATCTGCAAACAGTCGAATTTTAACTGGTATATTATTCACTATATCATTGATAAAAACTAGAAAGAACAGAGGGCCCAAGACTGATCCCTGTGGGATTCCAGATTGTACATCGGATAAGTCTGATTTCGCATCATCAACAACGACTGTCTGTCGCCTGCCCGTAAGATACGCCTCAATCCAGTGAAGTAGTGGCTCGTTTTTGAGAATAGGTTTTAACTTTGATAACAACTTCTGGTGGGACACACGGTCGAAGGCTTTCTCAAAATCTAAGAATATCATGTCAATTTGGCCTTGGCCGTCTAGTGCTGCCGCGATTTCATGCACTGTTTCTAATAGTTGTGTTACAGTGGATTTCCCACGACGGAAGCCGTGTTGTCGTGGACCACAGAGGCCATTACTATCTATGAAGACTGAGATGTGCCTAAATATTATGTGTTCCATCACTTTTGATGAAATGCAAAGTAGAGAGATAGGACGGTAAGATTGGAGCAATGAACGGTCGCCTGATTTAGGGATGGGAATTATTTTTGCATGTTTCCAGTCACGTGGGATTTCTGCACATGAAAGTGATTTATTATAAATAACGTAAAGATATTTGGCGCACCATTCGGCATATCGCACCAAAAAAGCATTAAGTATTTCATCGACGCCTGGCGACTTCTTTATATCAAGATCAAGAAGCAAGGACAGTACACCTGCTTCGTTTACGTCGAGATCATCGATGGGTGGAATATTACTTAAAGCAGCTATGTGCGGTGTGTTTCCATCATCCCTCGTAAACACAGAGCAAAAGTACTTGTTAAGTGCATTTGCAATTTTCAGTTTATCTTTCACTATGAAACCATCCACACAAATATCAGACACGTGGGTTTTCTTTGGCGATAAGTACCGCCAGAACTTATCCGGGGATGACAGAAGAAAATTTTTTAAAACAACATTTTGATAATAGTCTTTCGCTTTCGAAATCCCAGTTTTTAGCTGTAGACGCAGGTTGGTTAGCTTTTCGGCGTTAGCCTTTGAGGGTCGTGCTTTATGTTGCTTTCTTACTTGCTTGCTTTAGTTTTCGCCCAAGTCGTACGAGGTCTCTTGTCATCCACGGATTCGTTTCACATACAACTTTCCGCTTTATGGGCACAAAAGTGTCGATACAGTTGTGAACAACATTTTTAAAGAAACGCCATAAATTGTCAACGGACACAAGATGAGATTCTGATAGAGATGCAAATTCAGAAAATTTACTCTCTAAGGCATCAAGTATGTCGACATCACTAGCGCGCAAGAAGTCAGGAATCGAGTACTGGTTTTTAGAGGGTTTGAACCTGAAATTTAGCTCTAGTGTAAGGCATACCATTCTATGATCCGAAATTCCCTGGAATATGTCGACACTCGGATTACGATTGAGGACTTGGTCGTTCACAAGAAAGAGATCTAATGTGCTTTGCGCGCGAGTCGGTTGTTTTACCAGTTGAGTCAAAGCATGAAAAATAACGATGTCAGTTAAAGGCTCAGCTGCCGCGCAAAGGGCATCAGGGAAATCAGTTGACCAGTCCACTGACGGGACGTTGAAATCATCAGCAAGCAAAACATTCTTGCCCTGTATGCCAGTTGTACACAAAAATTCATTCAGAGCGTCAAAGAATGCGTCACAATGTGGCGGGCGGTAAAAACCACCAATTGTAAGATGGAAATCATCCAAAAACACTTTCGCGATGACGCATTCAGTGCCGGCAATATCAGGTAACCTTTGTACTTGCAAACAGTCTTGAAACAACAAAGTGACTCCGCCTCCGCGGGAATCTCGATCTTTCCTGTATATTTTGTACCCAGGTGGTGTTATCTCGAAGTCCAGGATGCCAGGTGCAACCAAGTTTCAGTTATCATCATTACATGTGGCTCATGCGCCACTGCAATGCTATGCAAGTCGCAAAGCTTATTTAGAATGCTGCGTGCGTTTAAATTAAGGCATCGGAAGCTTTTTTGAGTGCCCGAAGAAGTTCACTGTTTCTTCCTAGGTTTTTTGGTGGGTGCTAAAACAGGAATTCTTTTCATTTCAGTAGAGTCCCAGGTATACATTTCTCCGTTTATAACGATTTTGTCATGCACAAGCATCACTTTTTCGCCGCCCTTTCTGATATTTGCCGTGCTTTCCCATAGATGCCTTCTTATTTGCCTAGTTTCTGCAGAAAAGTCTTCTGCAATCGAGATTTCTTTTCCTTTTAGCTTAGAGCAGTTTCTGAGCACTTTAATCTTTTCACGGTGGTCAATGAGTTTGAGCACAACTGGCCTATTTTTGTTTCGCTTCTTTTGTCCGATTCGGTGAATTCTTTCGACTGTTGACACCTTTACACCGAGCATATTTTCAAATATTTCGGAAACCACAGAATTTGTTAGCGATTGAAACGTTTCATCAGGACGTTCCGGTAAACCGAACACGAGAAGATTATTGCGCCTGCTCCTGTCCTCGAGGTTGATCAATTTACTTTGCAAGGTATTTATGGTTGTCTCAAGACTAGAAATCTTGGCCGTAAGTTCTGTAAATGTTACTGTGGAATGTTCGACCTTGGATTCGATAGTGTCAAGTCTTGCTTGCATGGTTTTTTGACCATCAAGTATTTGGCGCAATAGCTCCTCTGTGCTCGGCCCGGGGTTCGATTCTATGTCACCGCAAAGCATGAGCAATGAAAATGCAACGTCTTGCACAAGAGAACATAACCCGTTTAAACAAGTGGGGCACGTCAGCTGGATGAAACAACGGTTGCTAGTTTTGATAGTCGAGTAGCTCTTACTAACCTGCACAAAATACAGAACCGGGTTCATGCTTGTTGGGGAGCCGCTGACGTGCCCACTGAAGAAGCTGTCGTGCATCCCTCTTCTTATAGTCCTCGGCTCCGATGACGTCGAACTGGGGGGCGGATGCTCCTGGTCACTGATGCCGCCGAGGTAACAAAGAAGCCCATCTGCGCAGGCGCCTCCAGTACTGTCTGCCGATCGGGTGGTGTCCTTTTCCGTTACTGTAGGTGCGCCGGTCAGTCCAGCCGAGCCGAGAAGTGCAATCCAAGGCCGATTCAAATAGGTCGCGAAGCTTCGGGCGAAAAGCGGTTCAGTACAGATTGTCACCGACATCAGCATGGGGGGTTATGGGAGCAACGATCGAAGCGCGACTATGTTTGGAGGGAACAAACATTGGGAAAGAAAAACGCCTTTTTTAATTCAAACGAGACACAGTTAGATTCATTCAACGAAAATAAAATTCCTAGTCAATTTTAAATATTCGTGATGAGTTAAGAAAATACGTTTAATTTTATTATTATTAATAAATGTATTTCTTTTCAGCGCCCATCGCTACAGGGGGCGTTGACGCCACTATCACTCGCAGTGCAATGCACGTCTTGAAGTGGGCAGAAAGGCGCACTCGTATCACCTGTTGAAATACGCCCCCCTCACAATTTGTGCTTTCTTGCTTGTCGAAGTTTGTCTGAATTTGGTGACGCGGGTAGCTTCATTGCTTCTTAATCTGTTCAGTCAAAAGTAGTGAGTTACGACCGCCAGATAATTGTGTAGTTGGTTTCGTGCGACTGCGCTGGCCGACGGACTTGGCATCCGACAATAGGATCAGCACTCTACACCTAAAGCTTTCGTCGGCCTCCAAAGAAAGTATGTTCTGCGCAGGGATGCGATTTCGACAACCGTATGGCTGGCCTTTTCCTGCATCGCTTTCCACGCTGAAAGCTCGAAACGCCCATCAAGTCGAATGGCGGGGCATTTGAATATATAGCTACAAAGGAAGAACAACAAAACAAATTTCGCGCCTTTGAAAACAAAATGACGTCACTTCTGCTTTTAACGGACATGGCGTCACGTTATTTTTTCTTCCGCCGGAAGTGTTCCCACCACATACAGATGGCGCTAAGCCCCATGAACCGGCGATGGACCGCCATGTTTTGAACGTATGGTCTCCTATGGAAGCTTCGCTACCAGGTACATTTACCTTGTGCAATCTGCACAAAATACGTTAATCTGCACAAATCGCGTTAAAGTCAGAGTCTGCCGGGCGCATCTCTCTATGATTGGTAAAAACGCTGCAAAAGGTCTAATTGAGTTTCCGCGTAACAGAATTTTCCTCATATCTTCTTTTATATTTTCTCGTATATTCAAATTACAATCGAACGCTATCATGTCTGTACGTTGTGTGTGAGTCGTACTTCGCCATTTTTCTGACGCATATTACTTTGAGAAAATCAATTATCTCAGTAACGCCTCTTCGCTACAAGGAGGGCCTGCATGGTTTAGTATGCATGCTAAGGAATGCTTTTTCGCTCACATGACGGTCGGCGCCGACACCGGACGCCGACGTTGGGTTTTCTGTGACATGGGGCACATAACGCTCTCGCGTTAAAATGCGGCCGAGACACTTAAAGCTGATATCGTGTGGGAATGCGGAAGCATTGTAGTCGCTTTGGTGAAATGTTTTCGCTTAGGTATTCATCCGCATGTCGTCTCGGACGTTATAAGCTTGTACGCCGTTCCTTTTGAGACGTGATGGCGGCGATACATCTCATTTTATACTCTCGTGATTGGGCATCGAGAGTTTTGTTGTTGTTTCCTGTCACGCATGTGGCCTCCTGCCCACTATGCAGGGTTGGCCACGAAATGAATACGCGGAGCGTAGCGGTGCCATTTCGCATTGAAGGATCCTTAGCGCGTGATAAAAGATGATGATGACGAAGATGATGACGATGATGGAAGATGATGATGATGATGATGCTATAGAAAGTGTTATGCGAGCTTTCGCATATAAGGATGACACGATGCCGGGTTGTGTAGGACACCGAGAAATTTAACGTCAATCCGAGCATATCTTGACGTGTTTTCTTTTTTCTTTTTTTTCTTTTTTATTCTTTGCGCCGTCGGTCATTTTTGTCACCTTGTTTTGGTGACGCCGCCACCGCATTTTCGCTAAATTGGGCATATATTTCCATCGAATTAAAAAAAAAAGTCAGACTAAAGAACGTGCGTTATACTTCTCTTATCGGATGTGGTCTAATAAGTGCCACCTAGGTCGTCGCTCTCATATTTCGTTATCTTTCGGTTCTTCTCTGATGTAGCACGCAGTGCATTTGTAACGCAGTTTGTTTACGAATTCTCGGGAGGTTTCGAGTTGCACAGGAGGGCTTGTGACACTCTCAACGACACTCTCAACAGATCTTGTACTCGGCGCAGGGCCTTAAATTTAAGCTCCCCAGCCGGACATTTGTATGTAGTTGCTACGCAAAACAATGAAAGACTCGTTTTGGTGCGGATAAGTTTGGTGCACTAGACTCGCACTGATCTCTGTTCATTTATTTCTCGGTTTAACTTAGGGTGCCACAACCTTTTCTCGTGCCAGTACCGACACTCCCCGTAAACCTGACGTTTCAAAGTTCGGATGTATTAGGGAACAGTAGAGGGAAGAGGCGGGGGGAAAAGGGGGCGAGAGTCTACCGAGTGTCGGATCACTTCGGGACAATAAGCTGAAAAAACCTTTTTAAACGCAGCAAAAAAATTAGGCCTACACTTAAAAGTACAACACAGTTCGTACCTTCGCACTGGCGTAGTGGGCGCCATGGTTCGGGCACACTATAAGCTCAGCCAAATAAACAGTATTTTGAATCGCCACTTCTTTCTGTCGGGTTGGCTATTTCAAGCAATTTTCAGCAGGCGATGGGCAACGAGATTTATCTCGCTTCTCGCTAGTAGCGCGTCATTCGAAGAACCCCCACTTTAGTAACCGATCACGTACGGAATATACGCTGCACTGGGAAAGAGAAAAGTGATAAAGGTATAGCGGTGAATGATGATGAGGAGGAGCAAGTGGCATGTTTTACGTAGACCAATCTTGTAAACAAAAGAAAAAAAGAAAATCAAATTCACTTAACATCTACGGTATGCTTCGCATTACACACTACGTAGATATCAACTCGACTCGACTTTGCCTGCACCTACAGAGATTAGTATTCCTGAATAGAGAGAGAGAGAGAGAGAGAGAGTGAACGTGTTCTTTTATTATCTCTTACAGTTCGACAGCGTGAAATCTTTTCGCGACGGAGTTCGTTGCGTATCGACAATTTCTGCGTACATAAAAATAGCGCTCTGTCCAGTTTACACTTGTCCTTCTTTAGGTTAGCTTTTATGTGCGGTTCATTATGTACTCTCCATGGTCTACAGCTCACCAGTTAAGCCAAACATGCAACGGGGATCGTACTTCATGAAGCATTTATTGAATTTCGCTTGATTACCTCCCCTGATTCTGCACCAGAGGCGCGTTATTTCAATTTTATTTTATTGTGTTCGTGGCGTACATAGTCGCCTATGCGAGCTCGCGCTCATGGCGACGGTAACGAAAAAAAAAACTGGAAGCCCGTGACACATCACGTGAATTCGTTCGCACGGGCTTTCGGCGTCTCGAAACCTATACCAGGCTCTGGCCAATGGTGAACGATGCGGCTGCCAGCGCCACCACTATCATCAGCGGCCTCGGCAGTGATGCCGCCGATCTAGCCGCGAAAGGCGTGAACTTGAACGAGCGATAGACGACGCGGTTCCCCAGGGGCTGCAGCTGGCGCAGGTTTCCCGCGATCCTGTACTTGCAGCCGCCCGTGTAGGTGTACAGGTTGTTCCTCAGTCTTGACAGCTGCACGCGAACGCAGAACGCAAGAAAACTTGTCACACGCCGATACACGGAGCGCGGAAAAGGAAACACTGCTGGTTCGTTGTAAATTGTCTTTTATAAGCCCCGCACGATACGCCCGAGTTGCGACGACGGACGTAGCTGTATAGAGTGCTCCGCGGATTAACTTCGAGCATTCTACATCCACCGGAATGAAGAATCCAACCTAAGACCGCGTTTGCATCAGCACAATGCTAGAGTCCCTCATAGCACTGACCACGTCTTCGTTTGCCTTTTCTTGATTGCAGGCCTCCGAATTTAGTATATATGTCACACTTATTCTTGTCTTCTTTTTAGATATATAAGAAACCAAACTAACATTTGGGTGCATACATAGTATGAGATTAAGGCTTGCGTTGGGGCTGCTTTGAAAAGCGTAAGTGGATACAGCTGTTGAGAGTGCCCTACACTCGAACTTGAACGAGTCCCGGGTCGAATCCCGGCCACCGTGGCCGGGATTCGACCCCGCGACCCCGGACGATACAGCAGCTTATCGCGTATCGCTGTATTCAACTCACAGTATGGCACCCTTATATTGCACCTAATATTCAAAATCGCGAAAGAATCGCAGCAGAGCGGCCAGGTTTATTTTTATAAATATGTTATGCTGGAGTTTCCTACTGAAGTAAGGAAATGCAGCGGCACACCGGGTGTTTATACGATGACCAAGTAGTATTTAAGAACAGTCGCCTTGAATTAAAATTACTGCTCCTTCGGAGTGGTGGTGATACGTGGTGACGGGTGATACGTGGCAATTAGTCGCTAATCGACGATAGTTTATGCTAAAAAGAAACAAGAGTATATATGCTTGTGACGCTACGTGTCTACGTCACTTATGTTTCGCACGCTCATACATGACCAATCCCCATAAGAGCAACTGGGCGAGCGAGGTATGCGCAGCGTACACTCTTGCTATTTGTGGCTAAACACGCGCAGCGGCGATAATCCGTCCGTCGGCAGTTTCGAAGTTTTCCAGCGATGCAGCAGACGCTCGAGATACCAGCTTTGTCGCACGCAAGCGTTGATGGCGCAGGATTTGAGAAACGTATTGAAAGCGTATTTCGAAGGGATAAGGGCAAAATTTTGATGAATTTGCAGTTACACAAATTTTATTCTGCGTTACAGTACAATATCCGTTTAATTTCCACGCGGCAGAACCGGATTCAAATTGTAGCCGCGATGTTCTTTCTTTTTTCCCTTTTTTTTTGCACGCGCCCGATATTGAGCCATGCTGCCACGCTAAAATTAAAAAAAAAAACGCTTCTCTCAAATCCAACGGAGGCGTGGACAGAGAGGGACAGAATGACCAGATACTGTGATATTACAAAATTTTATCAAAACTGAAGGCGGGTTTATCCGCCCCCTAACCCCAAACTCGACAGGGTCCAAGCGGTAGACTGGCGGCAGCTACAAACAAATACCTTCCCCAACCCCGTCCATCTCAGGAGGATATATCCGGCCGTCTACTCAGATGATAACTGCAAGCTATGCAGCAGGGCTCACGCAACTCTTAGACACATTCTCTGGGAATGTGACGTTATATGCGAAGAAAATGCAGTTTCCCCAGATGAAGCTGCGGCGCGATGGACGGCCGCGTTGCGCAGCTCAAACCTCGAAAATCAACTATGGGCCATCCAGCAAGCCCGTGAGGCGGCGAGGAGACAGGATCTCCGGACCTCCTCGGGGGCGGCCTAGGCCCAGGCCACGAATTTGCCGGATTGTTAATAAATTTCTTACCACCACCACTTCTCGAATCGGAGCCCGTGTAATTCGCCATTGACCGGCGCTCGTGAGTCAGCCACTTATGATAGAGATCGGCGCGATAACGATAATCTTGATGCGACGATGGCCACAATACGCTGTGAAAATTGCGTGTGCACGGGTCCATGATATCGCGTGTAATCAACAGCTCCTGATCGTAATCAAAATTACGACGCCCTCCTCTCGTGACACCATACAGAACCACATGCAAGTGAAAAGAGACGCCGCTCGCCTGCTGCTCTCCGATGGCCACGGTACTCCTGAAGACCACGACGAAGGCGTCGCTGGTGCACGGAGGGAAGCTGAGTGAGCCCAGGTAGATGTAGTAGTGTTGCGTCGTGTTGGGCAGCAGGTAGGCCAGGGGCATCAGCACCTCCGTCTTGTTGCCGCGGAACGTCATGTGCTCCGAGGCGTTGACGAGCGTGTCCAGAAACGGGTTGTTTTGCTCCTGTTTCTGCAGGTATGTCAAAATTGAACCGGAAGGTGCTTTTTTACGTCCCAAAGCAAACCAGGGATAAGAGTGACCCCCAACCCCTTAGTTCGGGCACCGGAGTAATTTTGACCAGCAGTCTGCGTTCATTAACGTGCAGCTAATTTATGTAGAAGCTCTTATTAAAGCTCGCCCGCTTCGGCCAGAAATTCATCCCGCTACATCGTGCTCGGCAGCTGAGTGTCAAGAACGCTATAGCCACTGAGGCACCGCGACGGAGCCTTGCAGGTGTGGATGTAAAAGCTACAGCATGCTCAGTGGCACTGTTTACGTGTGAATACCCGTCACCTATAGCTTGTGGGGTTCTAACCCGTGCTCTTGGGACAAAGGAACGACAACACACTAGTGCAAACAACCACAAGGGCAGTTATTGCACCTTTCATGGACTAATGCCTGCTAGCCGAGTTGCTATTCACAAAACATGCCGATGGGGGCGCGACAAATCACGGAAGTTCGACTCACCGCGACCGGATAGCGAGCGAATATGTTCGCCCCATGCTGGACACCAATGCCTGGTCGTTCACGCGTACGCTCACGCGAACGCTGGCGCGTTCAAACGATCGTGTTCGTCCATTCCGGTGTAGGCCTCGCGAGACGGTCTCGCAGAAGCGTGGATCGGCGCACGCGTGGAACGTCCGCGCCGCTTGCCGATCCGAAGCCGAAGAGGAAGAGCCTACTCCCTGTCGCTCCAGACCAACCCCGTCGTTATGTGGCCCTAGCAGCGCCACAGTAGCGCCATCTCTCGTAATGCCCTGAAACCAGACCGACCGCCGCCGGCACTAAGCTACGCGGGGAAGCCAGATCATAGGAGACGCGAGACAAGCAGGGGAAACAACCGATAAGGGGACGCGTGAGAGTCGCGCATCCCCACAAGCAGACAGCCCCAATGGTTTGTCGAAACCGGCTAAATTTTTCACGGGCGTTCTCGCAAGCTGCTCGATTCTCGTCCTGCCATACCTTCACTCCGTCTTCACCTGCGGCTCAATAAATTCGATGATGGTAGCACAGTGCTGGAAGGGCTGATGTGATGCGCAATATAGAACAAAGTGGCCAGCCATTGCTTTCGCGAGCGCAAGGGCTTGTCTCAAATCGAGCTTCATAACAGGAGGCGATTGTATCCCCCGATGGAACACAGTTCTATAAGAAAGGGCTCAACAGAATATAAACGTACTTTATCAGTGAATGTAAAGAACTCTCCCCATTGCAGTTTCAGTGGAAATTTACGAAGTACCCCCGAAGTGTTTAAAACGCTCGTTCGAGCAGCCAAGAGCAACTGGAAACGTCACTTTGCCGGGAAAAAAATAAGGCTCGTAGGTTATAGCTACGGATCGCTCCTGCCACTTCGTCCACTTTCGCTCGAACTATGGGTTGTGATTGACCATTGTCGCACAAACTCTTCCTTTTTTTATAGAATGCAATAATGCACTCACCTTACACAAATGCAATTACCGTTTTGGTCTTGTTTGCTCTTTGCTGTAGTGAAGCGTATATAGCTGTACGTGCTCACCAAATTGGGATAGTCAATCGTACTGCGACCGGGAACGCTTGGACAGCGTGGCTCACCTCAAACAGTATGACGAAAATGGCCAGCCCCTGGCCACGCCGGATGCATTCAGTTGGCGTGGGCTTCTCTGAGGACACCAGGAGTTGGAGCTGGAAATTAGACAGCATGACGAAAAGCCACCCTAGTTCTTCTGTTCCATACAACATCTTTAAGACCGCGGCAAGAATATGCGTGATAAATATTGGAACGAGGTAGCGTAAAAGACATTGCTTTATTATTCTGCATTATGGCAACATCACCTACACCAGTAGTTTGCCAGATGTGCCAGATTTTCCGGCCATATAAACCTCGACATTCGATCCGTTGATAAGTTCCCTGCGTTCGTTACTAAGTTCCAATGCACGCAAATTCATTAATAAACTAACACACTGCTCTATTTAGCTGTTAGGCATAAAGACGCCTGAAACAGCATGTCATTAATTTATATTGGCTATTTTTTCTTCCTTCTACGAAAAGCACTCATGAAAAAAAAATGTTTCTGACAAGATGTGGTTGGACAAAGCGTTACAAGATGTCATTACCAGCTCGGCTATATATATTCTACAGTATAGCTTATTAATGTTTTTCCCGTATGTGCCTCCGGTATTCCACACATGCTAATACTCATACAGATTAGCTGAAACTTGACAGCGAATATGATATTAGTCGATGCTGCATGTATGACAGAAAAACGCTTGAACATATGTTAACTGATTTCCTTCGCCCTCAAGTGAATAGGGCAAGCACGCAGATACAAGAAATGCATGTGTTTCAAACTCGCCGTGCGGCAAGGTTAAGATGCATAGATATACACTTTACAACGTTCGCGCTAAGTGACACACTTGTGAGATCCTACTACAGTTGTCTGCGGTTTCGCATGCTAAGTGGGAAGATGGTCACGTGAGGGCTAGCTCCAGTGACTCGCAGGTGCACCTACTTCGGCGGCGAAGTTTCGGTCGTCGATGGTGTGCTCAGAGCCCCGCGGGCTGGTCTCGTTGCCGAAATGAAAGATGCCCTTGGACAGGTTGTAGCGCGCGGGCAGCGGTCCGCCGTAGGACTCGAGGTGGGCGTACAATGGCGTGATGTACACTGTGGGTTAGCGCGAAAGAAAAGAACAGGCCTTTGTACAGACGCTGGCAAACTTCTGAAGATGCCACGCAAACGTTTAAATAAGCGACGCTGATGGAAGCATTCATTCTTTTGTACGTCGCTGGCTCATTCAAAGGACTAAGCGGTTAACCGATTAATTGAGCCACTGCCTCATTCATTAATTCAATCACTTCGATTGACGTATATTTGGTTAACAGGCTGGCTTATATCCGTGCTTGTGTACAACTATCCATGAACGTGTTGGCCAGCAGTTTGCGCTTCGACGAAATGCACGTGAGAGTCGTTTAGGGTGCTGTGATGGCTATAGGGAATGTCCTATTTAGGCTATAACGCTTTCCTTTCACTTTCTGTGTATTTTTAGCCTATACGCAGTACAGGAAAGGTAGTATACGTCGAGTAGCTTCTAAAGAATTGCCCAGATGTTACCCTTCCTTTGGGAGAACATTGATACCAGTAGATTGTAGAAAAACTAATTTGCATGCACTGAAACCGCGGCAGTGCCACAGTATAGCTTCGTGACGTCTGCCTTCGTAGATTATCCATAGCGGACATGGAGGAAGGGCAGTTACTTCCTTCCTCCGCGAAATGTGCATGTGACATGCAGTGCGACTCACGCGCGTGTCCTCCGTTCTCGATGGCGAAGCGGAAGGGCACGTTGTAGCCGAGGAAGGAGATGGGCCCGAAGCTCTTGAAGCTCGTCTGCAAGAAGTTGATGTTGATTGGCGACTGGCTCGGGCTGCCGCACGCGCTCTCGAATGCCGGCCAGCCCGCCTCGTCTGCACAGTCATTTCAGAAGGTGCCATCACTCGATGGAACAGTACGCGCCAACGTGCTCGCGCTTTTAATGCCGTCGACATCTACGATGTTACTGCATTGCGTCTAACCGAACCGAAAGCAAAAGCTTGCAACTCCTGTGTCGCTATACACAGACACGACTGTTTTCGTTTTTTCAGTAGCCCCCTTAATTTCGATTAAGGTATGCGGAGGAGGTGAGGAAGTAGATATGGGTAGCCACTTCTACTCCTTCGCTCCCTCCTCTCTCTCTCCCTCCCTCCCCCTCTCTCTCTCTCTCGGCGTTTTCTAGTTACGTCAAGTAATTTACACCTTACAATCCGTTTCATACAAAGCAGGTAATGACGTGGAAGCTACGCAAAAAGTAGGGCCATATAAGTATCACTCTGCGCGTTTCACATTTGAGTTGTTCTTGACCTGCAGCCTTTTCTAAGAAATAACTATGCCACATATTACACTTACAACTTGTTGACGCAAGTTTACGTCGAATCACACATCGCTTGTGCGTATTTGTGCTTCCCGTAGGCGATGGACTACGTTTATCGTCGTGATCGAGCGCAATTAGTGAAGCACTGTGGCCGCTGGCCGCAGAAACACGTCACCCCGCTGGTATAGTGGTACATGGGTTCAGGTCTCCCACGCCTCTCATGTAATAAATAGGTCATGCTTTGCGACGTAAAGCTACGAGGTATAATTTCATAACGAATTGCATGGCGATATACTTAATATGTATCTCTCAAATGTGACGCGCTCTTTTTTTTTTTTTTTTGATCGCGGATGCCAGCATGTGAGAGAAATCTCTCTAGCCTTTGTAGCGTTGCCTGCTATTTAAGAAACGGATTACGCGTTCCATGCATGGATTACGTATATGGAGGTTAGCCTTCAGTAATTCAGGCGTGAGCTTAGACACGAGGTGTCATTGTTTTCGAATGAAATGCGCTGAGATGGTAATTTTACGTTCTGAATTTATTACGGGGGCAAAACCGTGGCCTGATTATGAGGCACGCTGTGGTGGGAGACTCCAGATTAATACTAACCACTTGGGGTTCATTAAGGGGCATCCAATGCACGATACACGGGTATTCTTGCATTTCGTCCCCATCAGAATGCCGCCAACACCGCCTGGATTAAACCCGCTACATCATGCTCGGCAGCACAATGTCATAGCCACTACTTTTAAGATCACATCCTTATGAAGCCAACACATGGCGAATCCAAGGTTTCATTGCTTCGTTGTTTCGTTGGCTTCATATGGTAGTGTCTGACAAAATATCGAGCCCTTTGGTTTCGCTCCTCGTTCATCGAAAAGGTTAGTCTTTCCACTGTGCAAGCACTCTCAGACGGGAAGAAATAGTGGGGACATAATGAATGACGTTGTTTGAACTTAGTGTCGACTACTAGAGAGCCTTCGTTTATCGCCCACGGGGCAATATCCCGGACATACAGCGTGTAGCATACAGAAGGATACTGTGCGTATTGCATTGTGTGCTACATAAACTTTAATTTAGACGTCAGCTCTATCGTACGCCCTTGTACCGGCTTTGTATCTTCGCGTTTGTGATGTGCGCCAAGCTGCACAAACCAGCACCGTTTTATCGTACCTTCATTTTGTAGCCTAGGAGGTAATCAGAAAGTACTGATTTCATGCGCGGTATCCAAAATCGGGAAATTTCCTCGCATGCATTTGGAGCCCCTAGTAAGTACATCTCAACGGATCGTTCCGTGGCACATTTAATCCTCTGTGCAGAGGTTTTAATCTTCTACTTCTACAGTCATAAGGGTCGTATTAAAACGTTCACGAAAAATCGCGTAAGGTGAAATATATAGCAACTCACGAAAAGAGAAAAAGACTTAGGAACGTCAACATATTAGAAAAAGCCTGATCTCTCTAGACTCTGCATGGTACAGTAAGACGCCATAGGAAATGAAGTAGACATGAAAAAGCTGGTCCACTTCGAGCTTGCGCACGTACGGCAGACGTAAATCAGATCCAAGTTTGCGATTATGCGTGACGTACACGGCAAGCTAATTTCGTTACTGTTTTTAATGACACTTATGTCCCAAGAATTCCGATGAGCCCCCATGTGTATTTATCTAAAGCGTCCTATCTTTTCTGTGGCTGGCGAATTATAATATTACTTCCCTGCATGGACATCATGCACTTCCGGTCTTAAAACTGTCAAGACCCAAGTCGCAACAGTGGCAAGAAAATAAAAAGGAAGCGCGCAGAGATGTCGGCACAAGCGTATATATAGTGCGGACGTTCGCCGACTTTTCGACTGAATGGCGTCGTTGCCGCAAGCGTAACACGGACATTAACTCACTCCACTTTTCATATTAACGGCGCTGTTGTATATGTAGCAAGCGTAGCGAGGACGTTCGTGCACATTTCGAATCAATGCGTGTAGTTGACGCACACGCATTCATTGGCAGAGTATATAGAGGAGTTTTGATCATTTTTTTCGTATCAGCGGCGTAGTTTCCGCAAGCCTACATAAAGCGCAGACGTTCACTCACTTTTCGTATCAACGGTGTCCGCCCTCGTCGCGTTCCCGCACTGCGGTGTCTTGTAAGCCCACCTGGTTCCGTCGCAGTACTCGCCCCCTGCACGCGGCGCGAACACCTCGTATTGATGCCTGAACGCAAAGTGCAACTTACGTCATAGATGTTACCGTGCAACGAAGTTGAGTCAACTGGTCTGAGCGCGCGTGCGCGTGTGCAGCTCTCGATGCTGAGAGGAAGCATGCGTGTGCAAAACGGGTAGACGGGGTCCACGTTTTGCACGCGCGCTTCGATCACGCACGAAACAAACGAGCTCGTTAACCTTACGATCCGTCGTCCAAGACTATACTGGTCCTGCGAAGGAGCTTCCAACAAGTTTTCGACGGACTTTGAACGCGATTCATTAAAAGAGCAGGAGGATCCTGACGCATCGTCCAGACCATTCAAGCAATCTATAATTTCTTGAAAGCCAGTTTCAGTGCTGCTGATTATTACGAACAACAAACAACTGGCTTGATTTAGTTCTTCAGAAGAAATAATTAGAATGCATAGCCATAACATCACGAATGAATTTGCCATAAATGTGACACTACTGAGAACAGCCTTCGTCGAGCTGCAGGGCCACTCATCCCAGCCACTTAACCCGACCACTCACATCCCAGTGGCGTGAGGGAGCGACCGGCGACGAGCCGGCGCATGGGTCTTCTGGCCTGCTCGGACCCGTGGAAGGACCAGCAAAGCAGCCACGTGGTCACCAGCACCGAGGACACGGGCGCGCCACGCTGTCCGCGGTTGTTGATGCCTGAAATCACATAGCGTCAATTATGTCCAAGGCTCTGATACCGTGATTGAAAAAAAAAACTGGGTCCCGGGTACTAACACTTCGGGCTTAAGAGGAAGCTGTAGCTCGGACACAACTCCGATACCCTGCCTATTCAAACGCATGTAAAACGCAGAAAAGCTTTTCTAGAACAACACGCTGCGCCTATTTTAACGAAATTTGTTGCATTCGAGAGCGAAAGTAAAAGTCTAGTGGTTGCATCGAAGCGGAAGTTTTATTTGGGATCTAAATATTTTTACGAGAATTGCCGAAAATTCGTAAGCTTGAAAATATAAACGAACGAAGCTTACAAATTCGTAGCTCTGCACCAACAACAGATATGGCAGTTTTGTGAAATGCACCTAGACTGGACAAAGATGATATATTAATTTATACCATACGTGAAATTATTACACTGCTTACAAGAACTTTGCAAAAATTATACTCACAATTATCGGTGTCCTTAAGAGCCACGTATCAAGTCTATCGACTTTAGACATGTGCTATTAGATGCAATTTGCAGCACTGTGATATCATTTTTCATTGCTGATATACAGAGTTGTAAACTTGGCAGTTTCGTTTTCTGAAAATTTGAGATTCTCAAGAATATCCTTTCTTTTTATCGACGGCTTAAATCAAAAGTCCGCCTTCAGATGTCCCTACATTTTAACATTTTCTTTTAAATGCAAAAAAGCTCGTCAAATTCGGTGCCGTGGTTGCCAAGAACAACGATTTCTCCTTTCCCGGATGGGAGTCCTCGAGGTTAAGGCTCCTCCTACTGCACACAACTGGAGGCGTCAGCACCGAATGCAGAACGTTAACACGCTGCGCGAGTGGTTACCTCCTTAGAGCTCAAGAATAGTACGGTTCAGAGACTATAAGCCCTGCTGTCCACCGATTCTAGAAAACACTCGGGCCTGGATTCATATAAAGCTAGAATTATTTGTAAGGGCATACCAGTAGTGAACGTGATTGGCCAGTGCCGAAGGGTACTTACCAAAGAAACTATTTGTGAATATGGGCCCTGGATATCAGCGCTTATGACTGAGCAGATCTGAACTCCCCAACGCCGGCTCCCCACGGCGATTCATACAACAGGTTTCAGAACAGAGAGTTGTGTTCCTGGTGTCTTTGTGCTCAAGACAGCTGGACATCAGGGCCCGAGTTCACAAAGCTTTTCCTCGTGTGCTATTTGTCATTGGCTGGCCTTTAGTCATATGCACTTATTAGAATGCTTATTTCGCTTTCAATAAAAAAATGTTTTGCGAAACTGACATCGATATGTATGTTAATTGTTTGTGCCCAATTTTTATGTACGCATTCGCATAAACATTTCTAGTTTATGTTTTGTTGTATTGTCATGGGGGGGGGGGGGACCTCTGCCAAACTGTGTTTACAGCTCAGTAACGTGGAAAGTTGGGCTAGTTGGTGAGTGATCATAGTACCTTGCTGGTGAAGCAGCGCACAGACACGGACACAGTGAAGACAAACAGGAATAGACGACACTCGCTGCACTCGCAACTATAGTTGCGAGTGCAGCGAGTGTCGTCTATTCCTGTTTGTCTTCACTGTGTCCGTGTCTGTGCGCTGCTTCACCAGCAAGGTACTATGATGTGTTTACAGCATTTTGTCTTATCTCTTCCTACCAAGGAAATAAAATTGAATTGAAATTGAAACAGGTCCAGCATGAGCGTTGGATGCGATTTTCTCTTAGGTGCAACTCTAGCTCCGGAGCTTTTCGTGAATATCATTTAGTAAACTTATATATAGTGCTAGCAACGCTTCTGATTATGTAAATTCGGTGTGGCTAAAGTTCAAGAACTGTGCATGTTTGTCTTCATCTATTTCTGTCTTTTAAGCTTAGGAAAACTAATGCGTCTAATCCATGGATCACGAGAGATGTTACTCATTTAAAAAGAGAAGTTAACCGCCTTAAAAAAAAACAAAAGAGAAAATGAAACACTAAACCTGCGCGATGGAAAATCAACCTCTTGTTATCGAAACTAAAAACAAATTCATCAAGAACCGAATACTTTTTTTTACAATTTTCACCTAAGCAGGCTAATAAAGGAATCACTTGCTAAGGTTTGTAGATTCATATAATCAAAAACAACTGGCGCTGATACTTTCTTAATAAAAAGAATCGCTTACCGTCTGACGAAACAGAAATCTCAGATGCATTCTACGAACATTTGAAAGCGGTCTTCCCATGCGATAACTCACGCACGCTTCATTTTGCTGAATTTGAAGGCCTTCCTGCCATTGGTGATTTGGATATTACTGAACCAGGTGTGACTAACCTTTTGTTCAATTTAGACGATAGAAAATCCCGGGACCAGATGAAATGCCTAGCGCCTTTTTTTAGAGAGGTATGCAGAGTGGCCGTCAAAATTTCTTACCGTTATCTTCAAAGAATCCCTGTCGTCGGGTACGTTGCCGGACGACTGGAAACTGTCCGAACTAAAGCCGTTAATGTAAGTCGAAACAAGCAACTGATTACAAATTATCGGCTTATAGTCCCAACCTGTTCCTGCTGTAAGTTACTGGAGCACACCATTCATAAACACATTACTGTATTTCTTGGTACTCGTTCTATTCTTTCACCAGCTCAGCGCGGCTTTAGGCGGGGTTTCTCGACCATGACACAACTCTTTGGAGCAATTCATGATCTTTCTTCAGCTATAAATGAGCGAAGTCAAATGGAGGCAGTGTTCTTAGACATAGCCAAAGCTTTCGATAAGATTTCCAACTCAAAGCTACAAATTGAGCTTCGTAGCACACTAAAACACAATCTGCTTTGTGACTAGCTTCAAGCATACCTGACGTCTCGGCACCATTGCGTCGTTTACAGATAACTTCCGTCTAAATTTCTGCCGGTTGTATCAGGGGTACCCCAGGGTTCCGTGCGGGACCCTTACTTGTTCTGCTTTATACATTGTTCATAGTTGTGACCCAAAACTTCAATTGTACGCTGATGACTGTGTACTGTATTCTGTTATAAATTCACATGATGATCAAGTTAAACTGAATGTTGAACTCGATTGCCTATTGAACTGGTGTGATACGTGGCGGATGAGTGTGAATTACACTAAAAGTGTTGTTTTCGGCCATTACAATTAAGACGCGTTCATTGACTTTTGACTATTCAGCTGATGGTAACCAACTTCTAGTTTCGGAATGCAAATATATTGGTCTTCACATAATTGACGATCCGCATTGGGAATGTCACATTAACCACCTTGCCAATAACGCCGTGACAAAATTACATTATTTGAAGTGATGTCTTCGCAATTCCTCTAAAATGTTAAACATTTAGCCTACAAGACTCTTGTTCTACCTTTTCTTGAATGTAGCAATAAAATATGGCAGTCATTTATATCTGTTAATATCAATCAAGTATAAAAGTGCAAAAGAAAGCACACATGTTCATCTTCAATCAGTATGGCATTACGTCTATTACTGAGTTAAGTGATAGAGCAGGTTTGAAGGCATTAGACAGAGTTAAAATAGCGCGCTTGCGTTTCTTGTTTAAAGTTGTTAAAGGCAAATTAAAAAACAACACTCACGAATACGCCAGACATTCTCTTGGGTACACTACGAGACGCAGATATCGTTTTACTTTGTTTGCTTCCTTTTCAAATAAAAAACAATGTTTTGAAATACTCTTTTTTTCCTCGCTCGCTAGTCGAGTGGAACGACCTCGATAAGTGAGTGAGTTGAGTGGACGACGTGATTCAACCTCAGGCATTCGTTGAACATGTGACGTCTACTTCGGGTCATTTCCTGTTTCTAGTGCTCTGTACTTTCATAATTGTGTTTCCTAATCAAGTAATTCATTCTTTTCAAGTTCCGTTTCCTTTATTCGCTTACTTTTTTACTATTTTGATGTGTACTGATGTCAACCCCACCCTGCCACGGCCCCTACTTGGGGCTGTATTGTAAATAAATAAATAAATAAATAAATAAATAAATAAATAAATAAATAAATAAATAAACAAACAAACAAATAAATAAATAAATGAAATATTGGCCCAGGGGCTGAATTCATTAATCGCCTCGTTTTCATGAACTGTCTGCCATCGTCTGATCGCCTTCGACTAAACATGTTCGATGCCACGACTTGACCGGTGCTTGTTCTTAGGAACCGACCACTAGCGCTCTCTGCAGTGCACACCAGTGGCACTCCACCGCAGCCCGGAACTCGCACATGGCAGACCGCCATGGCCCCCAGACGGGGGACCTAGAGATGCGAAAAGAGATCCGCCTATATTTTTTCCGTACTTCGCCGATCGGTAGACACTGCCGATTCAGTCATAACCAGGATATGAATCGAATAAAAGAAAATCGATTGGACGGCCTCTCGCATTTGTCTTGAAACTGTACTTTTTTTTGTGAGAAACCTTTCTTTAGTCGTCGTGCTCGCAGTATGCTGGCGTAGGCCCTCAAATCGCAAAAAAAACAAAAAAAAACTGTAATCGACGTGTATAATCCTAACGCCTTTCTTTTTTTTTTAACAGTTAGTACAACGGATATCTGAGGCTCAAAAAATTAAGTCCTGGGGTTTTAGATTTCTAACACGCTCTGATTATCAGGAGCACAGTCGTGGGGGAATGCGAATTTCGACCCGGTTTTTTACCACGCACCTAACGTTACGCGAGCGTTTTTGAATTCAGCCTTCTTGCGGCCGTCATGTCCGAGATCGAACGCGTGACTTTATAGACTCTAGCAGACCAACGCCATAACCTCTAAGCTACCGCGACGGGTAGCATCTATGCGAATACTTCTACGCCGGCAAATACATCTGCTTTTAAAGAAAAAGCTCTCTCACTATTAACCGAAAGTTCAAATGTGGTTGTATGAGGAGAGACATCCCATTAGCGAACTGCGGCATAATTATAGTGAAGTATATCAACGAACCGCTAGTTCCCTCGTCTTCTATCAAGTTGGCATACGTAAGACCGGTAATATACCGCTTTGCCTCCCTCTCCTCCCCCCAAAACATATAAGCGCCACGTCACAATTCGTCCGGCCGCAGGAAGAGATCCGCGGCCACTTACGCGAGGGTAGCATCCTGACCAGAAGTGGGAAGTCGTCGCCTTCGCTCGTCGAAGTCCCAAACCAAACGGACCGGTAGCTCGAACGAGCCTGTCTTCTTCTTCTCTCCTGGCACGTGAGCAGGCAGTGACGGCGGCGATGAGTGTCATCGCTCGTACGATAAGGGACGCGCCAGCGAAGCGGGTATTATTATTATTATTATTATTATTATTATTATTATTATTATTATTATTATTACGTGTCTCAGAAACCAAGACCACAAGGTTGTTCCTGAGCACGCTAATGAAATTTATTTAATTATTTGTTCATTTATTTATTTATTGTGAAAACGTATATACACTTGAGAAGGATAGAGCAAGCGAGTAGCATTTATTTATTAGTATTTATTATATTTATTATTTATATTATATTATATATATTATATATTGACGCGTATATTCTATTTAGAAGACAACGACGATGGGGCCAATAACGGACTCCGTCTAGTGGGTGGCTGAGATTCTAGGGAGGACGAAGAAGACGTGCCTCGGTTCCGTTTGTTTTTGAACAGCTTGTCCTGTTCTTCTTGAACGTCTGCCTGTCTTCTGTCCGCGTTGTACCGCGACAATATATAATATATTATATTATGTTTATTAGTAGTAAGTCACTTTCCTCAATATATCTCACCTTCGCTAGTACTAATTTGTCTATCTCCACTTGGTCTGCTATAAACTCGGGCACAAGTAGTGACCACCTTCCTGTTATTTTTGAGCTTGTATGCCCAGTGACTCAAATTACTATGCATTCAAATACTTTTGTCAATTTTAGCACATTCAAAAAGGCCTTACACATGGCTTTATCAAATCAGCAATTGGATAACGAAGAAAAGAAATACATAAATTTATTGTCTGTTTTAAAAGATTCCGTGAAAAAATCTCAATTCACTGTGCATTCCACTGAAAGCGGGTCTTCTAACCCTTGGTGAAATGCAGAATGCTCACGCCATTACAGGCTAACAAAAGCAGCGTTACAAAAACTACTTCATAACCTGTGTCCTAGCAATGGCAGAGACTACAAGTTCGCCGCAGCAACATATAAAAGAATAGTTGGAAATGCGGGAGACAACTTCGATTGCGAGCACTCCGAATTTGTTTCAAATGCCACCAACAAAAAAAGAATTTTTTTTATTTCTGAGGAATAAAAAGGTCCTTCCTGCACAAATGAACGTCGACACGCTCCAACACGCTGCGAACTGGCGAAATTACTGGAAGATGCTGCTAAAGGTCTAGAATGTCGCTTCAAGTCGATTTTGAAGTCGATTCGAAGTCGATTTTGACTCATTTGAAGACTTCGAAGAAGTTACAATTTTGGATCTGGAGAATGTACTGAGCCAACTGCTTAATTCAGCGTCAAGCCCCGATGACATCACTACGGCAATAATAAAAACTTTAAGATATCATCAGACGCATTACATACTATGGTAAAGCATTCCGTTAAAAATTCGTGGATTTCCCCCGAATGGAGACTTGCAAAAGTTATGCCATTATTAAAGAAACAAGGTGCCAGTTGCGAATTAGATAACATTAGGCCAATATCTCTTATATCTAATGTAGTAAAACTCGTCGAAAGAATTTTACACGACCTCATAGATAATTAGCTGAGAGGTAACATGATTTTTAGCCCATGCCAAATTGGCTTCAGACGTGGGTGCTCGATTTGGTGTGCCCATGTCGACCTAGAAATTCGTATTTAACTAGCTCGATGTCAGAAAAAAATATGCAGCCTTAGTCACTTTGGATATCCCTAAGGCATATGACAGCGTAGAACATGTAAGCCTAATAAACGCGCTTCAGAATGCTGGTCTGCCAGAATATTTTGTCGCGTGGGTTTACGGATTTTTAAACGGCAGGGAATTTTTCTACTCTCTACGCGGATTGTCTTCATCAACTTATCAACAGTCAAGAGGTTTACCAAAGAGATCAGTCCTATCTTCATTGCTGTTTAATGTTTTGATGAGTACTGTACAGTTGAAACAGGATGTGCATGTGTACATATACGTCGACGACATTGAATTTTTTTGCTGCACAGACTTACATCCTTTGCACCAATCTCTACAGTCTTACATGAACCTCCTAGAAATGTGACTTGATGAAATTCACCTCTCTCTTAACATCAGAAAAGCACCGTCCTAGTTTTCCCTCAAAGTGGTTTTGTGCAAATATCGAGTCTTTATCGACAAGAGAGTATCCCACAGATGAAATCACTTAAATATCTGGGAGTAATGTACATCAAAAAGCCTAATTGGAGTCCACATATAGAGCATATTACCTCAAATGGAGCACGCGCAGTAGGAATGCTGCGTAGACTCAGCAGCAATGGATGAGGGTTTCATTATGATCTATTGCATGTATGTTCGCCCGATAATAGAGTTTGGCTGCGTTTTGTTTTCTGGCGGACCTGCGTACAAAATTCGGCCTCTGATTCTATTAGAACGAGAGGCGTTACGTTTATGTCGTGGGCTTCCTAAATTTGTCGCCAATGATATATTGTCAAGAAGCACGCCTGCCTTCTCTTTTCATGCGATTTCATATCCTATCCGTACAAACGTTTCTAAAGATATATACATGACCACAGAGGATATCACAATACGTTTCGTTAATGAGCAGGCCTCATTTTTTACTGTAAATGGAATCGCTCACGTTGCCCTCAAGTTATTTTCGCTCAAAAACTATAGGACCCTCTAAACGTTCACCTATGCGAGCCGGTCTAACTAAATTCCTCGGTTCCAGATGCTAAAATTTAATTTGATATTTTTCCAAATAATGCTAAACATCTTCCCTATTAATGTCTGAATAGTATTCTGGAAGACCACCTTGCACACCGGGATACAAAGACTGTTATAGCAACTGATGCTTCCGTCTGTGAAGAAAAGGCAGTGGTGGACATTGTTATCACCACATCTAAATTCGTCTTTTTCGATTCGGCTACTTGACTTCACGCCTATCTTTCAGGCGAAATTATTGTCAATTCTCTTAGCTTCATGGTAATTGCCATTATCTCTTGCATCAGCCATAATTTTAGCCGATTTTCTGTCTGTCTGTTCTCCACTAACCACGTCCAAATTGTCAGATTCATTATAAACTTGCTATTCTCTTCTCCCAAGACACTTACGTCTCGTTAGTTTGGTGTGGGTGCCAGGCCACAAAGGCAGATAGCATTAAACGAGCCAGCAGATACACTCGCAGTAGCATCCCGCGATGATCCTATAATCCCCATTTTACCTTCGTCAGCTTTCATCACTGCGGCGCGATTCAGAAAATATACTACTACAAATAAGTTCGCGCAATCACCATTGGCAACATCTAATTTCCCGCTCCGTTTTCCTTGGAATAACAAATGGTGCTCCTCTAGAAAAATTGAAGTAATGATTAGGTACAAGACTACCGTGCCGAGTCCCCCCACTGAACTTTTATCTCCACAGGTCTTGGGCACAGGGCACAAGGGCTATATCGCCCTTGTGCCCTTTATGCAATGAAAGTGAATCTCTGAAACATTTCCTTTTGACATGCCGCCGTTTCATTATTCAACGGACATTATTTTTTGACGAACCCTTACAAAAATTGGCTTGAATTTGACTCTTCCTATAACTCTTTCCTTTCGGGCTACCGTACTGGGCTACAGCCACAGGAACGTTTGTGAAGCCCTCTGCATCTTCTTGCGCGAGTCAAAACGAATTGCATGCCAGAATTCTTCAAAATTCTTATAATGTTCACAAAATTTACAAAAATATCTAGATAATTGATTATTCGTACCTGTAACAGCAGACACTTTAAATCCCAATTACAAGGTACATATTTCATGTCACCCTAATTTATTCAGAAAAAAGAATGCTAACAGTACGTTCCTTCACCGACCGACTCATTGCCGATCCTCCGGAGTGGGTTGCGCCATTTCACTAGAGAACAAGAAATACAAGTGGAGCTGTTTATTGCTAGGGTTCCGCGCGTTTTTGTTCTGCGTGTGCAAAAGCTGCGGGTCGATCCCGGAGGTAGCGCTATATTCACAGCTATACTGCGTGCCTCTACGTGCCGAGGTTTTACGTGCCAAAACCACTCTCTGATTATGAGGCATGCTGTAGAGGAGGACTCCGAAAATTTCGACCACCTGGGGTTAACGTGCACCTGAATCTAGGTATATACGGGAGTTTTTGCATTTCGCCCCCATCGAAATGCGGCTGCCGTGGCCGGGATTCGATCCCGCGACCTCGTGCTCAGCAGCCCAACACCATAGCAACTGAGCAACCACGGCGGGTTGTGACGATTTAGTACATAAATAAGTGCCCACAAAGATGACTATATTTTGCCATTGTGCATCACAACTATAACAGGTACGCAAAAGTTGTTTCGACGAGTGATTCCCCTTAAGCACGTTTACAATCATAATCTTCTGTTTCGCGAGGTTAGGACGTCACCGAGGCATATAGAATTACATCTCATTAAAACGAAACTGGATATAACGAAGTAACTGAAATTTTCCTAGATATCCCCATAAATATTGATAGTGCAGTACATGCATGCAATAACGAATATGACGATGTAATGGATGTAACGAACAAGTTCTGGCTCCCCCTTTGACTTCGTCATAACGAGGTTTTACCGCAGTATGTTCACCCGAGTGTGACCGCCCACGCTTCCAAAGTCCCTAGCAATTTTGCGCTCGCATTCGCACAAACGTTCTTGCGCTACGACTGTTTGTAAGAGCGGATGCCAGTAAATCGTTTTGTAGCACATATCATTAGCGAAAGATGTCAAAACCGAGAGTCTTATCCACTGGGCTAAACCGGCACCTCCTTGATAGCAGGCCTGTGCGCTCTGCTTGATTACATCACGCTGCTTGGACCGATCTTTCCATTTCAAAGCCTGGTGTGACGAAAGCAGTGACGTCAAAATTCCCGCAGCTTGCTCGGGAGCGTCGCCATTAGCAGTCGGGCAAGGTCGCATGACGTCACAGATCGAAGGGCACTGCCCTTCGATGGCCAAGCCCGTTGGCCAAGCGTCCCAACGCTCTCGCTTACCTTTGAGGAGTTCATAACTCGAAGGACCGCTCAGTGGCGTTCAGCAGCACATTAATGCTGTCGCATTTACAACTCATAAGGGCTTAGATGTCCTCGGATTTTTTTTTTTATCGTCTCATTTACATTCCGCACGCTTTTCTCGCAATCTGTGCCCAGCAATTGACTTTACCGACTAGATTCTACGAAATTCAAATGCTTTGTTTTTTTTTTCTAATAGGAATGCTTGGTTATGCCTTGACGTGACGTAAGAATACTACGACACAATGAGTGGATGTCGAAAATCTGAGGACGTCGTTATCCAATGCGACAAACGTTCATGCAGCTTACTTTGTGATATACGAGAGATTACGTTCGTATTCCTTTTCCCCTCTCTCTCCTTTCTGCTGCATGAATTCTCCATTACCTGAATACGCGTATCACTAACTCACTCACTCACTCACTCACTCACCTCACTCACTCACTCACTCACTCACTCACTCACTCACCTCACTCACTCACTCACTCACTCACTCACTCACTCACTCACTCACTCACTCACTCACTCACTCACTCACTCACTCACTGGAGTTTCGTTGCTGCTCTCGTGGCGAGCGGTCACGCATACCGGAGCTCCTCTTCATCGACTGTCCCGCATCGCGTCTGTCGTGGTTCTGCCGCCGCTGGCTGCGAACTTACGCGTGCCGCGCTCTCACGAGTACGGCCCCTGCACGCGCCTGCAGACGGGCGGCTTTTCCCTATCGCGGCCCTGGAGTAACTCCCCTGCACCTGAGCACATAGGTCAAGGAGCTGCACACTGCCGGCATCACCTCGGCGCTCGCATCCTGTGGACGCTTTCCCCTGGCAGCCTACCTCGCCTGCCGGCTGCTCCGGCTCATCGACTGCCGCGTCTCGCATCAGCCGGGGTTCGCTTGCCTCTCAACGGCGGCACCCCATCGTAACCTCAATAAAACTTGGTGCTGGGCTAGTTGGTGATGCATTCTTTAAAACTGATGGTAGCGCTAAAAAGGAACGGACACACGATGAAAAGACGACACGACGACGAAGTTTCTTCGTCGTCGGGTCGTGTCGTCTTTTCATCGTGTGTCTGTTCCTTTTTAGCGCTACCATCAGTTTTAAAGAACCGTCGTAACCTCTCTACCTGAGCAGTCACACCGCACACCCACACAAGACCGTGCAACCACACCGTGGCTCTGCAGTGGCTATCCTGCGCCTGAGTACATCGGTCCAGGAGCCACACAGATTGACCAACGCCTTGGCGCGCTCGCCCCAATCGTTGCCCTCTGCCTTGCGGCCTGCGTCGCCTGTTTGTGCTGCTATTGCCTCCTTTCTTTCCATGTCTCTTCTTTTTCTCCTCATTCTCCTTCGCAGACGCTGAGCCGTGCTCCTTACGAGGGCAGCGGAAATTGCGCCTTTTCCACACCACATTCACATCCCGCCCCTCACTCGCTCACTCATCAAGTATACAAGAACACCCAACTGTCCTTTAGGTGGTCCTCTATGAACTCCGTATGGTCTGCAGTTGCGTACATTATCATCGTATACGTCAGGTCTGCCGCTGCGTAAAAGGACATGCTTATATAATCATTTTGATATGAACTTTCGTCGACGGATAGTTTCTACTTTCGCGGGATCGAATCCCGGCCACGGCGGCCGCATTTCGATGGGGGCGAAATGCGAAAACACCCGTGTACTTAGATTTAGGTGCACGTTAAAGATCCCCAGGTGGTCAAAATTTCCGGAGTCCCCCACTACGGCGTGCCTCATAATCAGAAAGTGGTTTTGGCACGTAAAACCCCATAATTTAATTTTAATTTTTTTAGTTTCTACTTGCGCCACTTTTATCCTCTCAATTGAATGGGCGACGGGAGGGGCGGCAGATTCTTCGCACGCTGTGACTAGCTTAAACGTTACGCTAATTAGTCGACAACTGGCACAAATTACGCCTGCCTGTTCCTGCCAACGTCTGTTGAGAAGTTCTTTCATGTGCCTTCACTAGGAATATGTACTGATTGTGAGCTGTTCTATCAGGCACCCTGCATGGTAAAAGCAGCGGTATTCTCAGTCGATCACATTTGGCGATACGATCACTTTCGCGAGATTCCGCATGATTCGGCCCTGGACACGTCGGCGTCCACGGGTAACAGTATTCGTGCAATCGTGCAAAGAACGTATGCTTGGCACTGTGCGAGGAACGCTCTGGCCCGGCCCGCAGACGTCGACGCGGCCGGTGCCGAATCAGGCGAATTCTCGTGACAGCGATCGTGTCGCCGAATGCGATCTACCGAGAATACGGTCCCCGGTGCATCGCTGCGACAGTGCCGCTTTTGTCAGGAACTGGGCTTTCTGAATGCGGAGATTTTTCGCGTTCCCTGTTATTTCTTTTCTGCATGAAACTGCACAATCAATGTATATGTTGCATTACGTTATTAAGGTTAAACGTCCATGACGGTGACCTATCTGACGAGTTTTCTGTGTTGCAAGTACTTCCGGCTCAATCAAATAGAACATACTAGACAGGCCGTTGACTTTCAATTTATCCTGATTTTTTATGAAGCGGTGGCTTTTAGCGATATCCTTGTCTGTTTGATTTGCTTGACCTATATCAAATGCGCTGGAAGTGGCAGCACACAGATAATCTACAGCGTTTTTTTCCAGACAAGAGGACAATTCCGCTTACTTCCCAACGGCATGGCTCACTACAGCATATTATCTGAGAGTGAACCTAAGCACCATGCTACCAGTCTGCTCCTCGCCTTCAACCTTCGTTTCCTCGGTGCCAAAACATCGAAGTCCTGCTCGGCCACCGATCGGTACACCTGAGCCTATTTTTTTTCTTGGCGGCTAGACCTCGAGCGTTCAATGCACCGATGATAATTGACGGAGAGGATGCCATTTTCGCCTAAAGCAGGCGCAGAGCATGGCGCTTACCTGTGGCCTCTAGCAAGCCGCTAGATGCCTCTAGGGCCGTCCGGTGGTCAGCGTTCAGAGTTCTGTGGTGGCGACCTGTCGGCAGGCCTCCTTTCAAGCAGGGCTTGAGGCTTAGTCCTCAAGGTAACGCGCCTGCTTGAAGGCGCCTTTGCTGGGTGTTCCTCAAACTGCTTGACGACCGTCCCGTCTCCCATGCTTGCGGCGACGTCTAGAGGCCGCTTGATCTTTACGGAGGCGCCAACGCCACTACCGACGTTCTCCACGGGGCGAGCGTTCTGAGACGCCTGGTGGTCGCCAGGGCGTTGTTCCCGCTGCGACACAGCAGTTGTCTCACATAATTCTAACGCGCTGTGACGCGCCATCTCACCTCTACCTATCTTTAAAACACCTTGTGAGGACCTCGTACGAAACGGTAAACCTTGCTATTGCTTTCAGTTCTTTGCCTTAGAACTAAACGGCCAATCTGTCTTTTTTTTTTTGCTTTAGTACGGTTAGAAGCTTAGTACGGCTGGGGTAGTCTATACACACCTACCAGATACAGTATGTGCATTATGCACAACGTTATATATGCGCGTCTATCTTTGTGATGCACTTGCCGGTGTTAATGAGGTCCATGTATCTATAGAGGACTGCAATAATCGCTTTGTTTTCCCGCATAATGTACACGTACAACACCAAAGACGAAGATATATAGACAGCATATTTATGGGAAGAAAGCATCTCCCGTACAGCTAGGCGCAGTGCCTCAACCGATGAGCTTGCCTTTGTGGCACAACAAGGGTTCGCTACTCGCCGATGAACGGGTTCCTTCGAAACGTTCCAAGCAGTGTGTTGACTTTTCTTGGCTTGCTGTTTCATTCCTTTCTTCATTTAATATTTTGATCGCTCATTCACATCGCAGGAGGCGATGTCGTCTATTCTTCTATTGTTCTTAACTTCAGCTGCATTTCATGACCTGCTATACGGTCGAGGACAAAGAACGTCTCTATACGTCTTACTTGTTTGTACAGAACTCACGCTGTATTGTCTTGGATTTTTTTTCTAATTCTGTTCTAGTTTCAAGAATATTCGTTTAATCTTCCATCTGCCTTCTCTTATCTCGCGCTCATACAATGCAGAGCCTGCTTGGTTGTGAGTGCAGGCGTTTTGGATGTGTTCTGTTTATTTATTTATTTATTTATTTATTTATTTAATATTGCGATATTAACTATATAGACACTCCAGGCGCATTTCTGCCGTTGCCGTCAGGTTCCTATAAAGTCCAGGGGCGATAAGGTCGTCTCCACACGCCGTATGTTGTACGTGCGACTGAAAGCGTGCGAGGACGAGGCAGTGATCGCGGCTCAATTTCTCGCACACGCAACGGTGGAAAGCGGGGAGGAAGCGCGCCGCCTTCCGTCGCGCGCAAGGCTGCGTGAGTTGGGTAGCGAGTGGCGGCGCGCTCAACTCCTCGCGGCCCGTGCGGCCGAGGGCGCAGCCGGCCGGGCCGCTGCATCTTGGAAGCCATCTGCGACTGGTACAGAGTGCGCGCTGCGCTGTTTTTTCAAGGCGCAGTTCGCGTTGATGCGAGCGGCTGTACGAAGTTCAATTCGCTCGCTGCTGCTGCCGTGTTTCTTCACTGCAGCGTTTTGACAGCGAGTTTCCGCGGCCATCGAGTGAGAGCTGTTCGTGTTGGCTTGCGCGCGCGTGGCACCAGGCTTGTTATTTAGTTATATTCGCGGACAACTTTCTGTGGCTATGAAGCGAAAGCTACGAAGGCAAAGCGCGCACAAGGGAGAACGCTTGTGAAAAAGAGTCCCACGTTCTAATCGACGTTAGTCTAGGCTGGGGAAGAGAAAACATGAACAGCTTATTCGAAACAGTTAAATAAGGCAGTACACACCACTGAGTGTAAGCGTTTGCTTTTTTACGCGGTAGAGTTAAGGGCCCCGTGCCGTAAAAAATCGGGTGTCGGCGTGCCGCTGCCGGCATCCAGTGTCGACCGCCTTTTCGGAAAAGATCATTTTGAAGCAGTGAAAGTGAAAGAGAAAGCGCTATTGAGAAAGTTTATCTTTTCAACGAAAAGAGCACGCATACCCAACCACTCTTTTATCACCAAAGTTGCTCATACCTCGTCTTTCACTCTTTACAAAGTTATTTCTCGGAATTTTCAGAATGATAGCCCGCAAACAAATCTCATGTACAAAAACACTGACAGCACATACCTTCTATTTTAGATCTTCTCAGACTGAAACGTTAAAAGTGTGAAACAGTAAGTACAGGAGATCGACCCACGCAAGAGGCCCCGTTTCTGCCAGAAAGCTCGCCTTCGTGCGTAGCGTTCGCCGCCAGCGTCTCCCGGTAAACATTGTGGGTGCATGAGCTGCAGTTGCCGTGAAGCGTGAAAAGCAGTCAGGGATCTTTGAATGCTATCGCGTTGTACTCTTAAAGGCCGAGCTTAAGAGGAAGCTTTAGCTCGGGCCCAACTCCGACGCGGCCTATTCAAATACATGTAAAACGCAAAAACGTTTTTGTGAGATAACCCCTAGACCTATTTTGATGAAATTTGTTGCATTTGAAAGAGAAAGTTAAATTCTAGTGACTGTTGGAAGCGGAATTTCGATTTAGGGCTTGAATTTTCTTAAAACGATTTTCAAATATTTGACCGTTTGAAAAAAATAGAAGCACGAAGTTTACAAATTCATAGCTCTGCATAAAGAATCGATATCGCCGTGCTGTAAACGGCATCCATTAGATCATTCAAAGCGGACAAATTCAACATGTCATTTTACATCTTACAAGCATTTGTTACGTTGGTTACAACGGTTTTGCAAAGGTTGTATTTCCCTATGATTAAAATTTTTTATATTCAAGTGTAACACATCAATTTTGTCCGCTTTGGATGTACTACTACAGGTTTTCCCGCTCAATTTAATCCAAGCGCCAGTCAATTTAATCCGAGCGCCAGCCAATTTAATCTAAGCGCCAGTCAATTTAATCCAAGTGCCAGTGATTTTAATCCGAGCGCCACTCAATTTAATCCAAACGCCATTCAATTTAATCCAAACGCCAGCCGAAATAATCCAAGCGCCAGTGAATTTAATCCAGACACAACGGAATTCAAGAACCTTTGGATTTCAAGACTTCTGAAAATTTGTGAACATATTATGAGTTAACAGCTTGAAAATGAAAGAGCGGGGTGGTAGACCAGTAGCTATCCTGCCACGGGACTAAGGACCACTTTTGAAGCGAAAAGCTTCACTACGCTAGCCGGCGTATGTCGGAATTGGCTCCGTGAGCGTGTTCGGAGTCCGATTGGCTCCATGAGCGTGTGAGGAGTCGAATTGGCTCCATAAGCGTTTCGGAGTCGGCGCAGGTGGCCACTGCCGCGCGCTATGCGTTATCGTTTGACGTTGCCCGCAAGCGCGTGTTTATCGCGGAGGCCGACTATATAACCGCTTGCCAGAGTATAGGCGTGCGCATTGAACATGGAAGCAGAAGAGAGATACTACCGATAGAAAGAGCTGTGTTTATGGCTGTACAGAGATCGCAGGACACTGTGCCCAACAATGATGAATAAAGAAGTGTAATAATCCTGCATTACTTATGGTATATATCATTGATAAGCAATTTGCATAACTTACACAAGGCACACGTATAGCATTAGGACAATTATGAAATGAGAAGTTTGAGTTAGTAGTAAATATCAATAATTTTTACCATTACAGCGTCTACTTGTACGCGCTGCAATTGTGTAAAGTTTCAATAAACCAGCAACAATTTGAAGAATATAAAGAACATCAGCGAGTCATTAGCAATAAGTAGTGATTTTGCACAGTTGTGTTTGCCGGGTATATACAATTCTTCACCGTAAGGGTATCTCATGAAAAGTCCTTAGCAGCGTAATTACATTATGCTGTGTGGGATCTCATATAGTTTGGTCCTTGTAGATGACAGATCACATCACATTTCCCGTACGTCGCACATATGTAAACTGCGGTAATACGCTATGAAGTGAGCAGGACGTTCACGGTGCTTTACAATGCATATGGTGGCTGTGATGCGTACAAAACGTTCTCGCAGGTCTGATACGTTCAGAGAAAGGCGGCCCATTTGACGGTTTGCTGTTCTAACAAATTTCTTGAAAAGGCGAATGATGTGAATGAGTAAAAAGGGCGGCGACAAACGACGAAACGCTCAAAAGGACTGGAATGGACACATAATTGCTCAAGATGCAATCGGCAAGAAGGGCTTTACAATAATTTAAAAAAAGCATCACGCCTCTTGAGAAGGAAGCATACCTGCCTGCACTACAATTTGTGTTTTGTTTTCCTTCACTTAAAGAGGGCCGTACTAATAACAGGGTAAATGATAAATGCCGAGAGCGGTTGCATTTGTTTTGCTTTGACGTGTTTCTGCGTACATTATTCCTATCAGGGAGAGCTTAATTTGTATATATGGCCTTGCTTATCGTCATCTCTCTCAGTCATTGCTTGTGGACATTAGTCAGGTCCATTGTATGGGATGCTCTCTTGTCGATATTCCTGTATAATTCTGTTCACTGTGTGCGTCCGCTGGATGCGCGCTTGTGAAGTAAAGGCCAGGCGTTCCTTAGCTTTATCAATGGCTGACAAAAGTGGCGAATCTTGAACTGCGGGAAAGCCTACTCTCGCGACCGCCATGAGCCTGCCATTTTCGTGTTTCGACTTTAAGAAGCCCTTCGAACAGCCACAATGAATTTTCCCGTTTGAGTATCACTGTTTAGCTTCCGGTCTTTGCCATATGCTACTGGCTAGGCAAAAGTAAGACCATCCCTATATAGTATGGGCTCGCAAGAAGCTAGGTGGGTTTTGGAATAGCTAGACTACCGAGCATCAAAGTGCTTTGATGTCGTAGAGAAAAAGTTCAAAGTAATTTTTATTCATCAGCCTAATAATTTGTGCTAACGCGTCAACTTACACCAGTGAAGGCAAGGAGGCGAACCGAAGCTTGCCTGATATTTATCGAATGTTTCTCGCTCAAATTTCGCAGAAGGTTCAAGATAGTGAAAGCCATTTCTTGCAGGGCGCGAGCAGACGATCAATGAAATTGCATTGGTCTGTGGGGTGTTACCACGATTGTCTGGATATTGTAAATGAGGCATTTCATTATATCGGGTAATAAAGACCGTAAGAGCTTGTGTCTGTGAATTATGGCAGCGTTTTACAAAACATAAATTCTTTAACTAATGTTCGAGAGGAAAGACTACCATTCTAACTAAAGCAGACGACATGCGGCTGATTCTATCAGGGGTGCCGCACTTCCGTGCAGACGACAGGCAGATGACCAGCGTCAGTCGTTGTGCGATCATCGTGAGAGGCCTGCCGCAGCTTTAATGTAGAGTGAATATTTTGAAAATTTGTGCCATGGAAGCGGGCAAGATGCGAGCTGCTGGACGACCAAGAAAGATGCCTGTTGATGAAAAGACCAAGTACGCTCGCGTTTCTGCCGTGGATCGTTCCCGCATCATCGATGCGTACCGACGAGGTGGGGACTTGAAGCAATTGGCCCAAACACTGGGAATAAATATAAAGACTGTGCGCTCAATCACCGCAACAGATCGTGAAACAGCCAAGAAACGTGGTGGTTCGTCAAAAAAGTTTGGCCAAGATGTGGTCAATACCCTGCGTGAAATCCTAGAAAAGAACCCATCCTTCACGCTTATGCAAATCCGGATGTCGTTGACAGAGAAGTTTCCCGGTACCGAAATCAGCAAGTCTACCATCGATCGGCTTCTGGATGGCCATGGTTATACACTTAAGTTAATTACTCAGAGGCCGGTTGACCGTAACCGGGCTGATGTCAAGGAAGAGCGCCGCAAGTTCGCTCAATGGCTCCAAAGCGAGGGTACCACAGTCACGCGGTACTACATCGACGAAACGAATTTCAACGTTTGGTGCGCAAGAAGTTTTGGCAGAGCGAAACGAGGCGCCCCAGCTATTCGTCTTGCAACCAGCACAAAGGGCGCGAATATAAATGTTTTGGCTTGCATGTCGGCAAATGGCCTTCTGCATTGGACTTTAGTGGACAAGATCCACTGGGTTGTATTCAACGAATTTCTCGATGATCTGTCCAAGAAGGTTCATCATCAGGAACCTGGCACTGAAGCTGTGTTCTTGTTTGACAACGCTCCAGCGCACCGCCGTTCTGAGGGGGTTGTCTTGGCCTCCAGTGATCACTCAGTGAAGCGGCTTCCACCCTACAGCCCATTCTTCAATCCAATCGAAGAAGTTTTTTCAAAGTTCAAGGCTGGTGTAAAGGCTTTTCTTGCTGAACGGCGCGACCGTCTTTTCATGACACCACCAGGTATATCCAAGAAACAGCATCGCCGGGCACTGTTGGTTGAGGCCGCGGGAGAGTCAATGAAGCACATCCTGCGGGTTGAATGCGCTGCCTACGACAGGCACAACTACACTTTTGTGCAAGCTGCCCTAGCGTGCCACGACATGTGAAAACTGCTCAGTGCTGCATTCAAAGAAAAGTCGACAGTCTTGCAACAAAGTGCTTTTGGTTTATATTAATAAAGTTTCCTCTCGCAGATCTACACATAACTGTTATGGTCATTGTTTACATAAACGATTCACAGGCGTCGCCTTTGCAACGCAATGAATTGCTTCATAAGAGTTTAAAGGGATTTAACATTCTAACCTTTCCTGCTAAATTTCGAATTAGCGCTTTTGCACATCAGTTTACTATAAGCCAATTGATGAAGCGTTGCTCCGGCTACGTTAACATTTCTGTTTCCATTTATTTCTTCAAGTCAATTGGTGCCTGTCGCGCCGTTCTAGTGAAACAAGCCTTAAGAATTCAGAGAGTTAGCAACTATAACCTCACCTCAGCTTCTTTGCGTCAATTGGCTCACACATGTCTGTTCCTAGTGGTCATAATCGTATCACCTTTTGAGCGACCATTCATTTTATGTCCATGAAGCTGTGATTTGTGAGTAGTCAAGAAAATTGAAGTGAACATAGTCACCATTGACCACCAGTATTTCGACCACATCTGCAATCTCAGAGGAAAAATATTCACCAATAGCAAAATGAACGAATGATAGCTACCATTGTCAAAGTGACTCGTGATTACTAAGTGACTAATTTTTAGCAACCCAAGGTTATAAAATTTGAATCATCCATCGAATTATCATTTGACATCCATGACACTATAAACTCTCATTGTAACAGAACGCTGAACTGAGCTTATCACTAGTGATCACTAATACCTCATTACTATCAGGTAGCAATGGTAGTAGAGAAAATACTAATTCAATAACATTTTGACATATATCCATGACTATTAGATATCAGTTGGCAGTGGTAACGCAAAAGTGCTCATCGTGCTACAGCTTCATTGATACTACTGACGGCACTCACGAGGGAAAGCTGCCTCAGGGATAGTAAAATAGGTAAATAATATTCATCAGTGACATAACTATACGAGTATACGAGTATTTGATACCGACCGAAGCCTCCCGGCGAGAGCCTAGTGATTATCATCGAATCAACCTTTATTGTTTCGTTTGATAGCCATGACCAAATCGCATGTGTACCATTAACTCGACGTACTCATGCTGACGTTTCCTCTCAATTAATTTCTACAATTGTCATCTGCTGTGTCGCTCTCATAACTAAGTAGAAAATACACAGAAAATTGGCTGGGGCTTAGCTAAGGTTAAGCCTGGATATCTCGAAGGGAAAAGGTTCGCTGATGCTTACGGTTCATCTTATGGTTATGCTTTATGGTTTAGCCTACGGTTATGCTTACGGTTTCACTTATGAATATGCTTTCGTTAACTTATGGTTATGCTATACGTGTGCCTTGTGTAGTTATGCAAATTGCTTATCAATGATATATACCATAAGTAATGCAGGATTATTACACTTCTTTATTCATCATTGTTGGGCACAGTGTCCTGCGATCTCTGTACAGCCATAAACACAGCTCTTTCTATCGGTAGTATCTCTCTTCTGCTTCCGTGTTCAATGCGCACGCCTATACTCTGGCAAGCGGTTATATAGTCGGCCTCCGCGATAAACACGCGCTTGCGGGCAACGTCAAACGATAACGCATAGCGCGCGGCAGTGGCCACCTGCGCCGACTCCGAAACGCTTATGGAGCCAATTCGACTCCTCACACGCTCATGGAGCCAATCGGACTCCGAACACGCTCACGGAGCCAATTCCGACATACGCCGGCTAGCGTAGTGAAGCTTTTCGCTTCAAAAGTGGTCCTTAGTCCCGTGGCAGGATAGCTACTGGTCAACCACCCCGCTCTTTCATTTTCAAGCTGTTAACTCATAATATGTTCACAAATTTTCAGAAGTCTTGAAATCCAAAGGTTCTTGAATTCCGTTGTGTCTGGATTAAATTCACTGGCGCTTGGATTATTTCGGCTGGCGTTTGGATTAAATTGAATGGCGTTTGGATTAAATTGAGTGGCGCTCGGATTAAAATCACTGGCACTTGGATTAAATTGACTGGCGCTTAGATTAAATTGGCTGGCGCTCGGATTAAATTGACTGGCGCTTGGATTAAATTGAGCGGGAAAACCTGTAGATGCAATTCACAGAATTGTATTATCATTTTTAGTGGTTGAGTTACAGAGTTGTAAACTTCATAGTTTCGTTTTTTGAAAATTTTCGATTTTCGCCAATTTTTAATAAAAATTGACAACCTAACTCAAGAATTCGAAACCAACAGTCACTAGATTTTAAGTTTTTCTTTTAAATGCAACAAACCTCGTCAAAATTGGTGCAGTGGTTGCCGAAAAAAACGAATTCTCCTTTTACATGTATTTAGATAGGAGCACTCGAGCTAAAGCTTCCTCTTAAGGTTCCTCCAAATTTCTTTTTACAGCTTTTCGCTTCTGCAAGTTGGGAAACGTGAAACCTTCGCACATGGAAGCTGCGTCGATTCAGCGTCTGTTCTGGGCAACTAAAACTACTGCACGTAGAACGCTGCCGGACTTCTTGGCGCGGCAACAATATGCAGCGGTCACGTGCCCGTAGCTTTCCCTTCATAGCCATAGTATGCATATGGCTTACAAGTTTATACGGCCGATAAAACTACTATCCTTACTTCGTATAGCTGTCCACTAATTTGCTATCGCAATCGATGCTTCACCACTCGGGCGAAACTGCAACTTTTATTTATTTATTTATTTATTTATTTATTTATTTATTTATTTATTTATTTATTTATTTCTACCATAAGCCTTCTCCAGATCTTATAGGAGTGGGAGAAAAGTAGACACTACTTGCGAACAAAATACCAGTTGCAGTAAGGATTTCAATTGCTTGTTGACAAAGTCAACAAGCAATTGAAATCCTTTGTCAATTGTCAACAAGTTGTTGACAATTGACAAAGTTTAAAGCATTGCCCATATATGAGTGGCCCGCTGGAAGCCGCTTGTAACGCTTTCGAGCACTTGCTAAGCAATTTTTACACAGAAAGTAATTTCTCCACACACATCTTACTTCGCCATGACGTAGGCCATATTGTCCCTTTGCCCACCTCCCTCTATTTTCGCTAAATTTGATTTCGGTGTCATTCGCATTTATCCCTGGGCAGCAAAATAAATTCTACGTGGTTCGTAAATCGCACTCATAACGCTGTGGAACAGGTGCATGCATAATTCATGGCTCAGGCAGTAATTAAGCCACACACTTTGAACTTCCAAGTCACTGCCGGGTTATCAGCAATGAACGGGCCGATCAAGCTGCTCGTTCAGCCCATACTAAGGACCACCACGTACCAATTCCCCTTTCTAGAACTGACGCAGCACGGAAACTCCGCTTGCTTGCTTGGCATTGCAGCACGTCGCAATCGAATGAGTCGCATTCAAGAAATTCTCGACTGTACTCCCTTGATCCCACATTCAGTCTTCGAGACCCATCAAGGTTTCGCCGTGGAGACGCCACGCTTTTGTGTCGACTGTGGTTGGGCGTTACCTTTACCAAAGCCTATGCGTTCCGCATAGGGATGACCGACACCGCAACCTGTGACCACTGCGGCCACGAAGAATCAATTGGCCATATTTTGTGTGACTGCCCGTAGTGCAGTCCACAGAGGGAATGCCTTCGCCACGAACTTGACCAGCTGGGCGACCAACCCATCGAGAGGACCTAACGTCACAAAAGAAGGCCGTGCAAGCGCTATTGCACTTTTTGCGATTTACCGGCCTTTGTGAACGTCTCTAACTGGAACGCCTTGTGTGTGTGTCTCCGTGTGTGCGTGTTTTTCTTTGTTTTTTCAACACCTTCCTCTCTGTCCTCTTTCTAACCCCATATCTCCCATCCCCAGTGTAGGGTAGCAAACCGGAGACTGATATCTGGTTAACGTCCCTGTCTTTCCTCTTCATCTCGCTCTCTCTCTCTCTCTCTCTCTCTCTCTTGAACTTCGCCTACACATCACCCGTACATGATCTGTCAGCGCAACAACAGATAAAGACGAAAAAGAATGGAAGATCACAGGCGCTGTCTATCAATTGAAGCTTTAATGCAAACACGTGGCCAACAAATACCAGGCGGGTTGCACCAAAGCGGGAACACCGAAACTGAAACCAACACCTTGTAGAACAGCGCCACAGACATCACGTGTGATTAAACCTGATATAAACAATTAAATTAAACAATTAAATGCTTAAGAATTCGTGCGCGTGCTTGCAGATGCGAAAAGCCTCAGTTCTAGCTGTATATCGCGCGTCCGCTGCCCTCGGCGCCTCACAATGATATAGCGGTACTATCGGAAAGCGTTACGCAACGACAATCGCCACCGTGGCTAGACAGAATAGAGATGGGTGTGTCCTGTGACGTTTACCGTTTTAGTTTTAGTTTTCCCGCTTTGGTGCAATCCGTGTTGTATATATCGGCCAAGTGCTTGCATTAAAGCTTCAACTGAAAGGCGGCGCCTGTGATCGTATCTTCTTTGTCTGTCGTTACGCTAACAGATCATGGACATGTTTCAACTCGCCCAGTCCTCGCTACTTGCACCGTACGTCACACGCGACCTGTCCTTCATCACTGTTACGTCTGCAAGGTAAGGTCTACGCTAAACAGGTCTCTTCGCTGTGGAGGCGTTCGACCGTACTTATATATGTTCGGAACATCACGGCAATGGAAACGCCTACGGCGATAATTTGCGCGGAGTGTCCATGTAATTGATATCGCAATGAAAAAGAAATAAGAAACGAGGGCTCAGTAATTATTTGCAGCGCTTCGTTTTAGGCGAGAAACGTCAAAGTTTCTCCACACATTGCACTTCACGTTACCCCCATTTCTACCCAATATAAACTTGGTGGAACATGGACTTATCTCGGGACATTGGCAAGCATAGCTGATCACGATCGTATAACGCTGTCCAAGTCTTGGTTAGGAAAATTTTCGTAGGATGTGTAGTCAATCCATATGCGCTTCCCTTGGCACAGATATTTTCCATAGCATTCCTCCCCCCTCCCCATTTTCATTGAATTTTATCTTGGTAGTGTTTGTAGTTCTGTGAAGGCAACGGGCTAAATTCTGGGTCCCTCGTGAAACACACTCATAATGCTGCGGAGCGCTTGCATAACTAATTTATTGCAAAGGCCGCAGTTAACCCACTCACATTGAACTTTGCCTACACTTCGCCCATAACCTGGTCCTTACTTTCGCCATAGAAAAATATGCCTCGTTTAGTTCACAGAAACCACTGGGCAAACCTTACGTAACTCGTAGAAATACTAAATGCACAAGGGTTCACTAATTCTTTGTAACGTTGCCAATAAAGCGAGAAATGTGAAATTTCACGACACATCTTACGTACTATGCAGCCCCATTTCTCTCAACTGTAAACTTGATGTAACGAAGAGTTTTGTCGTGACACTAGAAAACACAGCTTCATGGCGGCGGCAACGCGTGGCACTTTTGAACGCTCGCATAAGAAATTGTTGCGCGAAAGCTGTATTTCATCCACACGCATGCTTCGCCCACAGAAATTGCATTAGCGGTTCTCCCAACCACATCCTAAGCTCGATCTTGGTGGCGCTTGTAGTTATGCCAGGGCAGCGTGCTGAACTCAACGCCGCTCCTGTAGCCTTGCGGGTCATTTCCGCCAAGAACGAACTTCACAAAAGAAAAGGTTCGCTGTATAGGAAAATAAAAAAAAATGGCTGTGGCTTAGGTAAGGTTAAGCCCAGGATGCGAAGCATACTAGCCTTTATTTTAGTTGTTGAACCACTGTTTAGCCTGGTGAACTGCTGTTGCTTGGCTATATTTGGTTCGGCTAGACGAAGAAACAACTCATGCATTACTGCTTCGCCTTCAAGAGTGGAACACGACAGCGTTCCCGTCGACCCGCCAAGGGGTGTAAGACAATGGGCTACAGGGCAGCGACTACGCGCCCCGCATTGGACGCGGTGAGCGTCGAGCAAAGCAGCGTTCGGCGCGGCAACGAAATGTGCGCCTGAGCAAGAGACGCACGCCTTAGAAACAGCTCGTTTCTAAGGCAACACCGCATTCACTAGAGGCGCTTTTGTACCGCTATGAAGCATCGTACTCGTGGCTCAGTGGTAGCGTCTCCGTCCCACACTCCGGAGACCCTGGTTCGATTCCCACCCAGCCCGTCTTGCAAGAGTTGAGCCAAAGCCACTTCTCCTCTGTCGTGACGTCACGGTGTCACGTGGTTTCATGGCGACACCGCCGCGCCTGAGGAGCTGGGTTGAGCTCTCGTAATATGCTTCGCATAAAAGGAGTCACTGCCACAACGAGAAGCCTGCAGAATGTATTTACTTGCATCTGTTCACGGCGTCTCCTCGGTTACTGGCAGAGCGTTGCACCAACAAGCCCCAAATTAAGAGGCTATGACGAGACTGGAAGCAACGGCATCGCTGGTGTCTGCGCACTTATTTCGGCGCCGTTGGCATCGCGAGCTCACCCAGCGGGCTCTCTTTCCGTGCCCCGACGCGCCCATGTACCTGTCAGCCTTCTTCTCGGCCATCCGTGCGGAAGCAGGACTGGTCGACTTGGGAGCGAGAATGGAAAACCGCGATCCAAAACCTGCGAGAGAAGTGACAGCTAAAAAAAAAAACTCCTTTCGTGGGAATTCATGCGACGCGAACCGCTCATCGGGGTCTCGCAGCAACCTGACGCTACAGCTTAAGGATAGCTTGCGTTAAATAAATAAATAAAGAAACAAATAAATAAATAAATAAATAAATAATCGAGAAGCTGGACTTTCTTGATTGACCGCTCACCTGTTGGTTGACACTCGTGCATTAGAGTCCAAGAGTGGTTGTCGGTGTCCAAGATCTGCCGAAACTGGTCCCCTTTGTAGGAAACATGAAAATGAATGCGGTCAGCATACTGGTGTCGAATCGTCTTTTTTTTTAAATATAAGCGGACTAAAGAGCTACACCAAGTCAATTATTTGTTCCATTCAGTTGTTATTCATTTATCTGATCATTACCATGCGCTCCTTAATTTTTTTTTGTTTGCCTAGCATACAGATGTCGGAGTCGCTGAGATACTCCTCACCTCAATCTCTCCACAGCAGTGTAAACGTTTGTTTGTTCCTTGATAACAATTAAGTTGAAAATAAAAACTTATAATCCGGTTCGAACACTCACAACAATTTAGCTGTCTTTCTTAAGAAGCATAAAGCTCACAAATGGGGTTCAGCAATATATACTTCTTTGTAGATACTTTCTTTAAAAATAGCCTCATACAGACGACATGCACGGAGCAAGATTCTGTCTTCGGAAATAGGCTATAACTTGCACTGATAGGGTGCCTAAAAATGACACTCACTAATTGGCTGTTGTAAGCTGACAGTTGCTTAAGTTCGTAGCCCACAATTTGAAATGCATCTAGGTCAATTTCGTTCGAGTGGTCGACCGCGACTCACCTCTTCTAGATGGCCCCCGTTGTATCTCGTCTGGTTGAAATTTGCTAGTGACATCCCTGAAGTTCTTAGAACAGGCGCTGAGCGAAAAGAGAGTGCGTACGTTAGCACTGTGACAAAAAAACAAGCAACGCTGAGAACTCTCACGCACGTTCTTTGCTGTCGTTATTGTTTAAAATATTGCTGCTGATAAGAGAGAAGGCAGGAATCGTTGTCTGAGAAAACTAAAAGTGAACAAAAAGGATAAGAGTTTAAGGCTTGAAATGTTACACGATGGGTGCGGGATTTCCTTGTGGTCGGAAGACAGCTTACCTCATTTGATTTGTAGATTATTATGAACCCCACATATATCAACTGTTTGGCATGAGGACTACTTGAACAATGGCATCCGTGTGCTACGCGCATAATAGTACTCCTATTGCGCAGTGGGCATGAACTCCTTTTACTTAACAACCGGTGCATATGAGACGCTCATCCTGTTGATGTTGTTGTTTTCCTTGTTTACATTTACACTTTTTTTTACTATACCGAGGCCATAAAGTTATCCTTTATTTAAATTAAAGTTATATTCATTCTTTCATGTGGACTTAGTATGTTTATGTGTTTGCGGTATGTGTGTGCGCTTTTACGAGGAAATCTGTAGTCTCAATTTCATAATCAGGCAATTGGCACAGCCGGCTCCAATGTAGCCTGTCTTCCCATTTTGTCTGCACTTGTAAAACAACAGAAATGAGGATGCAGTGGGGGTCATCGCTTTAATTTTGACAATTTCCAGTTCTTTAACTTGCACTAACTTGCATCTAAGTCAATGAGCGCCTTGTTCTTTTTTCACCACCGCGCAGGCAAGTGGTCGCTTCGGTCAAACTTCAATCCCATGACCCCGCGATCAGCTCGATTGCGCCATATCTACTGACCAACCGAAGCAGGTAAAGCCGAAACTTAAACAGGTTACGCGAGTGATGACTGTGTAGCCTGCGGACCTACAGCTCCATTCATGGCCCCCTCATTGTATACCAGTATATGTACTAGCGTTGCGAAAATATATACGCTCCTGCGTATTTTCGTAAATACGCTCCTGCGTAAACCAGAAATGCGTGTCGTCAGCGGCATTCGCAAAGCGAGGGAAAATCGCTTACCATCTCGTTCGAATGGTCGCGCCAGAAGGTACCGCTATAGTATGAAGCACGTTTCAATGAAACGCATTTAGATTTAATCCGATGGGAGGCCACGGATGCTGCATCCAAGCGATAGTACAAAACAATGCCCACTGCCGAATTCCATGGCAAAGTGAAATTTATCGCGATCGATCGGGGTTTTGCCGGGAAAGTCTGCCGCCAACGTAGTGCGCTCGGTGTACGTTACGTCAACTGTGGATGGGATAAAAGTTGCCGAATTTTCGCTTCAACTTAATGTTTTTTTCGTGCATCATCCCCGACGAGAATTATTCAGAAAATATTTTTTTAATACTTAGGATTTTTTGTATAGTGACTATTACATTCGACACCCGAAGCGAATATGACAATATTCAATCCTTTATTCGAAAATTTTGAAAATTCGCCCGTTAAGCCTTATACTATTCAAGTGCGGTATTCATCATCAAAATCATCATCAGCAGCAGCAGGAGTAGCAGTGACAGCAGCATATTTAAGTACACTGCAGGGAACGAGGACCCTCTCCCATAAATATATTCGGTTACATCTCTCCTGCGCCAGATAAGCCCCCATCTACGCCAGTTAATTTTATAAAGTTACCACACCCCACAGTTCTTTGCCGCCCCTGACTGCGTTTCCTTTCTCTCGGCACCCATTTTGCTATATTCAAATTGATAATAATATTTGGGGTTTTACGTGCCAAAACCACTTTCTGATTATGAGGCACGCCGTAGTGGAGGACTCCGGAAATTTTGACCACCTGGGGTTCTTTAACGTGCACCTAAATCTAAGCACACGGGTGTTTTCGCATTTCGCCCCCATCGAAATGCGGCCGCCGTGGCCGGGATTCGATCCCGCGACCTCGTGCTCAGCAGCCCAACACCATAGCCACTGAGCAACCACGGCGGGTATATTCAAATTGACTACCACCGCTCTTTGCAAGTTATGTCAGGCAACTAGAGCGATGCTCTCGCACATGTTGTGGGAGTGTCCTGTCATAGCAGCTAAAAGGGCAGTAGCTCCGGAGGACTCGAATTCCCTCGCGGGAGACCTGAACCTGGGTTGTTAAACCTTGCCGGATTTCCAATAAAGTTGTTTCCATCCATCTATACCACCGGTTATGTGTTAACGGATTACAACACCTGTCCAACCATATATATCAATGGATTATAATGTGGTTATGTGTTCTGGTGGTGGTGTTTTTTTCCTTATTCGCCTGTGAGTCTAAGCATCGTGTCAATAACTTTCCTTTCCGTCGCTCGTTGCGCGATTCTTGAACTACTTCCTTCCAAATCTTCTTGTTATCCTGTTCACGCAGAGCAACTGCTCTGCCACAAAGAATGCAGGACGTGTGTTTCATAATGATAACGTGCAGCTGTCAACGAAATAAGGCGCTCACTCGCTCCTTGTGCGCATGACCACAGTTCTGTTCGCCGGGAAAAATATCCACGACTTGCATCCGCCAGCGCCTTCCGGATATATCATCATTTCCATCCATTCCTTCCCGGCAAACTGCAAGTGGCACAATGCGGTTAGAAAATAAATAAATAAATAAATAAATAAATAAATAAATAAATAAATAAATAAATAAATAAATAAATAAATAAATAAATGTCAGCAATTACTGATCCCCCCCCAAAAAAGAAACACGAACGTTTGTGTCTGTTTTAGCCAATTCCCTTTTGTTCGCCTGTGTCATGCGAAAACTGCCGCGCGACTGGCCGCTCGAGGCACTTTGCGTGCATTCACGGGCTTCTTTCACGCCCGGAAAAAACTTCTTTGCAGCACGTATTGAGCAACGGAAAGCGGTATCGAGAGCTTTTCATGTTGCTCTACAATTTTCTCATCGTCATCTTTCATCTAATTATACTGATTGAGAAGTTGACTAAACAATTATGCAATTAGGCGGAATACAAAAATAAAGAAAGACTGAGCTTCTCCAAGCGAAGGCAAACAACATTACCTTGTTTCAGTCCAGCTACGTGGCACTTGCATATTTTTAAATCTTATGGTGCATGATATAGTTGGGGACACCCAGTACAGGAATGACGTTAGTGCGCGTATCGGCCTAAACTTCGTCCTTCTGGCTTCAAACGGCTTTGCGAATCCGTAAATTCTTTTCGACAAGATATTGCGTTACATAAACGCTACAATTCGGCAATGATTACTGCGCGTGCGCAGAAACTTTTCTGCCTTCACGCGTCTAGATCTAATGCGATTGCTTGGAAACTGAGAAATGCCAATTGTAATAAGTACAGCCACAAGAACATCTCAAACCCGCTGTGGTATACGTTTAGTGGCTATGCCGTTGCGCTTCTTAGCTCGGGATCGCGAGGTCGCGTTTGCAAAAGAAAAAGAAAAATGCAAAAGAAATGCCCGTATGATTAGATTTATGTGCCCGTTAAAGAATTTCCGCGTAGTCCAAATTATTCAGGAGTCTCCCACTACGGCGTGCCTCATTTATATCATACCACGGTTTCGTCACGTAGAAAACCCAAGAATTTCGCCGTTCTTTTAAGAACGTCTGAAACCGTAAGCACGAAGACCGTGGGACAAGCCACCGGGTGAAGGCGGTAAGGAGACTCGTTCAGAGCAGCAACGCGCATGTGATACGTGACACATCCGATACGGAAGAAAGTCCAGACATATTCGAACTTTTGTGTGTCGACACTGGCTTGTTTTCTTAGCGCTTTTCGCGTACTACAGAGACATTAAAACACCACGAACCTAACGTGCATAGAGCCCCAAGTTTGCGGAATTCGGTGGAAAGACGACGTTTACCTTTGCCCAGTTCAAGTTTCCCGACGCCTCCAAGGCCTTGCATTTGGGCATCGCTCTGCTACCTCCTCGTACCCATGGGTTGGTATAGGAGTGGAAGCTACTGTTGATCAGCCGGGCTGCTTGGGCGACGTGGGCGAGGAGGAAGGGGACGAGTGCCCAGAAGGCGGCCACCATGTCGATTGTTGTCGTGGGCGCCCTTTCTCGGAGAAGAGCGTGTAGGTGCGGCCACCACTGCAAGCAGATGTCACGGTACATCACGAGTGGAACAACTCAGTGCACGTGACGGACACGAAGGGAAATGTAACATCTGGACATTTCAACAACTCCTGTAGTCGATGACATCCTATAGGAATGCAGTGGCGAGTCCACTGCTGACCAACTGAAAAAAAAAATGTGTGTACGTGTGCCAGCCAATTAGTAGTAGTAGTAGTAGTAGTAGTAGTAGTAGTAGTAGTAGTAGTAGTAGTAGTAGTAGTAGTAGTAGTAGAATATTTTATTTAGGTGTACCCATAGAGTGGAATCCTTAGTCCGTGGTCCCCTTCGCGGTTGCAATCCTGTTGGACCGGTCGATCAGTTTTCGCTGGCCGTGTAATACTGTGCTGGAAAGAATAGCTTCCTAGTGGGAAAGGGGGAGGGTACGGTAGGCTGGGTAGGTGGTTTGGCGCTCTTCCACGCGCAATGGCAAAGGTTTGCGTGTCTTCCGCAGATGGGAGTTGTGCCGAAGCGCGAGGCTGGGGAACATTAGCTTGGAGCTGGCGCCATGTACTACGAGTTCGCACATTTATTTGTGTGACATGACGGAGGAGGCAAGCTTCTTTCAATACCGGCGCCTTCTCAAGAACTGTTATTTGGGTACCCGCCGCGGTTGCTTAGTGGCTATGGTGTTGGGCTGCTAAGCACGAAGTCGCGGGATCGAATGCCGGCCACGGCGGCCGCATTTCAATGGGGGCAAAATGCGAAAACACCCGTGCACTTAGATTTAGGTGCATGTTGAAGAATCTCAGGTGGTCCAAACTTCCGGAGTCCTTCACTACGGCGTGCCTCATAATCAAATTGTGGTTTTGGCACTTAAAACCACATAATTAAACTTTTGAGCTGTTATTTGGAGTCCGGGTGCGCTACGTAGGGCAGATGCAGTGCGGTCTTGTGGGCGCGGCGCTTGTACTGTAGTGCATGGTTTTCATCAAGTGGTATGTCATCGGTCGATCATTTTGGGCATATCACTTTCGGTGGACGCTGATTGGCTAAGCCAGCGGGTGCAACAGCCGTCCTTCACTTGAAGTACTCCACAACACGCAATTAAACACCACTCCCTCATGGCGCCAAGCCAAAACACGCTGTATATGTCTGCACAGTCTACCTACACTGTCTTTATATTGAACAGGAAGATTCCTCGTACCCTGTCCACAGACGCCTTCTGCCGTAGAAGGTGTTCTGTGGTAGAGCTGGGATGAGCTCACGCATGCGCAGTTGGCTCGGTGCGGCCGCCCTATAGCTGCCGCAGCGGAACGAGAGCTATATGTCTCCCCGCGCTATAACGAATGGCGGATTACGGAATGCTATAACTATTTTGGCTCATGGCCGCCGTAGCGATTGTGTGTCGAACCCCCGTCCTCGTGCACAAAAGCAGGATCCCATATCCAATAAACCACCGCAGCTGGCGAACGTTTTAGGTCGCTGAAAGGCGGTAAGACCACGTCATCGCATGCAGAAGCTCTCTTGACCGACTGAAAGGCGCGCCCACGGCGGCTGTTTCTCATTGTCATTCTAATGCGAAATATCGTTGGGCTCACACCAGGTACGTTGCGGTAGGTTCCCATCTCACATTTCTTTCGGACGTCTAATAAAAACAAAATTCAAGTGTCCCATCGGGAGAGCAAACCTCTTTATCAGCACAACAGATCGATGCTCTAGCGATTAGGTCCCACGCATGCTTACCACATGCTGCGTTTTTTGCAGACGCTGCAGTATAGGCTGCACCACCTTCGAAATCGGCCCGCATTTTCTAGTCTGTTGTGCCATCACCACAAGCCCGGATTCCGAATCTGCAAGATGCAGAATCTATCCTGCGAGCGCCCTAATTCTCCCTTCACAAGTCAAGATGCTGAGCCGTCAGGCAGCGGGATCCTGCGGGAGAAGCCTCGGCGAGCAGCAGGTTTGGACGTGTCCGCGAGTACCAGACAGCCCGGCGCCGCACCTCCTCTTGCATGGAGGTCACCACGCGCGCGAACTTTGAACCGGGTGGCCAGCGCGGTCGCTGGTTGGACCCCTCGGACGACCGTCGTGTGCTGACTTTGTATTGGGCCGTTTGAGTGACAATGGTTCTCGGGGATTATAAAAGCAGCAACGCGCTGCCTGAAAAACAGGATCCGCCGACCCACCGGGAGGCAGTGTCGCTCCCGACTGGGGTGAGATGTGTCACGCGTTTTCGCCGGACGCCGTCGTGCGGGAACAGTCGCGTTTGTGTGAGCTCTCGGCCCCAGTGCCGATCCGATCTTGTCCTGTACAATGACCTGTATATAATGTATAAAATCCCTTTCGTTATTCTCATCGACGCCTGGCTCGGAGTCTTCGCTACCAACGCTCTGTCACGAAACGGGTGACGAGCGCTACGGGACCACAAAGTCGTAATAGTGGTGCAGCGGTGCAAGTTCGTAACAAGTCCCTTCCGCGGAGAAGCTAGCGGTGACGCTGTGCGGCATTGTACCGCCTTCGGGATGGGCCCAGGTCGTACTGGAGCAGGTACTGACGGTTTTTCTACGTCTGTCTTTTTCTTTTTTTTTGCGGGGGTGCAACAAATCAGTCGCATTACTAATGCCGTCACCGTCATGCGATCGTCGTCGTCATCGTCATGCTGATGTCGACACACACATGCTAACGCCACACACCCAATTGCTTGCCTTGCGTAAATACTCTGTCCAGCCTGGTAACGCTTTGCAAACCTGAAATGATGCTTGATAGCAAAACGTGTCGCGCGTACCTGGATAGGCACAGTTTGTTTCCTTTCTTAATCTTTTCTTCTCTTTCTTTTTTTCATGTGGACTAGGCAAGCGGAATGCTAAGTTCTTAATTGAACCATGTAGAGCAGGAAGTGCGCTTTCGTTACGAAATCTGAGCGAACGCAAGGAAGTGGCGGGCGCTAAATATTATTTACTCAGAGTGACTGGGGAAGAAGAAGAAGTGCAGCGTCCATAGCTTGTGTTTACATCGGCTCCATCTTTTCAAGATGTTTTCGCCGCGATTTTCTGTGCATACCAGCTCTAATTTTGTACCATTCGAACCGTGAGACCACCAGGACTCTGTAGATACCAAGTTATCAGGTGGGACATTTATTTTTCCGGGACTGCGACCACTTTTGTGTTACCATCAAGCCGTCGCCGCGCTAAGGCTAAGCGCGTGCGCCAGGTGCTCGGCCTACCAGGCTACCTGGCACGTTCCCGCGCGTGTCCGTGCGAGCTCTGCTACGACGCACAAGCCCCTGGCCAAATCTGCGAAGCATGGAAGTCCAAGTATGTGGCAAAGATATTTCCCCAGAAGAGTTAACCGCCGAGATGGGCTGGTGTACCGCCCGTTCCCGTCGGTGTACCGCCCGTCGCCCAGACGAGCAGCGGAGCCGAAAACTATCCCAAGACCAGCAACCTAGGACGCAAGACTCTCGCTCTCGCTATAGACCCAGGCAGCAAGTTAGAACTCAGGTTCTCAAGGCCGGGCGCATGCTCCCACTACCAGCAAATGAGATCAAGATCATCGTCAGACCCAAAGGAGCACTCAATATTACCAAGGTCGGCAGCCCTACAGTGACTGCAGCTATTCTTCAAGCAGCGCAACTTAGCTCAGAAGCCAGTCAAAACGACACAATATGCTCGAACAACCAGCAAAACATCATGGTGATCAGCACGCCCAGCCCGCAAAATGCGGACCGGTACGTAAGAATCAAGTCCATCCAAGTCAACGGGGTAACCCACGAGGTCAGCGCGTACGAAGCCGCCCCAGATAATACCACCAAAGGAGTCATCAGAGGCATCCCTCTCACCGATGACGCCAGACAAGTCGATGCTAACATCATAAATGAGCGTAATCCTCTAGCCCTGGCCGCAAAGCGAATCGGTTCCACCACGACCATCGTCATTGCCTTCGACGGACCTGACGTACCATACATGGTTCGGTATGGCGCAACATTAATCCCATGCTCCCTGTACCGCAAACAGATCGACATCTGTTACCACTGCGGCCGTCTCGGGCACCGCATGGACGTTTGCCCGTTCCCTAATAACAAGATCTGCCGGGGCTGCGGAGCTCGCAACCCAGATCAAGATCACCAGTGTACACCCAAGTGCATGTTGTGTGGTGGACCCCACTCCACAGCGGACAAACCTTGTACTGCCAGATACAAAACGCCGTACATTATACGAAGACGCCTCGGAGAACGCCGAGTAGCACGGCATTCAGCCCTTCAGTCAGAAGATTTCCCCTCCATGGAGACCAAGCACCGGTCCCAGTCCCGCTCCCTCTCCAGACCGAGGTCGGACCGAGGTCGGTCCAGATCAAGATCCACGTCGACTCCAGGAGCCAGATATACCTCAGAAAAGGTGAGCTTCGCAGAGGCCTTGACGGGCGTCTCGCGAGAGGGTCACGTAAAATCCCCCCCACTGCCTAAACCCAACAGAGAAAACACAGACATTGAACACCTTAAGAAAGAAAACGCAATTATGCGTGATTTAATCCAAAAGCTTACCCAGGAGGTTCACAGCCTCAAACAACCCAAAACTCAACCCACACCTAACATCCCAGAACCCGCTACCAGCAGCCAAACCGAAGAACTCTCAAGACCAGCCCCGAAAAAGCGAGCCCTCCAAGAAGGAGCTCAGGGCCAAGTACGCTCCGAGGTCAAGGATATGCTCGTGACACTCCAAAGCACGGTGGAAACTTTACAGAATTCTCTAATCGCCCTTATGCACAGAGTCACCACCATGGAAGCTAATATTCAAACCCTTTTCACGCACACCGCTTCCACCGCTCAAACCGTAGCCATGGACACCACAGGAACCGTCGCCGCCACCCTGCCACCTGTGGCATCCCCTATCCTTCATCATGGCCCACACAAAAACTGACACAACATTGTGGCAGTGGAACTGCCGAGGCTACCTCCATAAACAACCCGTTCTCCGTCAACACCTCCGTACTACTGCATGTCAACCCGACGTAATCTTGCTCCAGGAAACGCACAATAATCCGGTCAGCCTTCCAGGATATAACTCTTTCACTGCGAACAACGCTCCGCACGGAGTCTCCACACTCGTTCGAAAAAGAATTACCGCAATCGAACACGACCTGAACGATCGGCGCACCGAACACCTCTTCATTGAGCTCATCCCGCACAGAAAACGAAAGGAAGGAATATTTATCCTCAATATCTACAATACTCCATCTCAACGCCATAGCCGATTTCTAACCCTCTTCAAAAAGGCCCTTAACACCGCAGGCAGCAGCCCCCTTATCATCGGAGGTGACTTCAATCTCCCGCACACAGGATGGGGTTACAGACACAGCTCTGCTGCAGGTCGTAACTTATGGCAAGACTCCCATGATCTCGGGCTTACACTCATTACTGACCCAGCCTTCCCCACTCGCCTCGGCACTTCTACTGAACGAGACACGACACCAGACCTCACTTTCACCAAAAACGCAGACAACGCCCATTGGCGCAACACCCAACACGACCTCGGGAGTGATCACTCTATCATCGAAATTACTCTCCCACACCTACCAGCCGTTATGAGAAGAACAAGGGACTTTACTTGGACGGACTGGGATGCGTTCCGTAAACGCCGTATGACAGCAACGACGGACACTCCCATTACCGACATAGAATCATGGTCATGCGATCTACTGTCTGATACTAAATCGGCCACCCGCATTATCACAACAGACGCCCCGGCTGAGCGCATGGACAGTAGACTCGCTCACCTTATCGAGGCCAAATCATCCATCCTCTCTAGATGGAAGGGACAACGGCTCAATAGGAGACTCAGACGGAAGGTCGCACTTCTCAACAAGGAAATTGAAGCTCACTGCCGCGTTCTAAATCAACAGCAATGGACAGAGCTCTGTCACTCTCTAGACGGGCAACTCCATCACCCCCGATCATGGAAAATCCTAAAACATTTGATTGATAGCACCACCACCCGCTCATATCAACAAGATCGCCTCACCAAGCTTTTATTCACAGAAAGCAAGACGCATGGCCAGGACCACGTTAAGAAGAGCTTATGTCAAAAGTACATCCCATCTGGGTCCACTCAACCTCACGGCCCATACACAGGGACCTCCAACCCTGCCCTTGATGACGACTTCAGCGTGGCAGAGATTCATGCTGCCCTACATAAGCTGAACAGCCGTTCGGCGCCAGGCCCAGATGGTGTTACGAATAAAACACTAAGAAATCTAGATGACCCCTCGGTGCAACAACTCACCGAATACATCAACAACTGCTGGCGCCAGGGATCCATTCCCTCGACATGGAAAACGGCCAAAGTAATTCTCATCCCCAAACCCGGTAAGCCATCTAGCCTCGCCAATCTCCGGCCCATATCGCTAACTTCATGCGTAGGCAAGGTCATGGAGCACGCACTCCTAACCCGTGTAAACACTCACCTCGAAGACACATGCGCTTACCCCCACTCGATAATTGGCTTTAGACAGCATCTTTCCACCCAAGACGCTATGCTCCAACTTCAGCATCAAATCCTAGATGGCAAATCTCGTCACACGAAGGGGATCTTGGGCCTCGACCTCGAGCGCGCCTTCGATAATGTAAGGCACTCCACCATCCTCGAGCGTATCTCCTTGCTCAACCTTGGAGAACGCACTTACAACTACGTAAGAGACTTTCTATCCAGTCGGAAGGCCTTACTGTCGGTCGGAGACATCCGATCGGAGGAACTCTCCCTCGGCAGTACGGGCACACCGCAAGGCTCTGTCATTTCCCCAATACTGTTTAATCTGGTTATGCTTGGATTAGCACAGGAACTACAAAAACTCGACGGCATTGAACACACCATATACGCCGACGACATTACAATCTGGGCTGCAAAGGGCAGTGACGGCCAAATCGAAACTGCCCTACAAGACGCCATTGACATCGTAGAAAATTATCTTGAAGGCACGGGACTCCGCTGTTCCCCTGAAAAGTCGGAGCTTCTCCTATATCGCCCCACACTCCGTGGACGCCCCCCGCGGGGCTCCACGACTAAACGCCAATACGAGGAAATCGAACTCCACTTGAGGGATGGCAGACCCATACCCGTGGTCCCTTGCATCCGCGTTCTTGGTATGACCATAGAAGCCAACGGAGCTAACTCTACGGCTATCTCAAAGATCCTTCTACAGACCGCCAATACATCCAGGCTGCTGAAACGAGTGACCAACCGGCGAGGGGGTATGAAGGAAGAAAGCCTCATCCGCCTTGTCCAATCTTTTATCGTCTGTCACATTACTTACGTTGCGCCGTTTCTCAACTGGTACAAAGCTGAAAAGACTAAACTGGACATCATCATTAGAGGAGCCTATAAGCAGGCCTTAGGACTACCCAACCACACCAGCACGGAACTTCTATTACAATTAGGTATCTATAACACGCTAGACGAGTTAATCGAGGCCCAACGTCGATCTCAACTAGAGCGGCTTACTCTCACGGAAACGGGCCGTAGCATTCTAAACAAGCTTAATATCACCTACCACCGTCAACATGGAGACAAACACCCAATACCACGCGACATTCGGCAATGGATACACGCCGACCCTATTCCGAAAAACATGCACCCAGACTACAACAAAGAACGTAGGAAGGCACGAGCTACTTCCCTCATCAAAGCTTACGCCAACACCGCGGGCGTCACCTTCGTCGACGCAGCTGAATACCAAGATGGACGGCGCTTTGCGGCGGTTACCACAGTAGGCGGCTTGCTCCGACATGCTGCCAGCATCATTACCAAAAATGCCGAGACGGCCGAGGAAGTGGCCATCGCTCTGGCCACTCTTGACCCAGCCTGTCACACTATACTGAGTGATTCTCGCACAGCAGTCAACAACTACATCAAAGGTCGTATTTCTCATCAATCACTCCGTATCTTACGACAAGCCCCGCACTCGCCTGAAAATCAAATCACACTCGTCTGGATCCCAGCACACGCCGGCGTTGTCCACCCGCACCTCACCAACCTCAACGAGGTTACACACTCCGTAGCACGAGGACTAGTCAACCGTGCCGGAGACGGTGCAGGTGCACCCGCAGGACGCGACCGCCTTACAAGGTACAACGACCTTGTAAAGTCATTTTACCTTGCAAGAAGAACCTTTCCCACCCCTCACCGCAAGTTAACAGGGCACAGGCAACCACCCTTCACCTGTTACAGACGAATACATACCCCTCCCTCACACGCTATCACACTATATACCCCGACATCTACCCGAGCCAGACGTGCAAGGTCTGTCAAACTGAATCGGCAACACTCCCTCACATGCTATGGGAGTGCAAACATCAATACCCAGACCTTAATCCCGTGACCCTCTCGTCGAGATGGCACGCCGCCCTGCGCAGCTCCCATCTCGACGACCAACTCTGGGCGACCCAGCAGGCCTACGAAGCGGCGAAGAGGCAAGACCTCGACGTCCCATCGTGGGAGGCCTAGGCCCAGCCGACTGAACTGCTGGTGCTCATTAAAGTTTACTCTCTCTCTCTCTCAGAGTGACTGGAATTAAAACGCTTGACACATTAGCCCGCCGTACTTGCAGCGAATGTCATCATGTTGCACTCATATAATTGAGCAACAATTTTGTGCCAGATGTGCACTTTTTAAACGCTGCTACGCTTTTTTAGTTATTCAATTAGCTAGTTATTTAGTTATTTATTTCGCTCTTTGTCTTTTTTTTTTCATTTAAGCCAGATTGTCTTGGAATGAGAACTTGCTTCGACTAAACAGAGTTACAAAAGTAAGATTGCGAGTTTTATTTTTACTTTCCTTTCTCAGCATTTGCGGGGCAAAGCTAACTATTGAAAAAAAAATGTTTCCACTTATCAAGTCAATTTCTCGCGCAATTTTTACGGACTTCACTGACACAGATATTTGTGAATTACAGTGAAGAATAAATCAAAATTTTCGAGTCTGCTTTTTACACTACACGGGACCCGCGGTGGTAGCGTAGCGACTTTGATGTTTCGCTGCTAAGCCCGAGGTTGCGGGATGTAATCCTGGCCGCGGCGGCCGCATTTTAATGGAGGCGAAATGCAAAAATAACCCGTGTACCGTGCAATGGCTGCACCTTAAAGAACCGCAGATGGTAAAAATTTACCCGGAGTCCCCCACTGCTGCGTCCCTCATAATCATATCGTGGTTCTGGCACGTAAAACTGCAGAATTTAATTTCAACTACACGGGAACGAAAAATTATTTTAGGTAATGTAAGTTTTCCTTAGTTACCTTTTACAAGTGTTATCGTGAGGAGCTTCCTTCTGCCCAGCTCGAAAAATCAACGTACGACCTCACCGCAAATCTTTCTTTTTTGTGTGTACGCTTCTCAAGTCATTAAGTTAAATCGAGAAAGGAAAGACAGTGTTACGTCTCAACACCACAAAGGCGTCAATTGGACGTTTGCCACAAGCCAAACGGCCGCCCATCCATCAGCGCCTATCCAGACGTCAACGCAGCGTGGACGTCTGGTTTCTTGACGGGTCCAAAAAAAGGCCGCCACTCCACCATTACCTGGCAGCCTGAGCTAAGGATGAAAGGTGGGCCCCAATCCTATGCTACCAAACAACGGCGGCGACCTGGCATTCAGAGTTAATTAGACGTTTGCCACGAGGTAAACCGCCATCCAATGCGACCGAACAACGAAAGCGACCTGGGCTTCGCAGTGAACGAGACATTTCCCACGAGGCAAACCACATTACCCATCCATCAGGGCCTATCTAGACATCAACGCAGCATGGACACCGACTCTAGACGGGTCCACAAAAGGCCACCAACCCCACCATTACCTGACAACCGCAAGTAAGGACAAAAGGGGGAGCTCCGTCCAACGCTACCGAACAACGGCGACCTTGGATTCGCAGGTTGTGGTCCTGCCGCTTAATCCATACCATCGGGCTTCGGAGGCTGCGGAGTGTAGCGAGCATGGGCGTGGTATCGCAACGGAGTCGACGATTGTGACTTGCTGCTGGACACTCTTCAGATTCCCCAGTCTACTCGCCTACGGAAGACGGCGGGATAAAAAGCGGAGTCTTTTCAAGCAGTGGACAGATGGTCCTGGCGTGAACTCATACGTTTAACTTGCTCCTGCATGGAGTGGGCTTCCGTAACTGGAGCCGTGCAGCTAAGCTAATGAACCCTTTTTCCTTCATTTTCTACAACCTGACGTAGCCGTCGATGGGCTTGGTGGATTCTTTGCCCTAACGCCACTCTACGCCGCAACAACAGGTTAATAGAGAGGTTTAGCTTGTCCGGTATTCCGGTAAAACGCAGACGGACAGAAACAGTGCTGACAGTAACAGAATGTTTAAGTAGCAGCCGCGAAGAACTATTTGTAGTCTGTGAACTATACATGAGAAATATTTGTGGCTTTGAAGTTTTATATTATAGGCCGCTTATGAAATATTGAAAAGGACGCAGTATACGCTGCCCTTAAATAGACTGACGATGATGTTTTTTTTTCTATTACAGCGGAATATTTTGTCAGAAAGAAGTGCTGCCTTTGGTGCAGCAACTGCGATAGCATCAGTTCGTCCACGACGTTATGGGCACCATTTAACCTCAGTTTGTTAGGCCAGTTGCCAATGATTACTAACTGGCCATGTGCATTAGATAAATCGCGAATTTCTAATTAGCATTCGAGAAAAGTTTCGAGAGATTCATGTTTGTGTGTCGCAGCTGCCACGGAGCACAGTGTTTCCACATACAGGGTGATAATTTTTTTAAAGATTTATGGAATTTTTGAAAATCGCTTGTGGTAGATAGCATAAATCTTGTCCTTGAGCTGGATTATTCGAAGCGGCCGACATTACTAGCACGAGAAATTGAAACTTATAGTCAACTAATTAACAAAAATGCAATAATTAACTCCCTAATTAAAAATTGTATGGCACATATCGCAATTTACGAATTGCAGCTGGTGAGAAATTGCAAGACGTATCCACCTGAAAATGATTGAATGTATCTTCTAGCGCCAGCGCTCCGTCTTGTGATTCGTGTTGTCGCAATGCATTTCTGAAAATTTGTGTTTCCGTAAAAAAAAGATGTTGAAGTCGCCAACGAATAATTGATAAAGTGTACGACTAACCGTCGCAAAGATGAATCAAAGGCAACATTCACAACACCGGAATGAGATATGAGATAAAAGACGGAAATACAAACGATCGGCATCTCATACCGGCATCCTTACCTTGCAGTGTTAGCATGTATAGCCTATGCAAATAAAGCTACAGAGCTTCGAACGGCCTCGCATCAATGCATAGCATGCCGCAGGTGGAGTTCTTTTTCCCAACATGCGCCTTTCGTTGCTTCTTCCCCCGCCTGCACGTGTCAATAATGATTTGTTTTCGTCTTACTGTTCTGTCACCAGCCGACGACGGATATAGCTGCCGTCGCAACGCCTTGCAATATTATTTGCAACCCGTTTTGTGGTTAAACCTTCGCATGAGGTTTCTTTATTCTTTTTTTGCCGAGTTTTCCGTTATTAGTTTATGGAGATCGTGTGCAAAGGACAGCACGGCGCTCACATTTCCTTTGAGAGAGGCTGTGCGTGTAGGATAAAAGCAAAAGAAAGAACTAAAGAAAGATATTTACTCGCTGTTTGAATTTCGTTTGTTGAAGCATCGCGTTGGTCAGATGTGTCGCAAACAGACCGGCGATTTATTCTTCGTTTGTGTTCTTACGACATCTCCTTCGAAGTCCGCATATGTATGTCCAATCTGCCGCGTAGGTTTGCACGTTGATTGTAGTTAGTGTGAAATGTGATTTACTCTATTCCTTTTTCTTTCGTTTTGTTAGGAATACTTTGGAAAAAGTTCAAGATTGTCACAGGAGCTAAAGAAACGCTACCATGGAAACTTACAGAGAGAGAGAGAGAGATCTTTAATCAAAGGAAGGCGGAGGGTGCGGTATAAGTACGTATCTTCCTTGCGTCTCCACTTACAAAAATGTTGCGATACTAACAGCTGGTACCAATTTAACATCCGCATGAATCCTAATGGCGCCTGTCGAATCTGTGCGAATGTACACGTTCAAGAATACGCCGCAACGGCATACAGTGTATTCTATTATAGCGACCGAGTGAGCTCTGCGGAACTCTGCTAGGTGGAAAGGAAAGGAAAGGAAAGGAAAGAAAGAAAGAAAGAAAGAAAGAAAGAAAGAAAGAAAGAAAGAAAGAAAGAAAGAAAGAAAGAAAGAAAGAAAGAAAGAAAGAAAGAAAGAAAGAAAGAAAGAAAGAAAGAAAGAAAGAAAGAAGACGGAGAAAGCCATTTGCACAGCACATTTCTACAACACATCTGTAAAAGGAGGTGGGCAAAAGCTCTACCTAGAGAGAGAGAGAGTGAGTGAGTGAGAGAGACAGCAAGGAGAGGGAAGGCGAGGAGGTCAACCAGACGAGCATCCGGTTTGCTGCTCTACCTGAGAGTGAGGGAAAAGGGGAATAGAAAGAAGGAAAGAGGAAGGAAGCGATGACTGAGTGCAGTGAAGCACCGCAACACCAAAGTGGAGTTCCCTAGCTGGTGATCTGCGTTGATCACATCTGTGACAACCAAAGGGCCAGTGGTCGTTGCGCAAATAGGAGGCTGCGGGTGAGCTATGGGTCTTACTCGAGAGTTGCAAGCACTGGATTAAGAGCATCCAGTGCTTGCACTGCACTTCGCGCTGACGGAGTATGCTACTTGCTGAAAAGTACACGAAGGGTATGTATGAGGGACCGAAGCATCACAACCACTTGCTGGTCTTCTTCAGACAATTTATCGGGAGTCGGCCCTGTGGACTGTACCACCGTGCGCTGTATCCTTTGATGTGACTGAACACGATGGCTCAGTGGCTGGCATGCACGAGGTCGAGGGTTGAATACCGTCCGCTGCAGACGCATTCCGACGGTGGTGGAATGGCAAAAAAAAAAGAAAAGCTTGCGCACAGTGCATTTGGTGCACGTTAAAAACACCAGGTGGTTAAAATATTATTCCGCAGTCCTCTACCAGGTGGCGTCTCGCATACCGCACTTTAATGTTTTTCAACGACACAACTGATCAGGAGCTTACAATACAAGGCCATGAAATACCCCGAGTGGCCGAATACAAATATATCGGGGTATGGATAAACAAAGGGCAGATGTACACGGAGAAGCACGAACAGCCAGTCTCTCATAACAAAAGGGCGAAGAGATGCCGGGATAATGAAACACAGGGCATTGTGGGGGTACAACAGGTATGAAGTACTGATAGGTATTTGGAAAGGAATAATGGTGCCGGGGCTTACTTTCGGGAATGTGGTCCTGTGCTCAAGGGTAGAAGCTCAGTCGAGACTAGAAGTATATCAGAGAGCTGTTGGAAGATTAGCACTAGGTATCCACGGGAAAACCACAAACGAAGCAGTACAGGGGGATATGAGCTTGGCATCTTTCGAAGCACGGTAAGCTCAGAGTAAAATCCTATACGAAAAACGCCGGAGGAAATTGGACGATAACAGGTGGGAAGCTAAGGTATTTAAATACCTATACATATAGAGCTTTGACTCACAATGGCGGAAAAGAACTAGGAAGCTAACCAGTAAGTATGCCAGACACGAAGACGGAGAAGGACAAAGCATTAAACGACAGGTTAAAAACGCGGAAGGTAAAAATTTGATAAATTCAATGGAAAAGAAGCATGGTGTTGAAGTATATCGATACTTTAAAGAGCAGATCAGCAAGGAAGCGCATTACGATAACTCAAGACGCAGTGCTCTATTGTTTGAAGCTAGGTCAGGATGTCTTAGAACGCGCAGCTATGAAAAGAAATTTAACGAAGAAGACACATGTACTGTGTGTGGTAAATCGGTAGAAACAATATAACACCTCATACTAAAATGTGATGGTATCCATCCCGATGTCGATGCGGGCACAGTCACGCTTCCTGAGGCCCTAGGGTTTAGAGATAACAATAGTCATGTAAATAAATATGCGGTGGAAATTAGCAAAAAACGATTGGAAGATTGGTGGCTCAAAAGCAGAGATGTGACACAAGGTTAAAATTGTAGGAAGACGTATTTAAAGAAAATGGAGAATTTTAATAACCTATAAAACAGTTAAAAAAATAAAAAGCTGATCATGGTGGCAACTGCCATCACCCCGTTTCAAAGAGGACGCTCCTACCTCCATCCATCCATCCATTTGAGGAGTAATTGAGAGAAATGGCGGGAAAGCTGTGGCCTAGAAAAGTTTTCAGTTACTTGTACATGAGGAATTTTGACACAAAATGGAGGAAAGAAATGGAAAAGACTGTCAAGCAAATATTTGGACAGCAGCGGGAGAACAAACTAAGAATCGTCGGCTAAGAATAGGTTAAAGAAATAGAGAGGGGTCTGCGGAAAATAGTGATGTAGAAGAAATCAGCACTGGGGACATACATAGCTTACGAGCAGGAAATTGCCAGGGAAAATATCTGCGATAATTCCAAGGGAAGCTCTTTGTTGTTTGAAGCCAGGGCGGAAGTAATGCGGATTAAGACGTTATGCGGTGCTTGTGGAAAGGAAAAGGAAATGGCTGAACACCTGGTACTTTTCTGTAAAGGGCCTCGCCCTGCAGTTCAAAACAAACGGGGTGGGGTTTTTTTCAACGCATTAGGGTTGAGGGACAGTGGAGGCAAGATAGACCTTAAGCGGGTAGAAATAACCAAACGGAGGTTATCTCATTAGTTGCTAAAATCAAGGAAAGGTAGAAATTTCACCCTCCACTAAGTACAAGACATATTACTATAAAAAATATACTATATAGTCACGTCTAGGTGGCATGAACCGCCGCCCGATTTGAAGCGTTCAGCCTTATGCATTGTTATGATTGGGGGTTCAATCCCATCGCTCGTGATCCGTTGTCAAGATTGGAGTCCGGCATGAATTCGAAGGTAGTTGGCCCATGCCGTCGTCCAACTTATCCACGCTGAGGACGTTGATGAAGGGAAGGACTGCGTCGCATCGAGAACGAGAAATATGGGTTTATTTACAGTATTTATATCAGTCTAACATGACTGTTTGAGAAAGTACATCAGTCTAACATGACTGCTTGAGAGAGAGTGTCTTGAGTAGCCGCACAACAGCGGTTTTTAAACACACGGTCCTCTCCCGATACAAGGTGACGCGAACGTTCGTTTAGTCATTTTAAACAGGCCGCCTCTCTCTGGGACGGGTTACACACACACACGCACACACTCAGGTGCGATGGTCCGGAGCCGACGTCAGAGGGGCTTCGTAGAACTCGGAGCCGTTCCGGGTAGCGCGTTGTCTTGCGTCTTGGTCGGTGCATGGGAAGGAGCCTGCGTCGGCGTTCCCGCGTCAACTCCCCCACCCGTAGCAGATCAGGTCGGCGTTGTGCTGTTGTGCACAAAGCCTGCTTCGTCGAACTCCTTCAGGCACAACGGCGAAGAGGCCACAGCGCAACGGTGACGGCTTCAGCACAAAGCCTGCTTCGTCGAACGCATCCTAGCTGAAGCGACGGAGGTGGAGGATACGCGTATTGTTCATGACACGAATTAGTCACGCCGTGGCTAGAGGCTGGCAAAACTTGCACTGCAGCTGGCCGTTCTTAACAGCATCCATCCATCCATGTGCACTTACCCACGCCGCGGCCACTAACCGAACCCACTTATATAGCGGTTTCGATTCCCGGAATGGGCGGCCGAATTTCGACACTGTTGAAACACAACGACGCGAACGAGTGCACTTTCATTACTAATGAGCAGCATTAACGAACCTCGGGAAAATAGACATAATCAGGAGCTCTCCACTTTAAGGCGTCTCACATTTTTCGTGTTGCTCTGCGTGGACGTTAAACCCTGCGGATGCATTAATATTCGTTAATTGAGTTTGCTAATAACGCTAAAGCTGAACTTCATTATACACTGGAAATCATTTATAATCAGTTTAGACACCTGCGTTGCCCGTTTGGAGCTCTCTCAGCGTTTATCCAGCAAAGAAAATGATCAATTGCTAAAGAAAGTTCTACACAAGGCCTAACTTGCCTAAGCGCCGGTAGCCGACGCCATTTCTGGACATTGTGACTTATTGCGCAGTATTTCTGGAAATTTGTCTTTTTCTTCTAAGCTGTAGTAATTTTATGACAAAAGACGTCAAGGTAAGCTTTCTGTTTGTTAACAATAACATCATTAACTATATATCCTTGAAACTATCTATAGACTTGAAATAAATAAGTAAGCTAATAAATAAGTACATACATAAATACGTAATTAAGAAATTAGTTTCGCCATACGGGCCAAGCAATGAATGCGACAGCAACATCTTAGAATATTACAGGAAGTGGGAGTCTCGTAACTGCAGTGGCAGTATGAATTAAGGTAAACGTAAGCTAAGTAAAAACTAGCTGTTCTGCTAGCGGCCCTCTGTTTGAATCATGCCATCGGACAATTTCATATAAGATTATTAACAAACGCCGACGTCTTTCCTAGCAAATTTACCACCACTTTTCTGTGTCGGGTATGTTTCAAAGCAAACCTCTTTCGAGGGCTGATCCCGGAGGTAGTACGCAACCGTGCCAATGAAGTTGCATCATTTTAGGCTTTGAGCAGAGTTATTATTGCGACAGCAATCATATGGAGACTCCAGGCGCATTTCTGCCATCGGCGTGAGGTTCCGTATAAAATTCAAGGGCAACAAAATCGTCGCCGCGCGCCATATGCTGTATGTGCGAGTGAAAGCTTGCGATGGCTCAATCTGGCGTACCCAAGGCAGCAAAGCGGGGAGGAAGCGCGCCGCCTTCCGTCGCTCGAAAAGTTCCGGGAAGAGGGGAGGGAGGGGCGCGCGTTCTACTACGGGCGGCCGCGCCCACCTCGCCGGTACAGTGAACTGAGTACCCCTGAGCTGCTGTATGTTGAAAGCCACCCGCCATGCGCTGTGTTCGCGCTGATGCGAGACGCAGCACGAATGTCAATTCGCTCGCTGCTGCTGCCGTGCTTCTTCACTCTAGCATTCCGACAGCGAGTTTCCCCCGTCATCGAGTGAGATGTGTCCATATTTGCTTGGTGGTGGTGGTACAAACTTTATTTGTCCATATTTGCTTGTGCGCGCGTGACACCATGCTTGGTAATTTAGTTCGTACCCCTACGTTTGCAAGCTTATACAGCCGATACAACTACAATCTCTACTTCGTATAGCTGTCCACTAATTTGTTATCGCAATCGATGATTCGCTTTTCGGGCGAAACTGCGACTTTGTGCTTCGCACTTTTTGCATCAAAGTCTGAGACGATTCAGGATGAAAAGCACGTGCTGTCGGTGTTTTGTTTCATGTCATTTGCTTGGGGGCTGCCATTCTCAAAATTCTGAAAAATAATGTCGTCAAGAATGTAAGACCAGGTATGAGCGACTTTAGTGGTAGAATGGTACGGCGACATAACCTGCATATACCACGCGTAATGTAGCAGGACGTGGCATATAGCATACATTACCTAAACATATGCGAGGGAATGTCGACGACGACGGCGAAAATTCGCTCGGAGTGTCCATATAATTGCTATCGCAATAAAATAAGTAAACGTCGCGTTGCCGCAATCGCCGACATCACAGACGCATTTCAAGAAGATGTACTCCGCATACCCGGCGCCTGTCTTTCACTTCTACGTCCTTGCCAAACAGCGCTTTGCCCTAAAATATTGTAAGATGAGAGTGACGTGCGGGACATGCTCGGCTTCCCGACATCGTTGTGCATATGTCATCGTTAATTGTAAAAAAATGAAAATAGGAGAAACAAAGAATCCGGCAGAACGACGCATATCGACCTTATTGCGATTAGCATCCAAGCAATTGTAGCGACACGCCATATATCGCCGCGGCAGAGATGCCTTATGTATGAGACATGCATGCAGCCGGGTTGCACCCTCGCGCTTGGACTGCGCCATGCAGCGAGATGAATACCTCGTTGCGAGGATCTGAACAGTCCGCCGACCCGTCAGCTAGCACGGCTATGTCGCCCTGCTATACGCGCCACGTCACACACGCGCAGACGCTTTTTATGCATTGTTCATATCGTGAGTGTGTTTCCGCGTTCATTTTTCGCTGATGACAAACGCAAACAAAGCCACATCTGTCGTCTTCTGAACAGCTGCACTGTACGAGAGCCCCGGCCGTCAAGTGTCGTATACGGTGTGATGATTTTTAAGTTTTACAGAATTCTGAACAATCACCTCTGGCAGATAGCATAATTCTAGTCCTTGAGCTGGATGCGGACGTGTATTACATGCCCGAAAAATGCAAACACGTAATCAATGTGTTCGCAAACATTTACTAAGTAACTTTTTGTAAATAATTACTTTACAGCACGCATTACCGTTCACGAATTGTAGCCCTTGCAACGCATCCACTTGGAAAGAATTTCGACGGTGGCACGGGTTCCAAAGTATACGCCATCAAACTCGCGGTAAAAATGCACTGTCGTCCCACTGTTTTAAGGCAACCCCATTTTTTAAAGCTTGAAGCGCAACAGTAACTGGCACGCCCATGTATTTCATAACACATTTCGACAATGAATACTTCGAAACTGGTTTCAAACTCACCGGCTAAAGTTCATGAAATGCAATAGTAGTAAAGTAATTAAATAAGAAGCTTTCAGTGAATTCGTTAATCAGTTGAATACATGTTTAGATTTATCGTGCAACTAATACCCGCTTCTTTGAATAATCCAGCGCAAGGACCATAATTATGCTATCTAGCCTGCCACAGGGGATACATTAAAAAATCCATGGGCTGCAGCTTAGCTCAGCTAACCCTGGATATGCAAAGCGAAAGCTTGGTTTAGCCCGGTGAAGTCTTGATTCCACTTGGTTAACCTTTGATTTAGCAGTAATTATTATGCTTAGGTGTACAATCATCGTTAAGCCAGGTATGACGGCAGTGCCTAGGTCGGTGGCTAGACATGACTGTGGTTAGGCTTGGATAGACACGCATCGCTCGTCGGTGCGACGCCTGTTGTTCCACAGGGAAAGCGCAAGTGCTAGACATGCAAAGACACGCCGCGAACATGCGCCGCGTTGAAGCACAAGCGGACAGGGCGCGAACGCTGTCGCTACATTGATCTCGACGGTGCGACGCTTGTTGCATTCAGGACCCTCTCCAGCGAAGCAGCTTGCCGGGCGATATCCGCGGGGTGGTCAGACGCCGCTTGGCGACGACGGCTCAAAGCCTCCAGCTCCCGCGCAACGCCCAAAGACGGCCCGGCCTCTCTCTTATCCGTGGCCAAACTCGCACTGACTAGGCGAGCGCGGGGCTTAACCAGGCGCGCGGCGAGTCACGTGGTCAGGCGGCGACCCAGCTGCGGAGAGCGCATGCGCCAAGCCGGCGGCGGCGGCGGAGCTCGGCTCTGCGAGTCACGTGATGCGTCACCAAGGCCATGGCGAAGCTACTGTCAAATGGTGGTGAAATTGCTGGCGACAGTGAAACTCCGCTTGACGCGGTTAGTAAAGCTTTCGCTTTAAAATAATGTGAAACTTGACAATGGCCATTTTCGGCGATACCATCGCCTCGGCCATCAGACGCACACTGATTGGCTGGTTGAGCAAAACCATATGAGGTGATTGGCTGGTTGAGTACTACGTCGGGCGAAGGCGATGGTATCACCGAAAGTGATCATCCGAGAATACATGCCCTGTTGTCTTACCGGCATGAGCGTTTTAAAGGGACACTAAAGGGAAACAATAAATCAGTTTAGACTAATAAAGCATTGTTTGAGAACCCTGCAGGCAGTCATTTCAAGAAAATAGTTTGAATATTAGATGAGAAAATGAAGGTCAAGTATCAGTATTTGAATTTCGCGCCGAAACACCAGCGCCGGTACGTCAGCGTGACGTCAGGGATTCCAAAGATTGTTTTCGCATTTGGGCCGCGTTGGCTGAATAAAGGTTCCCGAAACTTGGCATGTTTAATACTTGGTTCCTTTAGAACACAATGTAGTCAATCTGTACCGCTATATATAATTAGCAGGCCCTAGAAGATGCCATCGAAATCCATGACGTCACAGCCCCCAGGTGCGGGAACTTAAGTAGGCGTCGCCACCCGTATTTCGTTCTTGCGCTTTTTCTGGCTTACCAAACGTCTTATCGTTGTAAGAGTGGTGTTTTTTGGTGTTGTAGAACGGTGATTTACTGATGCAGAAGAAATCACTTTTCACTTTAGTGTCCCTTTAAATAGGTCAAAGGCAACTAAATAAGGTTCTGAATTCCGTTGTGACATCCGATCGCTATGATCAAGGGACGCCGTAAACGATTACGGGCCATTGTGAAAACACAGCGCAAGGAAGACAAAAGTACCACATTGCCATATAAGGATGTGGTGCATGAATGGAAAGCTGCGAATGCGAAACACACGCGGGACAGCGCTTCTAGCTGAAGATAGTCTCACAGACTTGTTCGCGTTTCTTTGGGGAGCTGAGTAACAAAATACAATACTGAGCGTTATATATTTGAATTTTATTTTATCGCTTTACTATTCCACGTTTTAAAGGCCAATTACAGAATATGTTAAAAGACACTTTAGCTTACTTTGTTTGACTAAATCAATCACGGCAAAGCCGCAGGACTGGCCAATTGAAGTTTCCTTTTTAGCAGCCTCTAAACGTTTCCTAAGCAGACGACACATGCACCTGGTGGTTGTCGACCGCTATGACGCAGCCTCAGCATGCCATCTCCGAAATTTTTCAGTGCGCCACGGGCATCGCTTCTCGAAGGTCATACCAAGGAGCCGTGCGCTCTAGGTCATGCGTCACTTCCGGCGAGCAATAATGGTGTTCTTTTTAAAATTTTGGTATCAAAAATAGCAATTTTTTCGAGCTTTTCGTGACGCTTCCACTCGTATTGCAAACGCCAAATTTTCATGGAGGCTCCTATATATCTACGCTACCTTAAGCTAGGCTTTATACGCGGTCCATGGTTTCGTAGTAGTTAGCCTTTAACTGCTCCGAGAAACTGGAACCGAAAGAGCTATGAAACTCGGGGCTACTCGGCGCAGTAATATGTGTGCATACGGGCCGACTACTGAGGAGGAGAGGGGGGGGGGTGGAGTGAGGCTTCGGGGTCCGAGCACCTTCCGAAGCTTTCCAGGGAAGGCAGAGCTCTACCCACCATCGCGACGATGCCGAAGCCTACCCTTTTCCCCCCTAAAGTGTCATTACCTGAGTTCCGTTGCCCACATCATTTGAGGTTTCTTTTGAGTTGCCTCTACATATTCAGTTGAATCTTTATTGTGGCAAAAAGCTTGCTGCATCATTGTCGGCTCGAACGCGCACAGCTTTCAATCCATACTTATGCTTTATTTCTGCAAATCCTGACAATTAGCCCCAAGAACGACCTACAGGGGCGCTGCGAGCGCTGCTCGCGTGACGTCAGGGCATGGACTCGCTCCTGTCAGAGCCCGCTGGCCTGTTGTCTCGAGGCAGTACGGGCGGTGTCCAGGCGCGTTCTGCAGCGTTCGCTCTCCTTCCCTATGCTTGTATACTTACGACAGTCGTCTCAAATATAATTTTACGCCATCTTCATTCCTCAAAAATTAATTCTAAGTGCTTATTTTCTAGTCGACAATACATCTCTCAAAGGCAACGCTACAGAGTCAGCTGAAGGAGCTCAGACTAGCCCATTGCCGATTTTTCATGCGTGGATCTACATTTTGCAGTGGCAGCTCACATGAATAATAAGAGCATAAATGCATAAACATAGCACATAAGAATCCACCTACCGTGGTGCCAGAAGCATATTACAAACACTGGCTATCTGTGACTTCTACAACATTTACCTTTATTTTAACCTGCTAAAGCATGTTTGCTGACGTCGAGTAGTTGATGGTATAATATAGAATGTTTGCATTTCTTCACAAAAACGCTCAGAAGTAACACAAGGACTTAACTAGATGGCAGTTGTAGCCATAGCATGGGGTCCAGTTTATGTGACTTGTGACCAGATCTTGCGACTTTTTGCGTGCAAGTAAACGAAGTTCCCTGGCAGCGTTCGACTTCGCCAAAGGTGTTGGACGCGTCTGGGTATCTTCGTGGGCAGACCAGGCAGCCTCGTCAGCGAGGTTGTTGCCAACGATGCCCCAGTGAGCAGGAATCCATTGAAACATAATGTTGTGCCCTCCTGCCAGAACATAGTGGTGGACTTCCCTGATGTCAGAGGTCATCTGCTCGTAAGTTTTGTGATGTAATGCAGACTTGATACTGTGAAGAGCTGCCTTAGAATTACAAAATACGACCCATTTCTCTGTTGGCTCTTCGGTGACGTACGTCATAGCGGCAAGTTCTACCGACGTAGATGTAGTCATGTGTGACAATTTGAATCTAACTGTAACCTGCTTAGCTGGAACGATGAATGCGGCAGTTGAGCTGGTAGGTGAGGTCGAACCATTGGTATATATATGCACGTGGTCATGATACGTCTGGTGTAGCAATAGGAGCCTAAGTTGCTTCAGAGCCAACGATGGATGATTAGCCTTTTTTGTAATTCCAGGAATGGCAGGGACGCGCTTCGCATGGGCTGCTGCTTTTATCGTGAGTTATTGCGGTTAACCTTAACCAACCTTCACGATTTTGTGCCACTGAACTCAACAAGGCAATCGGCATCGAAAGTCGCCAGAATTACCACGGTGAGTGGATTTGTTTACCTTGACGCACCGAGCAACGAGCACCTCGGCATATTCGAACACCGTTCTCCGAACGCCGCACGCGCCCCAGGAGCGGGCCCGCGAGGCCTCGCGAGCACCGAGAATGGCAGGGGAAACGAACGGCAGCGCTCACGAAATGGACATAGAGAACAATAGCCAAGACTCCACAGCGGTCCAGAGCAACATGGAATTCGATGAGAACAGCGGCAAGACGCTGAGTCAAGCTGGCCCATGGTTCCAAGCAATCGAGGCAAGAAAAAACAAGAAGGCGCCGAACGAGGATCGCATACAAGAGAGAGGAAAGCAAGGAAACCCCCAGAACCAGCAAGGAGGACTGAGCGCGAGGAGCAACCCGAGAGTAGAAGCAAGCATGCAAGCCACCAGCAACCACCAACGGCAGCAAGATCAGGGAAGCCGAACCAACGGCAAGCCACCGCCGCGACGCGTGACGCCGCCGCTGCCAGAGAATGATTACAAGGTGGTATACCGACCAAGAACCGGCATGAAACTGTCAAGCTGGCCGGACGAGAAGATCACCGAAGGACTTGCAAGGGCAAGTGGTTCCCCTTTCAAAGAATTTTGCGCGAACGTAACCATCCAAACGCAGTGGAAGCAGAACCTGATAATTGCCAGCACCGCAGACGAGGACTACGCACTGAAACTCGGTTCCATCAACAGCATCGAACTTGGGGCGGCCACATACGAGATGACGCCGTACATCAAACCGCTCCCAGGAACAGTACGTGGAGTCGTGCACGGCATCACTGCGTGTACGACGGAGAAACGACTTGCGGAACTGCTGGCAGCCAACAACTGTGGCATCCTGCATGCGAGGATGCTCGGCAAATCCACCTCAGCAGTTATCACCTTCGAAGGTCCGCACATCCCTTTCTATGTGAAGGTGGCCGGCTCGTACACACGTTGCCGCCCATACCGCAGATCGGTACAGTATTGCAAGGCCTGCGGAGAAATCGGCCACCGGCAGGACGTATGCCCCAACCCAGACAAACACATTTGCAACAGGTGCGGGGTGGAGAACCCACAAACAGATCATGATTGCCAGTTGCAGTGCAAACTATGTGGGCTACCTCACGAGACGGCAAGCAAGGAGTGCGAGAAAAGGCTCAAGCCAAGACCCCCACCCCTGTACGTGAGGGAGAGAAGTAAATCAAGAGGCCGACAACCACCTATAACAAGGGAGACAAGTTCAAGCTCCTCGGAATATCGAACAAGTAAGCCACAGCAAGAACAGCAGAAGATCAGCTGGGCGGAAGTGATAGCCAGTTCCAAGTCGACAACCGACCAATTTCCCTCACTGCCGACACAAGAGCGAAATTCGAGATACGAGGAAACCATCGCCTCCCTCAGAAGGCAAAACGCCGACCTGATGAAGCGGAATGAAGATCTCATGAAGCGTCTAGAAGAGCAAGAAGGACGTCAGGAGGAACGGGACAAAAGAGCTCAGGCCAGGGAACAAGCCCTGGAGAGGAAGCTCCAACATCTCATTGAGCAATTGCAAAAACAGCAGACATCGACCATAACGCCAACGCCGCCGAGGGAACATACTCCCCCGATAGAGGACCTAGAATCGGGAATAGAGTACAAGGTGAACAAGGCCCGAACCGAAGACAAGACCGAACTGAGAAATGAATTCCGAGCCGAACTGGCTCAGGCCGTCGACACCATAAGCAAGTCTGTGGCAGCCACCGTCCAAGCAGCCTTACAAACGCTCCGCCAGGAGATCACCCAGATGGGCAACGAGCTCAACCAACGCATCTCCATCCTAGAAAGGGAAAAAGAGCAGGCAAGGAAAAAGCCAAAATATCCCATCAGAGAAGCCCAGATGAACGAGACTCTGGGAAGCCAAGATGGCGAATAAAATAGCAAAGAAGAAAGAAGCGACCGAAACCCTCAAAATTTGGCAGTGGAATTGCAGAGGAATAAATGGGAAACGGCAAAATTTACTTCACCTATGCACCCTACACCAACCTGACGTCATCGCGTTACAGGAAACAGAGACAAATAATATTACGATGCGTGGCTACAAAACACGGCCTGAAAGAGCAGGACACAATCAGATTAATACAAGCCCTGATAATCAGCAGAGTCACTTACGGCACCCCGTACCTGGGTCTCAAGAACAGCGAGAGAGACAGATTGAACACCCTAATACGAAAAACCTACAAGCTGGCCCTGGGGCTTCCACCGACGACGTCGACGGAGAAGCTGCTCAGCCTGGGCATACACAATACTTGGGAGGAACTTGTAGAGGCCCACAAGACCAGCCAGATAGAGCGACTCAAGCTCACCAGCACGGGTAGGGACATGCTAATAAGACTGGGCTACCCAGTCGAATATGAGTCTACAAAACAGCGGGTTCCTCTACCCCTGAGGGAGAAGATCACGGTGGCCAGCATCCCGAGAAACATGCACCCTGAATACCACAGAGAAAGGAGGCGAGCGAGAGTGAAAGCTCTACGTAAGGCCTACGAAGGACCAAAACAAGGAGAAGTACGATACACCGACGCGGCAAAGTACAAGAACAGAGCGGCCCACGCTATCAGCGTGATCAACGGCCAAGGACAAGAGGTAGCTGCGGCCTCGTTAAACACTACAGACATCGACTGCGCGGAAGAAACGGCGATAGCCCTGGCGGCCACTACGGGCCAGCGAGAGGAAGAACTAATCACAATCATCACCGACTCGCAAACAGCATGTAGAAATTACCAAAAGGGCCGCATTTCCAAACAAGCCCTGAGCATCCTCGAAAAACGAGACAATTTTCCTGAACTGTACATTGTCTGGGCCCCGGGACACGAGTCCCTGGCGGGCAATGTAGCGGCTAATGCCGCTGCCCGAGATCACATTCTCCGGGCTATCCCACCAGGTTCACGAGCACCGGTAGACCAACAAGATAGCGTCCCGAAAAGATACGCCGATATCCTGAGCCACTACAGGCTGAGTAGGAGGATCTATCCACCCCCGCATCCCCAGCTGACAAGAGAAGAGGCGGTGATGTTCCGAAAACTACAGACCGGCACATTCCCGCACGGCACCCTGCTACACGCGATGTACCCTACGAGCTATACCCACAAATGCGCTTTCTGCTCTAGGCCCAATACCCTCTACCACATGGTATGGGAATGTCAGCAAAACCCATCGACACCGCCCATCACCGGACCAACCGTCGAGCAGTGGGAGGCCCAGCTGACAAGCTCGAGCCCTGAAGACCAGCATCGCCTGGTGAGCAGGGCCAAGTTATCAGCTCAGGCCCACGGCATCCTGGACTAGGGAAGCCGCCCACCTCGGACGATTTTACCGTCGGCTCATTTCTACTAATAAAGTTTATTCCTCCTCCTCCTCCAGGAATGGCAAAATTCACTTGAGGCTGTCGCAGGCACCACAGGGGAGACGAAGACTTGACAGCCAGTGTAAAAGATGATGGTATGCACTCTTGATGAGTGCTAATCACTCTTGAAAAGGTCGCTTGAGGTCTCTCGGCTGGTAGGGAGGCCAAATGATGGTCGGGAATCCTTGATAGATGGCGAATGTGCGCTCTGAGGGAGTCGACAACTACATGTGTCTGGATCATATGGTCTCCTGCAATGGCAATTGTTGCTGCTGTCGAGGTGCACCGAGGCACCCCTAAACACGCATAGAGCTTGACCTTGTATGCTCTCCAAAGCACGAAAGTTCGTCTTGCATGCATTTGACACGAGTGGTACTGGTGACACCACTGGTACTGGTATATATATATATATATATATATATATATATATATATATATATATATATATATATATATATATATGTGCATATAAGGGCCGAAGTTTTCATTTTTCCGGGAGGGGGGGGGGGGTGGAGGAAGGCCAGACTGATAAAGGAAGAACATAAATTTCCTTGCATGTTTACACTTGCCACCAGGTGATAATCAATATATGTGCAGGCCAGGAAAAAGAAGTTTGATCTTATCACAAACACCATTTTTCAACCAAGAAGGGAAAGATATCGCTCACTAATTATATGCCTATAGCGATTCTTCGTAAATAAAGTGAGCCTCGACAATATTCGTGTTTATTTTTTTTTAAACATAAGTCCTACATACAGCTTTAGCTAACTCAAGCAAAGGCATGCATCCATAGCTTTCTAACACCATGCACATGGTGTAACCTGCAAGCAGTTAAAGTGTTGGCGCAAGCGCACATTGGACCAACTGAACAGATTATCCATACAAGAGCACCAACCACACGAAAATATTGCTGCAGTTCATCCCTTTCAAACATCTAAAAGGTAACCCAACTCGAAATACCGTCAGACCTCCATGTGACAAAACCCAATTTCACAAAATTTATTTATTTAACAAAGCGCTCTACATTTGCCGGCTCTTAACATTAGAGTTTTTAGAACATTGCAGCGGCAAAGTGAATTCAAGGTTTTGTTCGATATAGCGAAGGGGGCCCTGGGACCACCCCTCCACCAGGCTCCTCCCCAGAGGCTCCTGGAGACTATAGGACTACCCCATTCTTTCCATTAGTGAACCACCACAAATCTGATAGCAGTTGCATGCACGGTATCGTAGTGTGCCCAGAAGCTGTCAAGTACACACCACCCTCCTTGGTCCCATTTGCTTGCCATCTGATATCCAAGTGGCACAGGTGACAGCTACTGATCACGGTGAAAAAATGTTTGTTTCTAGGGTCCCATCAGTGACAAGGAAAAGGCACAATAATCATTGATGGGACCACCTGTCTGGCTGCCTGCTAACCTATCATATTTATCATCTGTAAGCGGTCATGCACGTACAGGAAGAAGGTTATATATTAGGCAGGGAAAACTCGCATAGGAAAAAAGACAAAAAAAATTGGCTGAGGCTTAGCTTGGTTAAGCCTAGTCAGATGCGAAGCATATTGGTGGCTAAACTTGGTAAGTAACTTGTCGCCGAGCCGCATACTGAGCACGTTGCTTGGCCAGACGTTCTTCCCGCTCTTCATCAGTCTCTGTAGCACGCCGCAACCTTCGCTTCTCATTCCAACGAGCAGCTCTGTCTCCAGGAGGCATCTCACCTCGTGAGTGTCTAGCAGAGGCAAGCGCGGCTGCTTATATACCGCCGCGACGCCGCGAGCGACGGCGCGAGTTGGAGCCCCGTTTCTCCTCTGTCGTGACGTCACGGTGTCACGTGGTCAGCCTCGAAGGCGACGCCGCGAGTTGGAGCCCCGTTTCTCCTCTGTCGTGACGTCACGGTGTCACGTGGTATTGAAGGCGACACCGCCGCGCCTGAGGAGCTGGGTTGAGCTCTCGAGCGACGGCGCGAGTTGGAGCCCCGTTTCTCCTCTGTCGTGACATCACGGTGTCACGTGGTATTGAAGGCGACACCACCGCGCCTGAGGAGCTGGGTTGAGCTCTAGTAATATGCTTCGCATAAAAGAAAACAGCCTATGGCATGCACAAGCGACACGTCACGCATTGCCTGGTAAGACCGAACAGGCAATGATCCAAGTAATGTACCCTCAGCCCCTGAAAAACTGTAGCTTGCCTAGCTAGCTAATATAGGAGACCTTCCTATTGTGCAGAAAAAGTGTCATCTGTCATGTTAATGTTGTATGACAAGATATAAACAGGGCACACAAGCAGATTCATTTTGGTCATCTTTAAGCATCAATTATTGGCCTCGAGCTCCACCACTGGAAAAGCTAGCGCCACCGTCGGCGTGACGTGCTAGGAGGGATCACGTGGACATAGCGGCCACGTCGGCTGCTTCGGGCGCGCCGAAGCGAGCTGAAAACGACTTCAATTTCCCTCGTACGCTGCGGTTTTCATTTAGTGGCGAAACTTTCCCGCTTTGAGTGTCTCCTTTACAACGCTTGAAAGCACTACAATAGGTAGTGGCTGCCTTTGAAGGCGCGCAACATCGTAGGCTACTGCTCGGTGCCGCAAGGCCGGACGCACGTAACGGAGGCCGTTGTCAGCCTTATTCACACGTAGCCGCAGGACAAGAAGCTGCGTGAAGCTTGGCTCGCGAAACATAAAACCTGCAAACAGTCATCGGCTACAACTCGGGTATGCAGCAAGCACAGACGCGAGGAAGATTTCTGCTACGGCGCCCGGTCTGCGATGTTCTGAAAACGCGCACTGAGACGCTCGCCCGATTCCGCTGCCCGACTAATGTCATAACGGTTTGGTCTATGAACTTGTCGATGCTATAAATACTGGCAAGTTCACTGGGGTGGAATAGGAGCGGTAAGAAGCACAATAAAGAAGAGCATGGCATATGGTCATGTTTGTGTTATGAATTGATGCACTGGATTACAAAAAAAGAAGGGCGGGAAATCGCAGGCTCAGAACACCGATAAATGTACAGTGCGACGCAACTCGAGAAATAATATTGAAAGGTCAAAGAATTTAGAAGAAAAAAAAAGATTGAATCGTCGCGACGGCACATCACAGTCCCCGTAGGCGTCGAAGTCTCTACAATGAAATTATTTTTGAACAGCTCTGATAGCGCCCACGCAACAATGGTTGCTTGTATACTGTCAAATGCTCATATTCTGCGACCTAAAGCTCATGGCACGGTGCGAAAACGCACGCGCGGTGAAAGCGAAACAGTGCGCGGACAAGCGTGCAGACGCGCAGTCGGTCGCTGCGAATCTGCGCGATCGCTGCATCGAGGCTTCATTCTATTACGCTCCATTTAGTTATACAAACATTAGCAGAACATATTTCACATATTTGCTCTCAGCGTTTACCTACCTTTCACGCAAGAAGCCGGTTCGGGAGACTGCATCGCGCCGACCGCGCGCAGTGGCGTTCACTGTACGTATTCGGTAAAGAGATAGCGGCTGTAAACGATTGTGTGCTTTCAGTTTGCCCAAGATTATTATTTAGACAGTAAGAAACTTCTCTCGTTTCGAAAGTACTTACAGAAATGTCCGGGAGAGCTAGCGCGTGGTGTTTTCAGCGAGCGCTGACAGCAAAACCTATGAGGAGCGCGCCACGTGATCCCTCATACTACGCCAGCGAGGCGCTTCCGATAGAGGGCGACTCCGTAACTCCTCGCCGCCAATATAGCACATTTACCACTGTTTCTCAGTCTAATGGCTTTCAATAACTGGAATTGCAGGTCTCTTAAGTTGAAAAGGCTGGAGTGTATTCATAAGAGGGAAAGCAGGAGACTGCAACTATGTGCATTGTCACACTACCCTTGTAATGGTCGAAGTGGGAAGTTCACGTCCTTAAAAAGAAATTGTAATCAGGATTACCTTGGGGTTAGTGCTTGTTGGAGTAGACTTTTGAATTTTCTTGATCCAGCTGCTTCCACTGTTCTTTATTTGCTTTATGTGCAGAACATGGGCCCATTTTGTTAAATTGCATGTATGCATGCATGCCAAATAAAACGTTTCTTAACATCAGCACATCTGTTTATTTGCTCTAACTCCAGTTCATATGCATATACGGGTTTTGCCACCTGTAGTGCTTTCAGCCATGAGGAGGTTGCAAGCGGCTAGTGCAAGATAGGGGTAACTGAGATCGCTCGGAGAGGCCTTCGTCCTGCAGTAGACAAAAAAAAAAGAGAGAATGGTGATGGTGACTATTTTTAGCGCAATACACTTTATATCGCAGTGAAGTGCATGATAAGTATTCCCTAGTGGAAACTGGAAAACATTGCATGACTTGTAGAATATAAAGCAAAATAAAAAACTATTGCATTCCACAAAAATGTGTCTACCTTTCTTCTTGATATGAAAGCCATAGGGCGAGCAGAGCTTAAAATGTATATGTTGTCGCAAAAAGAATACTGATGTCTTTTTGGGGCATCCTTTGGATAGCATTTCTTCTTTCACTAAGAAACTCTTTGAGATTTGTCATGGATATCCATGGTAACTCCCACACATCCCAGGCTAAACATCCCTAGAATGTTTAGAAACATCTCTACATAGAAACATCTCTAACATAGAATGCTAGAAACATCCCTAGAACTGAAAGATAATTCAGTTAGAGGGCCCCTCACCAGAACCAGGAGGAAAGTTCGATTATACAGTATAAATTGGAAAAAACTGCCAGGGGGTGTTCTACTATTCAAAACTATTGAAAAAGCTTTACGAAACCTGAAACTGAAGCAAATGAAGCATTGAGTGGCAGTGATGTGAGCTACCCTCCCTGCAGCAGACTCTCTTCAATTTCCTTGACCAGCGTCCACAAGCAACATTTCCTGCCTAGCCTTGTTCCTTGTTGGAACAGAAGGCCCATGTGATGGTCTGTGTCTCACAGAAACACATTCTATATTCTTCAAGAACATCAATGTTCTTCGAGCTGGTGCTGGCTATTTGTGATGTGATGCGCTAGGTTAAAACTGCGACCTTGTCTTTGCTCATACGCCTTCAGAAAAAAAAAAGAACGTGGACTTCTGTTTTAATTTTCAGTTACTTTCATGGCATCTTTAGTGCATTCTACGGATGTTTAGCCTGGGATGTGTGGGAGTGGATGTGTGTGGAACTCGGAACTTCTGGAGAAGGTATTTGTTAAGTGCTTCGGGGGCACAAACCCAGCAGCTTACGTGGAGCGCTACTAAATAATAATAATATTTGGGGTTTTACGTGCCAAAACCACTTTCTGATTATGAGGCACGCCGTAGTGGAGGACTCCAGAAATTTTGACCACCTGGGGTTCTTTAACGTGCACCTAAATCTAAGCACATGGGTGTTTTCGCATTTCGCCCCCATCGAAATGCGGCCGCCGTGGCCGGGATTCGATCCCGCGACCTCGTGCTCAGCAGCCCAACACCATAGCCACTGAGCAACCACGGCGGGTGTGGAGCGCTACCGGGGAAGAGAAAACGATAACCTGGACAGACCCATCACGCGAGAAGAGGTCTACGCAGCTATTCGAAACACACCCAGAAACACGGCCGCGGGTGCAGACAAGATCAATAACGCACTCATCCGCAACCTCAGTGATGAGTTAGTCACAGAATTAACCGACTTACTCAACAAACACTGGGAAGCGGAGACCGTCCCTGAGGAGTGGAAGCATGCGCAGGTAGTCATGATTTCTAAACCGGGCAAGAAACTGCAAATTGAGAACCTATGACCGATATCGCTCACATTGTGCCTGAGAAAACTGTACGAAGGAGTGTTGACACTGAGACTACAACAGTACACGGAGGACAACGAACTGTATCCCCACAGCATGTTCGGCTTCGGAGCAAAATTATCGACCCAAGACGTACTGCTTCAAATCAAAGAAGTACTCGGGAACATTCCCAGTACCAGGGAAAACATAATAATGTTATTGGACATCAAGGGGGCTTTTGACAATGTAAGCTACGAGGCTATCCTCATGGGCATGACAACCTGAACTGCGGGAGGAGAGTCCACGGCTATGTCAAAGCCTTCCTTTCAAACAGAACAGCAACAAATGGCCTGGGAGAGCTCCGATCAGAGAAGTTTCTTACTCCAAACAAAGGGACGCCTCAAGGGTCGGTCATCTCCCCCACGCTTTTCAACATAGCTATGATTGGCTTGGCAAAACAGTTAAAAGAAATCGACGGCATACACCATGCCATGTATGCCGACGACATCACCATCTGGGTTAACACAGGCTCGCTCAGAGAGAAAGAAGAGAAGTTACAAGAGGCAGTCACCTGCGTAGAGGACTACGTCAGAGCACGAGGGCTAGCGTGCTCCACTGAGAAGTTCGAGCTCCTGAGAGTTTGGAGAGGAAAGCAAAACCGCACAGTCCCCACCAGTGACAAGTTAAAGCTCAATGTCTACCTCGAGGGGATTATTATTATTATTTGTTTTGAACACAAATATACAATTAACAGGAAAGGGATAGCGAGGAGCAGGCTGGCAACTGCCACCGGAAGGGGCACAACGCCTGCCTACTCTGCAGAAGGGAGGTGACAGCAACACAGAAATAGAAGATAGGAAGGAGGGGAGGAAAGAGGAAAGGAAGAGCAACAAGACAAATCTAAAGAATAAAGTAGAACACAGTACAGATCGCACACAGTAAGGCCCGTCACTGAAGGTCAGGTACGCTACTACAGAATGTTGAATAAAATAGTTTCGGCGCTACAAACGTGAACCTGAGTTCCTTAACTCTAGAAAAGTAAGTAGAGTGTGATGAGCCTGATCATGGTTAGACGCACAACCACTGGGTACAAACATTCGTCGAGTGTCGCACACTGCAGGCCAAGAAAATGGTAGTCTCTCACTAGCGACATGCACTGCGCACTGAAAGCGGGACACTCAAATATAAGATGCTGAAGTGTCTCGCAGCGGCCACAAGACGTACACGATGGACTGGCCACACGTCTTTGTCTGTATAATCGTTCGTGCACATTCACACAGCCCACCCACAGCTTGAGTAGTTGTGCTCTAGCGCGTCAAGGCAAGCCTCGACCGCGAACACTGGGCAGGAACGTTCCATTTGCGACGCGCTGGTCTGGATGCTGCTTGAGTAGGTGGCGACGAATCAGCAGACGAGCGTCATCAAGCTTGCACAAAATTTCGGGGCAGTCACAGTTGTTATGAGCGCAAGTTGAAGCGAGCCGATCAGCCTCTTCATTTCGGCCGATTCCTACGTAGGAAGGTATCCATTGAGCAATGAGAGATACCCCACGTGATGAAATTTGGCTCGCAGAGTCAGTAATGCTGCGCACAAGTGAACAATCAATCGCACTGCTTTGTAACCTGCTAAGGGCAGCACGAGAGTCTAAAGATGACAATTTTCGATGTAGTTAACTCCTCTTACACGTATTTCAATGCAACATCAATCGCTGCTAGCTCAGCAGTTGTTGACGAAGTTGGATGAGGTACAGTGAAAGCTCGTTAATTCGAACTTCAATAATTCGAATTTATGGATAATTCGAACTGTACGATTTGGTCCGGCCAAGCTCCACAGATGTCTATGTATAAAAAAGTCCGTTAATTCGAACACCAGAAGGTTCCCTCACGGATAATTCGAACTACGCTCGCCTGGCACACGGCCAGAGAAACGCGCCTACTGCCTACACACAAGGCTGTATTGCCTCCGAAACGGAGAGAACGGCGAGAAGGCAAAATCGGAAAAAAAATCTAACCGACGCGGGGTCAGCCAGAAGGCAGCGGCGGCTGCCGCCTCCCCGTTCTACGTAACCTCCGAGACTTCTTGGCCGTTGCGAATCTCGGAGGCTTTGCAAATCTTGTACAGCTGCTAATGTTGTGCGGAGAGGGCACTGCAAGCTCCAAAACACAGCGAATCAAGTACGTCGCAGCTGCGCTTGCAATCAAGAACCAACGAATCAGGGCTTTCGCCACCTTCACATGTTCAGCGTCTTTGTCTCGGCAGTCTTCATCGGTTGTGCACCTCTGTTTTCAGCGTAGGAGGTATCGGCCGTCGCGATTCATTGTGATGGTGTTAAGCCTCGGCTAACGTTCGTTTCGGTGGACATCGGTGGTGTGGCACAGTCGGACCCAGAGCTTCGACTGGGCGATGGCGTGTGCCCGCGGCACACGCCATCACTTTCTGACATGCCCTACTGCTTCCAAATCGCAGTGTACTGTTGCCCTCCTTCCCTTTCGTTAGTTCGAACTTTCGTTAATTCGAACTGAAGCGGCTTCCCCTTGCGGTTCGAATTAACGAGCTTTTACTGTATTTGGAAGATACGCCATACTCGAGTCGAAGGGCAGAAAAAAGCTGCAGAGGCGCCTTCACCGTCAGTGTGTACAGATGCATCTGTGAACACATGAAGATAATCTGGAACCTTTTCGAACATGTGAGACTGAACCAATTGAAATATTGCCGAAACAGGCATATCAGTCTTTTTATGCATGTCAGGGATTGTGAGGTAAATGGGGAAGCGTCGAGGGGAAGTCGATACCAGAAAAGACGCTCATCAGAATCCTGGGGATCTGGATACAGTCAAACCAACGCTGCACCCACACCCTCACCCTACTCAAGGCATCCACCCTACAAGTGGCCCGCATGATCACGCGCATCTCACACAGACGCCACGGCATGCGAGAGGAGGACACACTCAAGCTGGTCAGAAGCCTGGTGGTCAGCCGAGTAGCATACAGCCTCCCATCAAGATTGATGTACAACAGGCAGACACGATTCTACGCAAAGCCTACAAAATAGCACTCCACCTTCCCCACAACACCTCAACCGAAAAGCTCCTAGCCTTAGGACTACACAACACCTTCTAGGAATTGAGAGAGGCGCAACTAGTCTCCCAACTATGCAGACTACAGCAGACCCCATCTGACTGGGAGCTCCTGAAGAAACTAGGCTGCGCCGATCAACTTCAAGAGATATAGAGGACTGAAACAATTCCGGACGAGTATTGCAACACACTAAAAGTAGCACCCACACCCAGTAACATGGATCCCAACCTACACAAAGCACGCCGAGAGGCAAGGGCTGAATACCTACAAAAGACACTAGCACCCCAAAAAACGACGCATACGTGGACACAGGCACATACGCCAGAGCAGTGGGGCAGAGCAACAGCAACACGGTAGCAACGGTGATCGATTCGAAAGTACACGAAATCACCAGCGCATCACTCCAAGACTGTACGATAGTTGAGGCTGAAGAAGCGTCCGTCGCTGTAGCGGCAGCAGGGAGATATCGGTCTAAACGGTCTCTAACAATCCTTAAAGACTCACAAACAGCGTGCTGCAACAACCTACGCAGCAGAATAGGGCATGAAGCGCTCTGCATACTCTGCTCCGGAGACCACATAACACAATGACAACGAAATGAAGAACCAATTAGGCATACGAGAGTATGGACACCGGGACACACAGGAGTGGCAGGGAACCAAGAGGCGGACAGGATAGCTCGAGGGTACACTTATTACCGAGCGTGCAACGTAGGCGATTTCGGGGGGACCGAACCTGTACCCGAAGACTAATCGGCGATACTAAATTACTACAAGGGCTGCAGAAAGTGGTATCCACCATAACACAACTCCCTTAGCAGAGAAGACTCTGTCGCATGGAGGCAGCTACAAACTGGCTCGTACCTGAACCTAAACGTACTCAGCAAAATGTATCCCACACAATACAATGACAAATGCCTCTGGTGCCATGAAACACCCATACTGTATCACATAACGTGGGCGTGCCAGAAGATAGACGTGGTACCCGTTATACCAAACCCGAGTACGGGGCAATGGGAGGGAGTGCTCTCCAGCGATCGCTGGGTTGACCAAGAAGGTCCAATTCGGCGAGCACAACTGGCAGCAGCATCCAGCGGAGCCCTGGACTAAGGGCAACTGACTGTTGTGCAAGGAGATGGATGAAGCCATCGGAAGACTGCAGAAGACCAGCGAATCTGGAGCTCAATAAAGTTTTTCACTCACTCACTCAAGCGGCAGCTCTGTATCACTCTACTCCTACACACCATTACACAAACGAGCTGAATTTTTATGTGCCGCATCTTCTTACTCGTCTATTGTGCTTCAAGAAACTTTGCTGTTGGGCCAGTTGGCACATCTTATTTATAACGCAAACTCTGCACCTAACGGTTGTATTTCTTCACAGATGAGTGTATCTAGTTTATAAATTCCCGTTCCGTACAATTTCCCGGCACCAATGTTCAGAGAAATGACCCAGTACAGTTTTAAGGGCAATCAGCTGCAAACACAAATGGTGGATCAGTGGACAGCCTCGACAACATGCTACACATGATAAACAGGCCAACACACACACAACACTTACATTCAGAGAAGTGACACAGAGGTCAGCAAGGCTGTGCTGCCATGCTACAAATGTTCGTAAAATAAAAATACAAAGTGACAGCATTAATCCATTTGTCAAATCTGCATTATCATTTGCAGTCTTCCTCTTGAATTCAATTGAATACTTTGCTTTGAAAAAGTGATACTGAACTTGGCATATTTTTTCTCTATGCTAAAGGTGCATAGCTGTGGCCAAGTGTGCTCAAAGGAGGGATAATTGCAGGCTATAACTAGGCATAACCGTAATTTAAATTTAGTATATTTTTCACTGCCATTATTTTCATTGTGTGTAATTCACAACACTAGCTTTTATGGGTTCATAACTCCTTTCACAGTGATTAGTAGGAGCAAGTACACGTTGAAATCTCTAAAATTTGAAGACATGGCCAACTCTATCCAGCAGAATCTGATCAAATCTTTTGAGTGCTATAAAGTTATATAAAACGCAATACGTATCCAACACTTGGTCTTATGCTTCATGTTTCTAGCCTGCAATGAATTTTTATATTTGCCATTTTGCTGTGGTTTTTGAGCTGCAGATACAAAGGAAAGAAAAATACTGCGCACATGTAAAAACAGTGCCACCTTAATTGCAGACAAAGTGGTTGTTTTAATTATAAGCCATCCTTCATCTTCACAGTAAAAGTAATTTATTACAGCTGAAAGCAAATTTTGCAAATTACACTGCAAATACCAAAGCTGCCTCACAAAATGTAGCCGAAAATCTCCCAACACTTAAATTTTTACTTCACTACACTCAGCATCAAAAGTATTTGTTTTGTATAATTGTCCATTGATACCTACTTTCTGGTGATTATTGAGTGCGTCTTGTATAAATGGGAGCAAAGATTTCCTAATGCAAGTTTTTATTAGAATATATTCAGCATGTCTCTCACCACAAGCAAATGTGGTTTATAACTTAACAATATTGCAGCTTTGCTTGCCACAGTCCTGCAAGAGTCTTCGAATATGTGCAAACTTCTGCACACCCTACAAAGCATGAAGTCCAGGGCAAGCAAAGGCACAATGCAAAGTTTAATGTTGGACACCATTCAGAATTTCCCGAGTGCCGTCTTTCAACTAAAGGATTACTGAAAACGAGGGAATTAGGTGCACAGCACGAAATGTGTAAAACTCTAAAACCCCATAAAAAGGGTGCAAATGAATCAAACAGCCAGACAGGTGATTAACGTCAGCACGCATACGGTGCAAAGCATAGTTACATGCTATCTAGACGGGCAAGCTCTTGCTTCAGTGATAGATGCTTGACTCACACAAGACTAGTCTCTCAAGGAAGGAAGGAAAGAAACTTTATTTCAAAAAGAAAAGTAGGCGAGCGTGGTTGGGCCCTTAGTCCAGGGTTCCACTGGCGCGAGCGGCTCGCTGGGCTTGGTCCAGGAGAGCCACTTGGTTCTCCTTTCCCTCGTATGCAAGCCATGCCTCCCACTGCCTACTTAACATAAAGTATTACAACATGGAAAACTTCAGCAATTTCACAACTGCACTGATCAGTGTGCCTCCTAGTGCATTCTCCAGACACCTTTATTAGGATTTCTAGTTTTCCATGTTCAATTGGGCCTCTTTAATCATTACACTTCAAATAAACCTGTACTGGAAAGACAGCACTTGCGTTTGCTCTACTTTTCCTCATCCCCGTCTTCTGTGCGCTGTACATGATGAATCTGTTCCAGTACACCCAGTATTACATTCTTGTTAAGCATGAAGTGCCTCCTTAATATAGACATTTTAGGTACTACTGGCTTCTTTACTACTGACTCATACACAAATACCGTCTGCTAATATAGAATAGCTACTGCAGATGAGTGCATCCCACGGCAGGCACTATGCGAGAAATTTTAAGCCAACGTGTTTTGCCAAAACCCTTCAATGCATGAAGCATGCAAAACAAAATGACATGAAGTTAGTGACTGTTACACAAAGTGTAGGTACTCAACTCTTTCGATCATTCTCAAATTCATTCAATTTTGTTTCAACAAAATTGTTCGCAGAGGGAGCAATGCTATGCTTGGTTACCAAAGCTGCCAAGCTCATTTGAAAAGAGCGATGACAAAGCTAATGGATGGGCAAACAGGAATGTGCCCTCTTTTTTCTGTTCTGAACATAAAAGTTGTAATGACCAGAAGAGAAACAAAGAAGTTGGGACTCGGCACGTTACCTGTGTTTGTCATTAAACGAATACTCACTCTTCAAATGTGAGAATACTAGCAAGCATCGGAGCATCCCAAGTAATTTAGTATAATAGTGCTTGTTTCTGTAAAACAGCTTTGGTTTCAGCACCCAATAGGTGGGTGGGTCATTATTTCATAATACATTGGCTCCCTCTGTTCCTGCAATCATGTTACTGCCACATGTGAGGAGTCAGAAGTCTGGAGAAATATGTGCAACGCTCCTGATAAATTTTTTAATGAGCAGTTAGCCTTACTGCTGCACAATATCAGAAAAATTCGCAATGTGTTATGATGCCACAACAATGCCAATGACGCCAAGTAAGGCATTTCAAGATTCAACTTAAGCATGAAGCTCACATATCTTTATGGTTCCCAAACTTCGCAGATGCTAAGTGCCATCTTTTTATATGTGAGAAAGCGTGTTGGAGAGATTGAATTTGAAAATGTGTGTCAGCTAATACTAATTTAGATGCAGAAGAGCTCGTATTACCACATTTGAGCCTACCTGTTTTGCTGACTATGGCACCATGGACTACAAGCAGTTTTTTCTATAAAGGGCCTATACTCCTCCATACAATGCCTGGTAAACTTGCAAACAGTCTATGGTAGGGATGAGCTTAGAGATTACTCATATGACCTATTTTCACGGAGGTGACCATTGACTTTCTTTTTGGTGTGTATAGCTTGCAGAACATTCAGTTTCCCTTTGACTGTGTTCCTGAAAAGAGATAGAATGAAACCATCCCAAACATGTAAGCAAAAGAGAGAAAAATAGAAATTGTTCTAGTAAATTAATAAATTGCAGTTCTAGGTGCAATGTCACAAACATACCTTGCGAGGATTTCCGCCATTGAGGTTGCTTCAAATAGGGGCAGATGTGCTGTCGATTTATGCCCAGGGGTAAGGGTACAATGAGCAGTGTCTGTAGGAGGTTATGGCTGGAATAAAAAAATAGCCTTGACTACTAATGTGACAGCGTGGGTAAGTTGACGATTCATGGCTGACTAAGAATCGTGCAGATGGCAACGATCCTCATCAGAAAAGCATGCACACACAGCAATGTTACACGAGTGCCTTTCTTTCTGTAATGCCTTTGTGCCTGTAGTGCTTGGTTGAGCCTGGGACAAATGACCCTCGTTTCGTCCTAGACTAGCCCATAAACAGATCCATCCAATACGTATAAATTTGTTGCAGCAATTAGATTTTTGCCATAGCATGACTAATTTTGCACAAGGAAGCAACTTTCATTCTATTGTGCCTCAAGTGCAACCATTCCAAATATATTAACTCTGGATGAACAAGAAACGTTGAACCACCACAGTTAATCACTTCAAGCCTCAATATTCCTGCTGCAGTAGGACGGTTTATTCTGACACTAGACACAATCGAGGTCGCACCGGCAGCACACGAACGCTGATCGCGCACACGGCAGACGCGAGGTCATTTTTCTTCGTCCTCTTCTTCACTACACTGTGAACTTCTCTCTTGTTTTTTAATTCAAATGTAAGACTGTAAGTACACTTGGCAGCAAATTAGATTGTCTGACCATGCATTCAAAGCATACATATATATAGAGAGAGAAATAGAAGACAGGAAAGGCAGGGAGGTTAACCAGACAGACATCCAGTTAGCTACACTGCGCTGGGGGAAGGGGTGTGGGGATTGAGAAAGAGAGGAGATAGACAACTCAAAGCATATGATTTGTATTAAAATATAGGTACTTTACCATGCAGATGGCTGTCATTTAGGCAAAATCAGGCAAAACTCCTTATTTGTTTATTCATTTGCTTATTTGTTTATTTATACTGTAATCCCACTAACAGATTTTTAGCAACACGGAAAAATAAGAAGTGGTATACAGTTTTCTACAAAGTGTGAGTGAAAATGAAATCCTGTAAACACCCACATATAATACGAGGTGAAACTTGGGTACACTGAAAAGCGCAAAAGAAAAAAAAAGAGAAAAAAAAACAAACCACACACAGAAACATACAATAAAAGCACATAGTTTCTGAAAATTGCCCTGAGAAAGGTATATAATAGGCATATCATGATCATTTAACCTGGGAATAAGAAAGCAAGAATAATTTCCTGGGATTTTTTTTTGTCATTAAAAAGAAATGAAAAGGGGTCATGCGAGTTTAGTCCAATATAAACCATGGTGTTCAACAGAGCAGCAATACGGTAGGATACCGATTGTCGCCCACAACATGCACGGCGACAGCGTTATAGCCGAAGGTTTACATTTCTCGTATTATCAGTATAACCTCATTACGGAAAGCTTGCATCATGTGCCATTCACTGGAACTTATGTGACACTTCTCAAGGCTCCAGTAGAAGAATGTCAGCTTTCAGCGAAGCATGTTTGCCTCTTTGGCGTCGGTGTCTCATATCTCGTTTACTCGGTGCAGCGGGAATCATTTCACACAGCTGTGGTGCTTGCGTGGGAGTGGCGTGGAAACTAGAAACCTGCGTCGTAGCCTGACGTAACGTGGAGGAATTTGGAGAGGAGCCACTTGCATGGTGTCATTGGATATGCATCGGAATGTGTAGTGGCTTGCTATAGTACGCATGGGACCCAAACGTATTCTTGATGTAGAGGGAATTCGAGCAAGGAATGAATGAATGAATAAAACTTTATTTGAAACGGCTCTTCGTCCGTGCCGTCCGCCGCTTCAGTGCTGTGTGATCATGTAGTAGCACCCGGAGCGGGGGGTGTGGTGGCACCCTGGACGTGCCTTATATGTTGCATAAGCAGCGACCAAAAAAGCGGCTCGGTGGGGTTCAGGCGGAGTGGTCCAGCTCTCCCAACAGTAAGGAATAGATGGGCTCAGGGGAGAGGTGGGGAGATAGTAAGGCGAGGACTGTGCACGGGGGCAGGTCCAGTACGTGTGGCGAACGTCGGGATAGCCGCCGCACACCGGACATGCCGGATGGCCGCGGCGTTGTTCAATAATGTGTTGCATTGCGTCATTCGCCAATGTTAGAGTTTTGAGCCTGACAAATTAGGGAGCTGTCGTGGCGGGTGAAGGAGGGATCGGGGGCCGGAAGGGTACATGCAGACGAGCGCAGTTCGCAGAGCCTAGCGCGGCTTTGCTTGCGGTGTTCAGCGCGGTGCATTCTGGCGCAATAGGTGTCAGGCCATGGAGTAGGAGCGCTCGGTATTTTAGACTCGCGAGCGAGGGAATGAGCACGCTCATTTCCCTGTATCCCCCTGATGGCCTGGCACCCACTCCAGGAGGACGTGTAGTGAGGGATGTTGTTGCACGTGTAGCGCGAGGGATGCCCCGATATGACAGGGAAGTAGGTTGTCTGCGAAAGAACGAAGGGCTTCCTAGCTGTCTGAGCGAACGGTTATGGTTGGCGTGGAGTGAGGGGGAACAGTAATAGCTTCCGATATGGCAAGGATCTCGACGTCGGTTGGAGACGGTACTCCGCTATGCCAACGAGTGATGTCACCCTGAGGGCCGATGACTGCTGTCTTGGATGCGATCGGCGAGAAGGCGGCGTCAACGTACTAGGTGTCATGCGCTGGGTCAGTTAGATGGGTCGCCCGCGCCTGTCGCCTGCCTGCGTTGCGTTCGGAGTGCATATTCCGGGGTATTGGTCGGACTTCGATTCGAGAGATAGTTATCCATGGTGGAGGGTCGATGGAAAGAGGTGGAAGTGGTGAAGTGTCGTGTCCCAACATTCGCAGGATGGCGCGTCCTTGGGACGAGGTGCTCAGGCGGAGATGCTGAGACTCCCGGTATGCTTGGACCTTCACATCCAAGGTGTTGTGCAGGGATGTGCGTTCAACATCGATGCTACGGGCGTACCTGAGAACACCCATTTCAATGCGGTGACATCTTCGCAAAGAAGCCTCGAGTCGTTTGGTCTGGGTGCGTGTAAGTGCAATGTATGGCAGGCCATAGAGGATTCGGGAATAGATTGCTGCCTCAGCAATTTTACGGAGTTCGCGTTCACCCAGGCCTGTGTGGCGCTTGCTTACGCGTGTCATTATGTGTATGACCTGACTTGCCTGATGAAGAATGCACCGTAGCCACTCCACACTACATCCATTCTCTTGCCACAGAAATCCAAGGATGCGGACGGATTTTCTGCGCGGGTTAGGTTCACCAGTTATAGTCAAGGTGATGTGGGCGCGTTCAGCAGCTGCTTTGCGCGTAGAGGAATTTAGTATGACGGCGTACTCTGATTTTCCTGGGGAGCATGTGAGGCCTAGCTGGTATATGTAGGTGTCGACGATGTCTAAGCCGGTTTGAAGTGTGGCTTCCTGTTCGCCTGGGTTTCCGGTGGCAAACCAAAGTGTGATGTCATCAGCGTATATTGCATGGCGTAAACCTGTAACGAGGTTGAGCTTTGTGGGGAGGTCCTTCATCGCCAAGTTGAAGAGAGTCTGTGACAGAATGGAACCTTGTGGCGTCCCTCGGTTTATAGGGAAGCACATGGATGGCTGGGTGTCCGGACCCAAGAAGCGCCCTTGCCTAGCACTGAGGAAGCCGCAGACGTAGCGAACCATGCGTTCTCCGGGTTTGGTGGCTGCTAGGTTGTCAATGATGGCTTGTTGCAGGACATTATCGAAGGCATGTTTGATATCCATGCCTACAATTGTCCGGAGTTGTGCCGAGCTAGGATGATCGTAGACATCTGTGGTAATTTGCAGGGCCACGTCTTGGGCGCATACGTGCCTGCGGAAGCCAATGAGTGTGTCTGGGAGATGGCCCTGGCTCTCAAGGTGCCATTCTAGTCTCGTCAGGGCCATCTTTTCCATCAATTTTTCCGCGCAAGATGTGAGGGATATCAGTCGAAGGTTTTTAAGCATGTTGGGAGGTTTGCCAGGTTTGGGGAGGAAAATAACTAATGCTTACTTCCATGACTGTGGAATGTTCCCCGTCTCCCATGCATGGTTATGAGGTGTAGAAGGTGCTTCTGGTGGTTTTCGGGCAAATTGCCGAGCATGGTATATGTTATCTGATCCGGACCCGGAGTTGTATTGCGTCGGAGCTGCATGAGTGCTGACCGCAGCTCCTGGAGTGTAAATGCGGAGTCAATCCCTTCTGGCTTGGTTGGTGATTGCGGAAAGGGTGCAAGTGGTGGTGGGTTGAACTCCGGGTAGAATGTTTCTCGCAGTTCTTGGATAATTGCTCCTGTGGAGCGCCCGGTCTGCATTTGATATCGTTGGAGGGCATAGCGAGGTTTGGCTTGGCCCATGAGAGCGCAAAATATTTGCCATACTCTAGGTGTGTGAAGCTGGCCATTGAGGTCTTCACATGTTTGCCACCACCGTTGAGATGCCAGTTGGTCAGCGTATTCCTGGCTCTCCCGAGTTATGGTGTGTATACATTGGTGGAGCGTCCTATTATTCTTTGCACGACGCCACCAGCTCACCAGTCTGCGGCGTCGTTCCCAAAGGGCTAAGAGGCGAGTGTCGACCTGGGGTTGATCCTCTGTGGCGGCGATGCAGGAAGCATGTTGGGACACAACCTGCAGTACATTGTTTGTCCATTCTGTGGGGTCAGTGCTCTCATCAATCTCATCCAGTTCGAGTCATTTACGCGCCTTGTTCCAGTCAACGAGACAGATGGTTTCGTGGCGGGGTGTCCAACTTGGCCTTTGTGTACGCAAGGGAAGCCGGATCTCAATAATAGTGTGATCGCTCCCCAGAGTGTCTTGGGTATTCTCCCATTGAATGTTGTAGCGGCTGATTGACCAAGTGAGATCAAGGTTTGTGTCCTTCTCACGTGAGTTCCCCAGTCTGGTGGGAGTGGTAATGTCGTTTAGGAGCGAGACTTTGTAGTTTGACATGAAGGTGTCTAACTTGCAGCCGAGCGCTGATGTTTGGTCATATCCCCAAGAAGGGTGTCGACAGTTGAAGTCTCCAAGGATTAGGACAGTATTGTCAGGTGTTAAGCGTTGCTGGAAGGGGTTGTAGCTTGATAACGGCCAGATATTTTGGTTTGGCGTCCAATAACAGTTTAAAATATCTAGACTGTGACCACGAACGTCTCTCCTTGTGCTCACGTGCTCAGTAGTCGGTGTATTCATATGCATAGTGTCGAGTTGGATTGTGGGCAAGGAGCTCTTGACGTAAGTCACCGTCACTGTAGGAGTAAGTGGGTCTGACGTGCCCCGTTGTTTGTATGTAATACTAGGAGCAACAAAATGTTCATAGCCAGTGAGGGGAAAGGCACCGTGGGTCTCCTGCAACACAAGAATGTCCGGTTCTGTTTTCATGAATAGCATATGTTGTAGGAGATGTTTCTTGCGTCTGAAACCCGACAGTTCCATTGCCATATCGTGAGAGATGGGGATGGTGGGGTTGGGATCGGAGGTGTTTGCCTAGAGTTAGTGGCCATGTTGTGATTCAGAAGGGTTATGGGAGATGGGGCATTTGTGTGGGTGCATAGTGTCCTCTATATGTTGGAGGTGGGTGGAAATTTGCGCAAATTGGTTTGACAAGGGGGTTAGTGCGGTCAGAATGGCACGTTGTATCTGTTCAGTAATTATAGTTGCGATAGTAGATTCGATCGCTTGTTGCACGATACGATGAATACGTGCATCTAACTCCTCTGACAGAAGGTCTGAGCTCAATGGGGAGGGCTGCAGAGCGGGGACAGTTTCTGGGAGAGCTGTACCACTAACCTTTAAAGGCGTAGACTGCTTCTGTCGCTGGTTCGGTAGCGCAGGCCAGTTAGGGTCGTCAGCAGCAGGCTTGGGTTTAGGTAGTTGCTGCCACGAAGGACGGCGTGGATCGTGTTGATCACTTTGTGATTTAGCTGTCTGGCTCTGTCTGAAGTCCATCTTCTGCTTGTGGGCAGGCTTCGGTCTTTGTTTGGGCCCATTTTTACTGGGCTTGCGGTTGTGACTTTGACTCTGGTTGCGACTGCGGCTACGGCTACGGCTGCAGTTGGTGTCGAGAGTCGAAAACCGGTTGCTGGTTGGCACACCGGTTTCTTCTCGAGTAGGTGGTCGTGAGAGGTGGTGGGCTGCTCGGTGATTTGGATTGATCCGTGTCGGTGCTTTGCTCCAGCGAAGTGCCTCCTCTGCAGCGCGGCGGTGTGGGCAGTTTGCGTCCATAGCCAGGTGGTCACCCCCACAGTTGCAGCAGCGCATATCGCACTCGTGAGGAGTAGTTTACGTGTCAGTTCCAGGGGGAAATGTTGCCCACAAGATCTACAGCACAAATATGTCGAGGCGTTGGGGCAGACATCAGATCTGTGTTTCAGGCTGTAACAATGCCAGCACTGAAGGCATTTCGGCTTGGGTGGGTAAAGCTGGTAGACCGCTGAAAACAGGATGGCGCTCATTGGTATTTCAGGCCCCTCTAGCTTGATGATGAGAGACGCCGTCTTGCCAAGTCGCCAAAAAGACAGGATTTTTCGGCCCGGAATAAGGAGTTCTTCCTGTACGGCATCTCCAGAAAAGGAGAGTGGTACACCGTGCAGGACGCGGGCGTTCTGTGGGTCGTTGGCGCAGTACGCACTCACAGGGTGCGATTTTCCGCAGACATCCACAGACTGCAAGGCGAGTAGTTTGGTGGCGGCCACGGTATGTGTCGATGGCGATGAGGTTTTGGGTAGTTCGAATTTTCACGACTGTGTCCTCCCTCTCGAACTTGGCAAGGTGGGCCGCCCGACGAATTTGTAGGCTCAACTCGATTGCTGTTACTGTGGAGAGGTTGAAGCCATCGGTCAGCTTCACAACTATGGTGGTGGCCTCGTCCTGTTGTGGTGCTGAAGGGGTCACGCACGTAAATGCTCCCTGTGAAGCGTCACCAAAGTCCATGCCCTGTGGGTTCAGCGTGGTGGATTGCGCAGGCTGCGATGCAGTCGTAGCTGTTGAGGGCGGCGAAGCGCCTGCAGTGCGGCGCGGGGTTGGGGGCCCTGTGCTGCGGCCGACCGAGGCCGCCGGCGTTTAGGCGAGGCGCAGTGCGGCGGGCCAAAGTTCGCCCAGCGATGACAGGGAGCTCTCAGAGTTCGGCGGAGCTCTCGTTGCGCACGTCCGCACGGGGCGAGCACTGAGCGCCGAATCCGAGCAAGGAAGAAGCTTAGCGCCGAGCAGGCGCGTATTCGCTATGCGTGGCTTAGGACGTGAAAAGTCGCCGAGTCGAAAGCGTGAAGCGGAACGTCAACGAAAGGCAGCGCTGGAGATTGAACGGGTATGGATGCGCGCTAAAGATGGCGAAGCAAAGCGTCAACGAAGATTAATAAATAGACAGGAGTTTGCCGCAACAAACAGGTATTTCATGACAAGCTTATTGTATAAGAAGTTGGTGTATTATGATGTATACAATTTCCTACGCTCGATTCTATATATATAAATATCCTTTATATCGCCCACTGTTCACGGCCGGCTGATCCCGGTGTTAATGTAGAACGTGCGCGCATCGCCACTCTAACCATTGATGAAACGCGCGATGAAATGGAACCGTTACATTATCCCGGCCAATAAAGATATAATACAAACAGGTACGCACAAATTCGCGCATAGCGGCTGGTGACAGCGATGCATGCAGTGATTAATCGGCGAGTTCGTGAGTTTATTGACAGATGATAGATGGAGTATATGAGGAGGTGGACGTATGTTATAAGCATTTTGTTTGAGTCAGGATAATGACCAATGCCACTAAGCTATCTATATTTATTTTTATGCTGCGCTTATTACCAGAGCATAAAATCCGTAGGTAATGACAAAACAAGATTGTGTGAAACCTTATTGACAGCACTGACACATAACATACAGATTGATAGGCTTTTAAAACAGGTGCTGCCGCTCGTGATGACTTGACGTTTGCCTAAGCCCTCCAAGATGTTCAACATGGTTGCGGTAATCTCAAAGGCTTTGTATTGTGGTGCTGCCATTGAGATTTATCATGTCTTTCAAGGTTCCCACTTTAATCAATAATATGTGTGTTCTACAAACTTAAAAACAAGCAGGTAGTCTTGTCTGTGTACATTTTTGTTTATTTTTTATTGGTTCGAAATAATGAAAAACTGGGCTTGTTAATTACAACTAAATAAGTAGGCACCCCTCAGACTGAAGTTCTCAGAAGTCCACAGCGGCAATAACAATTTTATTGTTATTGCTTGCCGAACAGTGTTATCTGATTTGCATCGGTTATCAGTTTTAAAATATTGGTCAACAATGTATGCTGCAGCAGCGATTCAAAACGAAACAGGAACGTCTTTAAAACCGCGCCAAACAAGCCGCAAAGAATTCTGGGCTGATAGAAGCCGTGGCAGAAGACCGGCTGTGAACCAATCGGGAAGCCGTTCTTACATTCTCTGGCCCAATGAGGGGTCACCGTTGGAAATAGGACGTGCACATTGCTTTAGGAACTTCGCGTTCGCCGGCGTACAGAAGCTGTGCAAGTTCTTTGCCCAACGCCTGTGCTTTTGAGGTCTATCTTCACGCCAGCGTGAAAGAAACTCCGTCAGGTAAGCAGCGTTTTCAAATCTGTCCATGTTTGAGGCTCTCTAGTTTGAAAAGGAAGAAGACTGGCAGCGCATTTCGTGAAACCGGCGCGCGACATCGCACAGCGTGAGGCCTGTCTCCGAATCGCAGCGGGCATTCGTTACCCTTGGCTAGCTGTTCTGCGTGAAGGTAATAGCTGCCGACAGTGTTGTTCCATGTTATCCGTGGCTGCTTTATTACCAATATTCTCGTTTGCACGGGCTTTTGTGTTATTTATGCCACGGCGCCTCTTAAAGTCGGCGTGACACGTCTTCCTTTTGGCGCGCGCGGTTCCCGGCATTTCGGCTTAACAGATTTAAACGCGTAGTTACTGGTTTTCTGAGGCGATACGGTCGTTACTGCGAGTCTTGGTAAGCCTTAGCTAATCGTGGCGCGTTGTTAGTTTTAAGTGGAGCCTTAGAGCGCTAACGCGGGCGTTGCGTAGGTATTGTGGTGGTGGTGTGCCTTCCCATGTATGGAGAGGGCGTGCTGAGGTGGAACGCGCGAATCTTGTTCGGGCAAGAGTGAATTTTGTGGCCTACTATCTTTCCCTCAATGCCTTGAATAGCTTACCCTAACTTTGACTAGCTACGTCGGTGTCATGCGAGGGCCACTCGCTTTGCAGTGTTTTGTATACTTGACTAACGTTGCGAGCAACAGCGATGCTTAGGCTCGTCAGCGGTGTGGGTGACGCAGTTTAAGCGTTGGTAGTCTTGTGAACTACATTTGCTTGTTTATGCCGGAGCGCCGACTCGCGAACCCCCGGTCGTTCGATTTCGAACTGTCAGCGTGCCGACATAGATCACGCAGTTCGCACGTTACAATTCTAATGCCGTAATGGAGCGTGCCGATGTGGCAGGCTTCATGCATTTTTTTATGGCTTCCATATTTATTTCCGTTGATTGTTCGCAGGTTTGCTACAAGAGCTTGTGATACTTTGCTGTGTTAATGCACTTGTTAGCCCCCCCTCACCCCCTCCACTCTTTTGATAAAAGGCCTAGGTAGTGGAGCTGCATAGTCACTACATGCATGCAGTTGCCTAAATTCTGGCAGGAGTCAAGTTCACGTCTACTAATGCATTATGAAAATGGCAACGTTTGGTAAACAACCCCATTTCTAGCATGCCCAGATACAAAAGATGAATTTTGTCATTTTTTACTTTTGGGAAGGTCGCTTTTTATTGCCCTTTCTAAATGAACACATTTCATAGAATTAGTGTTGCACTTACGGCTGTGTGGGGATGTTGCCTCGTTTTCTCGTGACTATTTTTTCCTCCATATAATCGCTTAGTGGCACATTAAGTAGCAATACTTAAGTTGCTTTAACTTGCCTTGCTACATTGTATGTGCCTCTTTGTTTTGCACAGGATGAGCGACAGGAAGGCTGTGATCAAGAATGCGGACATGTCCGAGGAGATGCAGCAGGATGCTGTGGATGTGGCCACGCAGGCCCTCGAAAAGTACAACATCGAGAAGGACATCGCAGCCTACATCAAGAAGGAGTTTGACAAGAAGTACAACCCCACCTGGCACTGCATCGTGGGCCGCAACTTCGGCTCTTACGTGACCCACGAAACGAAGCACTTCATCTACTTCTACCTCGGCCAAGTGGCCATTCTGCTCTTCAAGTCCGGCTGAGCCAACACATGGCCAAAGGACGGGAGGGTCGGCAGGGAAGGAAAAGCTCAAGGAGAAGGGACAAAGGACTGGATGCATCTAGGACTCAAAAGTAGCTCGCCTGGACCTTTGAAGTGCAACCGTGGACGGAGGCTGGTGCTTTTCGCCAAACGGGGAGCAAGAGATGACCTGTTTTCTTTTCCCGGGGCTAAGGGTGGGTTGTTGCAGGCAGCTGCAACCATCGCTGCTGCAGCCAGTCAAGCTCTACTCTGTCATATTGTAACATGGCTTTTACAATCTCTGTGCCGCACAAGAGAAATGAAATTGTCCTGTCCCTGAACCCAGTCTAACGCCGCTGTAGACTGCTTGCTGTCTCTCTCTCTCGCCCAAATTGTACACTTTGCTATCATGGAATGGCTGTTCTTGACAGCTCGTTTTTCTATTCTCGTTTCCCACATTTTTCTTTATGGCATTCAATCATGTGCTTGCTGCTAAGACAAGGAGGCCACCATTTTTTTTGTCATTTACGTAGAAAATGAGAACACTTCATCACTGAAATCTTCATTTTGTTGGCTGTTGAAAGTGCTAAGTTTGTTTATATATATTTTGGTCGAGCGTCCATCATGCTTTTTTTCTTCGTACCCCTGTATAGCAGCTTACACAAGTCAAGTGTGCGTGTGTGTATATGGCATAATAAATTTTACTTTGCGAGTTCTTGTTCTAAACCGTGTAGTATGTTGGCTGGTTATTCTCTAAATGTGGCTCATGCACACTGGGATTTGCGAAGAATTTTACGGAAAAACAATTTCATCTTTAAAAAAACAGTGTTTTATAAAAGATCAGTAAAAGTTCCCTGGCAAGTTTGAACGCTCGCTCCAGAAACTTCAGGCCGTGAGGTTGTGCTCCAGTGAAATGAGGTACTGGCGACGTATTCTCAGACCAGCTCATCCGGTTTTGCTCAACCGGCCCATGTGCATGCACTGAAAGTGACATCGCCGAAAGCGATCGTCCGAGGAATGGTTGATTGTTCCGGATATCACTTGCACGGTGCTCCGTGACGTGACACCATGTTGAGTCGATGCGATGCAAATATATACAAAAATATATGGTCCGATATACGCTCCACCCGTCGACTGGCGAAGATTCGCCGGCAAAGCGATTATTGGCGCGAGTTCAAGGCTGAACGCGGGAGCCACCGACAGCACCTGCTGCCGTTGGCATGTGTGGCTGTTGTTCTTCGGTGGACTTGACATACGGCGGTCGGTTAACACTGGGCGCTGAAGATGGCGACCTCCTGTCGGTTGCGCTTTGCAGCCAGATTCGTGGGACGTAGAAGTTCGTTTGGAGCGTTCGTAAGATATGTGAGTGGTGGACCCCAGAGTTCCCTGCAAACGGAAGAGGCCCTGAGAGATCACAACACAAATTTTGGGTATGAAAAGGTTTCGGAGTACGAGAAGGCTGAGAAAGGTAAGACAAGTCAGAGCTTGACACGGATGTTTTCCATCTGAAATCTTCATATTGGGTGCGCAGTTCGTGAAGTTTTCAGCCGAGTGGCGGAAAAGTACGATTTGATGAACGATGCCATGAGTGCGGGAATTCATCGCCTTTGGAAGGACAGGTTGATCTCGGTCCTAGGTCCGTTGCCGGGAATGCAGCTCATCGATGTTGCTGGAGGAACCGGTAGGTCGCTTGTAAAAACTTCCTGCTATACATCCAAGGTGCTGTCGCGCAATGCCTTTAGGGTGTGCTTTCGAATAGATGTAGCTTGAGGTACATGGGTCAAATATATCTTGCAGAATTTTCAGCCGTCCTGCCAGGTGTTTTGATTGTGACTTTAAAAACCTACGGAACCCTGTGATTGGTAAAACTTTGTTTTTTTTTTTGGATAAGGTTCGCCACTGCCCTTCTGACACAACGAACCCTTGTCAAGATGTTAATATTTAGTTTTAAACGAATTTTTCGTGCTTTCAGCATTATCTTAAACATGTAGCAGAAAAGACAGATTAAGTATCAGAATTTTTCAGTGTGCTTTGCGCCCACTAATGTAGATTCCAAGCTTGAACTTTTCGTAAAATTCATTGCTGTAAAAAACAAGAGAACCCGTTACATGATGACACACTGGCTTAACAGCAAACGTGAAGATGACCTTGTTCGGTTCCTTTTATTTTTTTTATCTAACCAACTTTTTGCATACCAATAAACTTTGGAACACAGGGCTAATTAGATGTGTCTTGAGATGTATGTGCTATATTTGTGTCATTATTTCCACTGGAGCACTACATGGACCCGGGCTGGCCCAAAAGCCAGAGTCTGGCCCGCGCCGTGCTCTGGGCAGCTAAGCAATTGTTGACTTGTGCCAGGCTGAGGCCTAGTAGCTTTGGTCTGGGGTCGGGCCCGAACATGCTATTTACAACTCCATAAAGCTGAAGACTAAAAACTGCAGCCCTATGCAAATTTTTGGTCAGTGGTGTCAGTCTGTTTATGGGAAAGCCTATGCAGGCAGGCCTCGACACGGGAGTGATATGCTGCTCAGATTAGTGTACATTAGCAGCACTGTTCAGACACTGGAACAACAGTGCCAGCAATCACCAGTGCCCACTAAACGCCTCACTTTTCAATGCAATTAGCATTCTTTGCCGACTTCAGGTACTCATTATCTATCTGCTGACTTGAGCCACTACACATGTCCTCAAGGTCATGGTAGTTCCATCGTTGTCACACAGTCGTAATCATCCCATTCTAGTCATGTCGTTCTCGTAATGCTGTCGTACCACTGCCGCAATTTCAGAAATGCCGTCAAATTGTCGTCACACCTTCAGAAGATCTTCAATTTGGCCTATTTGGTGTTTATTGCATATCATATTGACCACTAATAAAGATGGGGACAGCAAAAAAGAACACAACACGACGACACAGGTACCGCTAATGTTGTTTTGTGTTCTCTTCTCCTGTCACCGTCTTTAGTAGCAGTCAGTATAATATGTCGTCATACCCTCATCGTCGTACTGCTTTTGCGGTTCCATCGACATTCCATTATAATCATGTTGCCATCATTGAATTGTAATTATGTCATGGTTGTCATGCCATCATGGTCATTGCATCATCAACATACGGTCATCGTCACGCATTTGTTCTACGTACCACGATCGTGATATCATCGTGGTCATTCCATTGTCATCATTCCAGCTTCGTCATCTGATTCTCATCATACTTTCGTCATCCCGCCATTTTCGTCATACATTTGTCATCACACCATCATCGTCATGCATTTGGCATCATTCCCTTGTCACCAGGCCACTGTCATCACGCTGTTGTCGCATGGTCGCCACCATTTCAGAAATGTCATCCAATTGTTCTCATGCCGTCGTTGTCATACTGCCTTTATCATTCCATCAACATAATTTCTCTTTCGTTCTGTTATAATTGTGCTGTCTTCAATCAATTGTGATTATGCGACAGTCGTCATGGCCGTGGTTATTTATTGTCATCACAGTCATCCCATCGTTGTCATGTCGTCATCCTCACAATGGCTTTGAAGTTAATGCTAATTTCAACAATAATCTTAAGATGGGTTCTGCCGGAATTCTTTCATCTTGACTACACTAAAAAAGAACTCTGGTCAACATTGTTCCCAGGTTACTATGACCTCGAATTCCTAGAGTTGATCATGCTTGAGCATGAGATGGGCGACCTGACGTTAGATGGAGGTACGGCTGTGAGTTTGACAGCAGCCCTGCCTCTTAACAAGGGGAAGCGCATTGGAAGTGGGGGGGGGGGGGAGGAGTGGTGGTGAAAGGCAAATTCAAGGGTTGCTAGACATCACAGAGTCCAAATCAAAATGATGAAGAGTTAGAAAGATATTTGCATTTCAATCGTGCTACAAAGAGTGGAAACTTTATTGGTGCGAGACTTGCTGCAGAAAAATTTGCAAGCTATTCTTCTTGTTGCAATCACAAGAGGAATCAGCGAGAGGAAGTTCAGTACAGCAGGTTGCATTTTTCAAGAGCAGAAGGCGTGCCTAGAGGCAGAGTCGTCTGGAATATTTTGTTGCTACACAAAAATATGTAGATTTTCGACAGGGGTCATTGATGTGCCCCTTTACACTGCCTGTGTGTGGTCATTTTAATGGAAAAACAGAAATTAAACAAATTGTCTACAAGTTCTTAGATAACCTAAATAAAGGAGTGGCACATAAATTATGGAAGGTTCATTCACATTTCTTTTTTTTTGCTAAGCATAGTGCAACTTGCTACTGGTTTCCTTTGTATTTCTACATTATTTTTTCAATTGTGTTTAATATTCTGCTGTAGCTTATCTCAAAATTAGTCTAACCAACTAAATTTAGACTTTCAAGTGTCCATTGTTCTTAGATAAATACCTTAAGCTATGCAGATGCTGCAAAATCTCTCAACATTTGTTAGGGGGATGTAAAAAAGAAGATGCAGAAAATTTTATTTTGTCACCAAACTTTTTTTTTTCAATGCTATTTTCACACATTAAGTGGCTCAATGCTTCTATTCATTGCATTGTATATGTTTTTTCTAGCACTAGGTGGGTTCCTTGTGAAATTACACGAATAAATGAGTAGATCATATTCCATTCTGATGGGGGAAAGAAGAACCCGTTGCCTACATTGTAGATGCACTGTACTGAAAAATTTGCATATATTGCGAAACAGGGATGCCTGAATTGTCGACTGAAAAGCTGACACTATTATAATGTAGCCGAATAAAGCAATAAAAATGGCATGTTCCGTGTGAAATTATGCTTGCACATGAGGGTTAACCATGCTGATCACCAGTTTATGTTCAGTGAAGAAAGCTTCTAGTGGCCATGTATTATGGTATTCCTGAAAGGCAATAGACCAGCGTATTTAAATTTACATTCGCACTAACTTTATTGCCTCGAGTTACTTTGCTGTACATCTCAATCATTATATGAGATTTAAAAGTGAGATGAGATGGCTGGCGGGGTGTACGGGAGCATATTCACCTTTGCCTTTGTTATAGCATATTACTGCACAACTATTTAGAAAATGTAGCACAGCCGTTCAGTCACACCTTAAATAAAGCATGAGCATGGTGATCACAGATGTACTTTTCTACATCTTGCTCCCTAAGTGCAAGCAGGCATTGTGCAACTCCTGTTGGGTGCTGCCTGCCTGATCCCTCCCTGTTTTCCTAACTGTCCGTTGTATATGTGTGTTTTCATACCAGATATTCGAATAATAATATGTGCATGTTCGGCTAGCAATGAAGTGATATGAAATATTTATGTATCTCGCAGTTAAAGTAGCTAGCAAGAGCAGCAAGCAGGGCAGAAAGCTGCTTTGATGCAGCTTGAAGACCGGCCAGCACCTGTTCATCACAAGACAGTGTGAATAACTGAGAACTTGACCTAGCTTCTTGTAGGCTCAAGGGCTAATCGCTTGAACAGAACTGAGCAGGGCTTGGGTGTGCCAACGCAGGGTACTTTTGGGCTCAGGCCGGGTCCGGGCCAAAAAAACAGGCCCATGAAGTGCTCTAATTTGCACTAGTGCTTCTGATTTTTAGACATCGTCTTGGCATATATAATTGTATACACCCAGAGCTTCAAACAGATATTTGAGTTCAGTTACTTGAGCCCTCATACTTTTGTCAGTAGGCTGTGTTATTTGTGGCTCATGGCACATGTCAAGTTCACATCATGAAACACTTGCTGCTTGTGCTGCAGGAGACATTTCAACAAGATTCATTCAAGCTGTGAGATATCAAGAGCTCCAAGCTAATGATAACACAGATGCGGATCTCGCTGATGGCTCATCAAGCCAGCGTGCACATGCTTACGTTGTGGACATCAACAGAGAAATGCTGGAAGCTGGCAAACGACGGAATGATCTTCTTTATCCTGGTTGGTTCTCTTCATTTGGCCATTCTGCTGATATTGTAAATCCTTTTAGTTCAGCACAACCTTACTAATGCAGAAATTAGCTTAAAAGACAAAAGCAAACAAGCTTTTGCTGCCTGAGTGAGCCATTTGGCACAAGCTCGATATCACGAAGTTTAGTTGCCGCGCAAATATGTCCAAGGCCGCCATTTTAGAACAGTTTGTGCCGTTAAATTATAGGGTTTTACATTATTTGGTTTACGACATACATCATCACAGTGCATCTGCAGAAAAATTTGGAAGTTGCAAGTTACAGTGCAATCTGCTCAGTACGGTAGTTCATAAAGGGCTGTCTATGACATCTGTACGGTCTAGCTGTATTAGACATCATTGATGGTTATCTGTAGCCCGTTCTTCTGAAGCTGCAGTTCTTTTTACAAAGGGTCACAGACACCAAGTGATAAAGGAAAGTTGGGTAGAAACATTGGTTTTTGTGTTCTTAAATGGTCAAATTTGGTGGTTCCTCAAGGTATATGGATCTAGGTGGAAATGATATTGTATGTTCGACTGGGTACTGTGGTCATGCATGTCAAATGGCACTGCAGGGAGTTGTGGGCTTTTTATGTATATATGTAGATTTCAAAGATTGGCAAACAGACTTATGATCTGTGCCCTCAAACAAGCCCATGTCGCTTGCTTGTTCATGGCATCAACGCAGAAGTAGTAAGTAACGCCGGTGGCAACACCTTGCAGACGTGTCTTTGATCCAACTCTACAGGGCTTTTATTGCCATTAGTGATAGTTTTCAACATATCTGTTGGGATAACTGTTTAGACACCAAGGTAACCTTCTTACACACTCATATTATCTTCTCCACAAACAGGAGCTCTGCTAGGCAAGAGCATTTACAATTTGCTGTGGTTGGGGACACGTCTGAAGTTACTGCTCCTATAGCACTTCTTACCAGTGCATGCCCATTTCAGCATCACCACTGACGTCATAAAAAGCCGCTCTAAGTACTGTCTAGACTAATTTGGGATTAGATGTAAAACTGTCTTGCTGATTTAATCTTGTTTCTGTGTTCTTATGTAAACCTGTCACATATGACAGGAGGTAGAGACAGAGAGAGAGATAGAGATAAATTCGAGACAATAACTTCCCTGAAAATGCCGAGCTACCTTTTAAAGGACACAGAGGTACTGATGGAATGAAATAGAGTTTTAGCCAATTATTTACAGCCCACTTTGCTAAAATATCCTAACAATTTTTGCACAGCCGCCCAACAGGAATGCTAGTGCCCATGTGTGCTTCACTCATGCCTGCAGTGGAAAGCAGAACATTACTGTCGCTTCACTGCAGAGGCAATTGAGCAAAGCATGACTGTGCCTGCTTCTTGGGTGTTTTACAGCTGAGATTACTGCGTGTTGCTCAAATTTCCACAAGGCACACTTATCAAAATCTGAAATCAATCTGCCACATTGCATGGGGGTGTGAGACAAAACCCAGAAGTCTAGATAATTAGATAATTACTTAGGTAAACCAGTAACCCCCCATAAGGTGCAATGGGAGGTACAGCTCGCCAGCTCGAACCCAGAGGTGTGAATGGTGCTTCTAGACCAAATCTGGCGGGCAGCTGAGGCTCGTGGAGCCCAGGCTCTGGGGTCCAACCCATAGGATCTCCAAGACTATCTTACTGCTTCAATCAATGTTTTCATCATCATCATCAATGCAGTTATTTGCAGTGTCTCGGCTCATGAAGTGTGAGCGGAGCATTTCATATGTGATGCTCAGCCAAAACTGTCTAATAGCTTCTTTTCATCCCCAGCTTGCTCAATGCATCAATGATGGTTTTGATATTTGGTCTACTGGTCTTTTGTTGTTTGTGATGAAACAGAACACTGGTAATACACATGTGAAACACTTTTTTTTTTCAGTTGCTGTTTATTTATACTTGGGCAAATGCCAAGCTTGCCATGCCATAGAAGTGGCTGTGTGACAAGCTGTACTTCTTGTCTCTGTAGATATATCTTGGAGTCAAGGGGATGCTGAGCAGCTGCCATTTGGTGATGGCCACTTTGATGCGTACACTATCGCGTTTGGTATTCGTAACGTCACTCATATTGACAAGGTAAGCTCCTGATGCTTTCAAAGTTTGCTTGCAGTGTCCCACTATGAGATAACATTAACTTAAGTTAAATTATGACGACTACCAGGGAGATTTCGTTTGACATGTTTACAACTGCAGAACATCGTGGGTGCTTCTGCTGTATGTTTCATTGAAACGATTTGAGAGTGGGCGTCTCCGGCAAGTCCTTTTGTGAGTTAGGGCAACGATGGCAATTTTTTTTTTATTGTGCCAAGAAAGGGCCTACTTTATGTTTTTATGGATCTGATTCCATGTGGAAGATCATTCAGCTTACATAAAAACACAGCAGTAATTTCACACGAACAAAATTCGGTCCATCGAAACTGGAACTGGATTGGGCAGGCAAGAGTATTATGAGCACATTTCTGTCGAGGGGGGGGGGATGCAGAGCATGATTTTCCATTTTCATTGGGTGCATGAGAGCGCCTCATCACTTGGTGAAAGCAAGAGGGTGATAAGGGGCTGGAGGAAATATTGGAGGGGGGGGGGGGCAGCCACCGATAGTTCTTGTCCCCCTTTAGAACCAGATCTGTGTAAGCTGGATATCCATTTCTTGTGATATCACTGCAGACATAAGGGCATGCGCACGCTGGGAACAAGAGTGTTGGCGGCATTAAAATGTTTGTTCAGCTACGACTTGCTGTTGAATTCCTTACCTTCCATGACGTCCTTTTGCAGAAAAAGCTAAACAGAATGTTTGCTAGGTTACGTTGCTGTTCTGACGTGCCACATGTTGGGTTCCTCTTCAGCCTCTTTGTTGCTTCTGCAGTTGATAGTCTACTAGAGGAACGTTCATCAAGAAGAGTGGTGGGGTTGTGTACACAGTGTTGGCATCGTCATGAAATCTGTGTATTAGTGTTCTGCAGTTTACCCCCTTCAAGCTTTCCTCATGTGTGTATGCATTTGTGCAGCATACACTGCTTTCCTTAAGACAGCACCTGCAGTTTCGTGTTAACTCGAATGCGCGGGCTCAACACACTGAGACTTTCTGCGCTTTGTGCTTACATTTGTGCAGTGAGCATCCGTCACTTCTGCACTGCCGAGGATGTAAACAGGTGCTATTATCTGCAACACCATTCAATAAATATAGCGTGAAAAGCTCTGTACTTTTTTTTATTGCACAGCGTTGTACTTTGTGCAATATCTGAACGCATGTTTGAGGGCAGCTTCGCCTTTTAACAGGGTGCTTTCATGAACCAGACTCTAGATTCTTTAGCTCTGGAGTCTGGTCCTAAAATTTTGCACTTAAGAGTATGGATTACTAGCCAGCCAGCCCAAACCAATGTATTGCCAGAAACAGCAGTGCAGATGACGAACGTCTGCTACCGCAACAATGAGTGAACGAGAAGGCGATATCTGTTAGCCATGATGATATGAAGCCAACAGTGAATGAGGCCAAGATAACATGAGGTAAATTACTTTCTTTTTAATTGTAATGTAGAACAAATAAAGTAAAGGGAAATGAAAGTGAATGAAAAATAGCCACTCGCCTCAGATGGGATCCAAATCTATGTGTTCGTTCAAGTATGTAATGCTCATACAAATTGAGCAACCGTGGCAGTGTTTTCCATCCGAATTTATTGGGTATTAAATTGGCACTAGATTGTACAGTTTTATTTCCCTTTACTTTATCAACCCTACATTTAAATTTTAAAAAAAGTCATTTTATTCCATGCTTTTCTTGGTTTAATTGCGTGTTGGCTTCATATGATGATGATTGCCATTGTAAGCATGTGAAACAGGTTCTGTTTTTTCTAAACGTTCACTTGGAGCAGTAAGCTGCAAACTTGAAAAAAGATTTTCACTGTAAACTTTTGAGTCTGCTGTGTGTCAGTGGTTGCTGCTGTGAATGAATCACAGCCACTGTCGCTGTGCCGTGGCATTCTGCTGATGAGCTCGAATTTGTGGGTTCGATTCCCATCCACTAAGGCTTTATTCTAATGAGGACTTGGTGCAAAAACACTTGTGTACCCGTTAGGTACATGCCAAAGAGTTCTGGGTTCACAAAATAATCTGAGGTCAACAGTGTTAATTGGGTATGGTGGTGTTTCGGCACTCGAGTAATCTATAGTGCCCCCATTACAGTGTTTTTTCATAGACCTCGAGTTGTCTTTGGACATTAAACCTCATGATTTGACTTGATTTTTAAACCGAAGCTTCCTTTGGCTCTTTTCCCGACTTTGCGTGGATAACTGCCTGGCTGCAAATGGCTGGGCTTATCCCATAGACAGTGTAATCACAGGTGGTGACTTGGTGGGCTGATCGGGGTACCAGTGCCTGATACGTGTCCTCGCAAACGTTTTAACATGGCTTTTATTGCAGGTCGATCCTGGGGTCAGTGCCTCATAGCGTTAAGCATTAGAGCTAGCCGATACGCATCTCCTGCAGCATACCTCGACAGGTCTATTGGGAAGCTGTGGCTTGATTTTGACAATTATTCTCCAATAGTTTCTGCTGAATCTTGTTACTTTTTAGTTTACTGACAGGATTTATACCTTTGCAGGTGCTTGATGTTTTGTTCATATGGTTTTGAACAGGAAAAAAATGTGTGCTGCATTTTTTTTTAAGTATGTGTTTTAGACTCCAAGCTGGTATCTAATAAACCTGAGTTTTTTCACCTTGTGCAGGTGCTCAGCGAAGCATATCGTGTACTAAAGCCTGGAGGAAGATTTCTTTGTTTAGAGTTCAGCCGGGTAGAAAATCCACTGCTGCGTAGGTAAGTTAGATCTCATGTTTTTGGTTCCAAGATGATGCGCTAATGCAGTCTTCTTTCTTGCATTTAAGTTCTTATGTAGGGCTAAAAAGATGTGGACTTGCATAAGAAAGATAACATGGCACTTTCTAGCATCTGTTTTTGTCTCTTTAGTGCTACTTAAAGGAACACTAAAGGCAAAAAGCTAAAGTGATATATTAGTCCTCGAGAATCTCTAAGGCACCAATGTTATCGCGAACAAAGCCTTAGTTATTGAGAAATTGAGGTAAATGCAGGACATCATTAGAGACTCCCCCTGGGCATTCAAGTACTTGCCCGATGACAAAAGCATTCCTCAGTTAAATTCTGTCACTAGTACTCAACGACTTGTTGCACAAAACATCCTTGTTTTTTATTATGAGATGAAATAAAATGCTGCTTGTCCAGTTCTATTTCACTTTTGGGAAAAAGAACTCATTGAAATAACCCTGACAGCGACGCGGGCGGTCAAAAAGTTTCGTTTTCGCTCGCCTCCACGCTGCCACGCTTTCACGTCTCAAAGGTTATCACGTAGTGCTGCGCTGGTTTTGCTGGCTCGTAAAACTCCCACAAACTGCAAGTATCAGAGAATTCAACTTCCATGTGGTGTCGCGGATGCCTGAACGGCCTACGCCATTTGACCAAAGAGTAGCTGTAGTGGCGAATCCGCCACTCTGTCTTGGCTCGGTGCCGCCTTCTGTCGGGCGCCACTTTACTCACCAATGGCAACAAAGGGGGGGTGATGGCGTATGCAATGTCATCACTGCCCCACTTGGCAGCGGGAGATTTGAATTGCGATAAAAGTATTTGAACTCTTCAGATTAAATTATCTCGTAAACTAAGTTTTCTTGGCACGGAACAAGCACTTAGAGGCTTCTGGAATGGTATTTAAGCAGTCCACATCGATTTAGTATTTGCCTTTAGTGTCCCTTTAAGAACCCAGTATGACAACAATCACGCCAAATGACTGCCTTGCCTCTAAGGCCTTGTTTCTCTATCTGCTACATGTATACATTGTGTACTTTGGCTCTTCGTTTGTACCTCTTATATTTTTGGGGGGATTTCAAAGCGATGCAAAATTAAGAAAAAAATAAATTAGAAAATTAACTAAGGAGAAATCAGATTTTCTTTAGCAAATGCTTCAGAATTTCAGCCTTTTCCAGTTTTATTTCTAGGTAGTGAAAAACAGGTAAAAAATAGCGAGCATGCATTGTTTCCAGAATATAATATGTAGGGTCCTTTGTTCGGGGGTTTTATATTCTTTGAAATTCGAGGGATGAAAATTTGGTGTTGTTTTTGAAGAGGAAAACGAGAGAAATTAAGGGTTTTGCTCTAGAGAAATTGGGCATTACTTTTTTTTTTTTCTGACAATCCAAAGTACGAGAAGCTTTCATTAACTTTAACAAACAACACAAGCAATAGTCGCTCTTTGGATACAAACATTCAACTTAAACAAGTGAAATCACTCGCAGGGATATGTAATGACGAAGAAATATGCTCTCAAATCATGTGACGAACTCATATCTGCAAATCCTCGTTGTCGGTCATTATTAGTACATTTAAAAGAAACCACATTAACAAGAACCATACATAAAAACGGGTTTGGCGATCCCTTTTTTGCTTTGTTCTCTGCACTTTCTTAACAAAGGAACAAGTACAAATATAGTAGTGCACACAGGCATACTTTGCAGGAAGCTTGATGCTTTTCCTTATCTTTGAAGCCCTTGTTGATGTATACAGTGAAAGTTCGTTAATTTGAACTTCAATAATTCGAATTTATGGATAATTCGAACTGTGCGATTTGGTCCGGCCAAGCTCCCCAGAAATCTATGTATAAAAAAGCCTGTTAATTCGAACGCGAGAAGGTTCTGCCACGGATAAGTCGAACTACGTGCCCTCACAGTGTTCCTGCATCTCCACAAGACCCATCGCACATCTGCATAAATGCTAATACATGCATATTTGCATGTAACTAGACAGGGTAGTAAAGGGAAAATGAGACATCCACCAATTGTAGCAATTGCTACAATGGAAACTCATACGGGTTCCTCGATAGAAAAGCCTCGCAGTTGAAGAACCAGGATGGCTCTTTCTTCAACTGCGAAACTTTTCTTTCGAGGAACCTGTATGGGTTTCTTTTGTAGCAATCCCCCTTTTGCGATGCATTGTGGTGCCATCGTGCAGTGGCCACGGGGAACAACTTGGCAGGCACCGCTGCACGCCGCGACAGCCACCCCACGCGAGACAAGACCAAAATAATGTGTACGAGCCATTGTATTTTGTCATTGTCAGCTAGCCATGGAGCCCACTGGTGAGTGCGTTGTACCCGGAGGTTTCTTCAGCATGTTGAATGGCTAGAAGAGCAGCTTTGGCAACGCTTTACGAGCCCCTCCTTGACCTGAAATCACGGCACCTGTGGCGTAAAGTGGATAAGTAATAAAACAGTATGAGTGCGCACAAAAACACATGACTTGAATAGGGCATGAGGTGGTGTTCTTAAGGCAGATATCACGTTTCACCACTGCATGTCTTGCTTTATGGTGTGCCATGGTGCTAGGCATACATACATACACAGGGAGTGGGTAGGCCAACAGAATGTCAATTAGCATGCATTATTTACCCAACATAAAGTGGGTAAATAAAGTATGGGTAAATGACCTGTGTACATCTACAAGAATACCAGAAATTGGTCGGAATTCTCAGAATCGGTGATACCTCCTGTTTGTGGGGCACTTGTTTTCCTCTTAGAACGCGCTGCGGCACGAACATAGCAGTCGAACGCATCCTTTTCTTTTTTTTGAACTGGTCTGTGTGTACTAACAGCGTCGGTATGAAGTCTGGATGTCTGGGTGACAGCGAAGGCACCCCTGAAATGTGTCAGTTACACAATAAGATGTCCCGCTCGACTCCAGAAGACGCCGCACGGGAAAGTGATCCTTAGTAAATACCGTGCTACATCACGATTCGCTAAACAAACATAAGCCTTCTGCAAGTAAATATTACTCAGTGCCGACAAGAATAACGAAACGACAACTAGCAACAATTGCTAACTAGAACCTTCAGCTACGTCCACAGTGCATGCTGTTTCCCACGTCAGCCCGGCAGTGCAGGCGCGCCTGGCTCCGACAGATAACTGCGCCGATGTCACGAGAGTTCGCAGAGCGCTTATAAAACAGCAAGTCTGCATGGTGTGAAGCTGCAAAATGACAGCGTTCTAGCGGCGGCTGAACAGAGACGATAGCAAAAAAAACACACACACACTTTGCGTTTCACTCAGCCGGCTCGCGCGAGCTCAGAGATTATTTGTATGTCAGTAACGACAAAAACACAGAGGTGAACTACAAGTGCTTGCCACACAGTCAAAATACTGCTGATGGCTGCCATGGATGCCCTTGCACATCTTGCCGCTTCACAGTCCTAATCCAGGCTTCACGGCGCTGCCAATAGTGTTTTACCGACGGAAATCGGAAAAACCGCACTGTTCTGCTGGTATAGTCACGCGAGGTGCAGCCGTAGGTGACATACCGCATTGGCATTGCGACACATTTCGATGGCAATAATGTTCGAAAGGCGTTCCGTGTGCGTAGCAGAGAGAATGGCGAGACTGACAAGTAAGTGAAGGAACTTTATTGGAGGCTCGGCGAAGGCGTGAACTAGTCGCGCACCCGGCTAGTCCCACGTCGGAACCGGCAGGTCTAGCCCACTGTCCCGGTTTTGGTTGGACTTGCTTGTCTATAGCGGGGTTAAGCAGAAGCGAGTCCCACTCCTCGTTGCTGAGCTTGGGGTATCTCGACCCGCACTACCAGAGCGTGCATGCTAGACTGGAGACCTGCCTGCAGAATGAGCAGGCGTCGTCGCTATATACATTGGGGTAAACTTCATGTAGAACGGCCAAACATGGATATGTGCCGGTCTGTCACAGTCTAAGAGGAATGGCTCGTGCCTTATTCAAATGACAAGTGCAGCGCCTGCCACGGTGCGACTGCCACGGTGCGACTGCCAAATTGCTTCGGTCCTCAGCCGCTAGAACGCTGCGCATACGCAGTTTGGTGTCGCAAAAGGCGCATTGCTATGATTGGGTGGATGTCTCATTTTCCCATTAATTACTTCTCTCCACCTTGAGGGTTTCCGCAGAACTATTACGTCAAGCTCTTGCCTTTGCTTCTAGTTGTTGACAAATTTGACTTCGCCCTGCCATCTGCTAACTGTTTGGTTAGCTCAGATGGTAGAGCAGCTGCCCCGGTAAGACGGTGGTCTCAGGTTCGAGTCCCGAACCAGGACAAATTTTTCTTCAACTGCGAAGCTTTTCTCTCGAGGAACCCATATGGGTTTCTTTTGTAGCAATTGCTACGATTGGGTGGATGTTTCATGACTGAAATACTGTTGCTAATCTTAAAGACAGGCTGGAAGGAGCTCCAATAACTTTACATTAAATCAAACATGAAACAAAAATGCTATAGCCTCTTCTTTATCCGCAACTAGCTTGCACAGTCCACTAAGTAAGGCTGCACATGATTCATGGGCAAATTTGAATGCTCAGCTTAACACCTGATAAATTTGTTAATGCAGTGGTCATTATTCTCGTATACAGTACATACTTCACTCACCTGGTTAAACCAAGATTGAACAGGTAAAAGGCGTTAATTGCGACCTGCTTACCATAAGCAAGAAAAGAGCAAAACGGCACTTTTAAAAGGGTGTAGAACCAAGTGAGTATGTAAATATGTTGCAGAGTTAGAGAATAGAGAGTTGAAAGCAAACAGTTGGTTGGTCTGTCAGGCCCCAGGTTACATTGAAGCGGCATAGCTCCTGTCCATTTTCAAACATTAGATAACAAATCATTTGAGCTGATTTGCAAGCAGTAAGAATCTAAGAATATAAACAGTAAGGGCAGACTCCTATCAGTTGGGTCGGCACACTCCTTGTAACCTTTCTCCATGCATTGATGCCTTGGTTTGAGCGTTACATTAAAAAACTGAAGTTTGGCCTTGCTTCTCCTCACTCAGAAACAATCTATTGCCACGAAAGAAGTGCAAATTGAATTCTGAAAGGGTAGCCTACCAGCCCAAATTTATTTAGTACTATTTCTTATGTCTCATCAACAGACTTAAACTGACCATTACAACACATTCTTCACACGAAAGCGTGCTCTTGCAGCGTGTTGCTGTGCGATATTGGTGTAAACATTGTGTGATTGGGAAGATGTTTTAATCCCTGGAAAAATATGTCTAACAAAAATATCAGTGTTTTTGTGGTTTCTGCTTTACTTAGGGAATAAATTTGAATGATTGTGTGTCTCAATAGTGTGCTAACCATCTTATTTCGTTTCTTTTTCTTTTTAAAGCATATACGACAATTACTCCTTCCAAGTGATACCAGTCATGGGCCTATTGTTGGCGCGGGACTGGAAGTCATACCAGTACCTAGTCGAGAGCATTCGCAAGTTCCCATGTCAGGTGAGGCTTTGAATTGACTGCGTTGGTTTTTGTGAAGTGTGATTGTCCCACTGTACCATGTAAGAATAAAGGGCCCAGTCTTGCAGTTGCTGCTTAGCTTTCAAAAATGGGTCTGAGCCTATATGGCAAGCACTTCCAAGCCATGGAAGGCAGCTTACTGTTATCTTTGAAAAGAAAAGTATAGTCAGTGCATTCTACAGTGTATTCTAACTGGTTTGCGAACCGTTACAAATTTTTATTTCTCCAAACCGGAACTGAATCGCAACGAAATATGAGTGCATTGAACCTGAACCGAACCGGTATTCTTTTCTGTTCTACATCCTGACGCTGTGACAATGAAATCTCGACAGACATGGCAGGGCTATACGACGTGGAGAAGCATAAATTCAAAAAACAACCCTGCGCTGCTGTTCGGGCTTTTCTGAGTCCTTTCTTCGCACCTCGTCTTACCAGCAGGGGTCAGCACGTGGCATCACCAGGGCGAAAGCTGCCAACTGGTCTGTGGACAAGGGATAAGAGTGCCATTGTGACAAGAGCCGGGCGTGGGTTCCGCGAAGCGAGTGGGGCTCACCCACTGCATGCCACTGATTCTTCCATCAAGCTGTCATTCAGCCAGTGTGACACGAAGGGTGATCAGGGGGGAACACTAAGAGAGCCTTTCTCCTGGATCCCCATGCTGGTCAGTTGATGTGGCCTGAAGCTCTCGCTGCACTGCAGGGAGTTGGCAACACGAAGTGCAGAGAAGTAATTGGCGGAGTTCGCATTCAATTTTTCGCTGATTACACTGTTCACTTGCTTTTAGTTATTGTTATTTTGTACTGTTGTAGTTGTACAACACGCACCGTTCTTTTAAGACATGTCAAGCTACTTATGTAACTTCTAGCCTAGAGAGAGATAGAGAAATAAGGGAAAGGCAAGGAGGCTAACCAGGCTGAGCCCGGAGGCTACGCTGCACTGGGGAAGGGGAAAAGGGGATTGAAAGAGGAGAAAGTAGAAAGAAATTAACAGTTTTCACTGTTACACACGCAAGCGTTCATCGGTGAGTCAGTCACCGGCAGTCATACAGGCTGGTGCATTTCAAGAAATGTACCAGGCCTTTTGTGACCTTGCACATAGCAGATGCACGAGGCCACGGACCCAAGATCTTCTCCTCTATGAAGGGCTGGTTGTCTGAGTGCCTCAGAGCTGTTCAAAGGGCACTTCTCTCATCTTTGTATGTGGAGCAGTCATGCGGAAGATGTTTGGTCATTTCTTCGACACCACATGTGCTGCCTTTGGGACTGTCTGCCATTCCAATTAGGGATGAGTAGGCCTAGAATGACCGTCCAGCAGGTGCATCTGAAAATAAAGTTGATTTGAATTGATTGAGGAGGGAGGGTAGTGGAGGCAAGCCAAAAAGTCTGGCGGCAGTGTAGTCGTTCACCAAATACCTGCAACTTTATACCGAGGCGCAATTTTGAAAACTCTGTGTGGCTGTACCGTCATTGTAGACTAGTACAGCTGCTGCTCTATGTAAAAGTTTTTGAGCTCGGATAGGTTTAGGGTCCCTTTATGAGGCAGGGACAGTGGTATGGATTGGAGAGCGTACAGGCAGCTATATTTAAAACTGAAACCTGGGCTCGTTCAAAGCTCGGCATTCGTGACATTTCCGGTGCCTGAAGGAAAAGGAAATACATTACGAAAGAAAGAGAACAAGTCAGGAAGGACACTGGACTACAGATTGGGTAGCGCATATCACAGTGAAATTAAGAGAAAGAAATTAAGTTCTGCAGACAATGTAATGCATAGAGCAGGCAGCAAATTGTCTGCTAGAGTAACACAGTGAGGTTCCTAAATGGGGAGCAACATAGATGCAGGCATGGTGCAGAGTCAGTTGATGCAAGACCTGGAGATTGCTCAGATAGACATTTGTCCTGCAGTGAACCGGAATTAGGCTATTGACTATACTGATGACTCCTTGGCTTACATATCTGTCTGAGTGTATTTGAGCAATAACGTGATCTCTCAAGCCAGACAGCCATGGTTGGAGACTGCTTTGTTCACCCTGGAATGAACCTGATATTGCAACAACCATGTGCACGAAATTCACGCAAGTGGTTTATAGGGACATCAAAGTGAAAATGTTGAATTAACCTAGGTTGATGTAGTGTTTGTATTTAGTACCTTATTTAGTAGTTAGCTCTGTAACGTCCTTGCATCTCATGTTTTCAAATGTCTTGTCATAAGGTCCGTGCCATCTCCTTTTGGCAATATTGGGAGGCAGAGTAGAGTGTACGACCGAGTAGAGTGCATTGACAAAGGGAACGAGAGGGCATGCGTGCACAAGGGACACATGCCAGTGTGAGCATCAGATCTCCCACTCAACACACTGATTTGGGCAAGTTGATTCGTACTTGTAAAATAAATAGGTGGTGTCCACCGTAGAGATTAAAACTAAGATTACGGAGGAGGGGGGCGAACGGAAACTTGAAACGAAGTCACTCTACAGCCTTGGGAATGATGGGTATTACGTGGTTTTCTTTGGCATGGCTTAACTGAGAAAGCAAACTGTACCATATTTTTTTATTGCACCAGCATTTATGTTGTTACGGGGGGATGAAGGAACAAGACTACGGTCTTGGGCATGGCCTTATGCAGAAATGCTTTTTGTCAGCTGTCTTGACTCTACCTGTACATTGTCTGTGAATGCACCATATACACATTTCTTGCGTTCCCATAATATATGGGTAAAGGTGTGGTGTATTGTGGCTGGCAATGAAGCTCCGCAGCAGATGTCTCATCGCCATCTCCACCATGGCTAATGGCAACACCTCTGAATTGATGTTGTCCTCACCATCAGTTGTCCTGACGCACTCTTGGTATCCCGGGACATTCTGAGGGACCAGTGGCATCGGCGTAGAAAACTGATTGGCCATGCTTGAGTCTATGAGTACCCACAACAAACAGGATCCCACCCACCGTCATGCTAGCCAACATTGTTTTCTACTTGGAAGGCACGGTGAAGGTTTGGTTCAAAAAATCACTCAGAGCAACTAAGCAGCTAGGACCTATGTAAACAGAAGTTAGATCTCTTTGGCGAGCTCGTCGTCCATAAAATTGCTCCAAAGCCGGAACTGTCATCCCATGCCCACTCATTGACAGAGTCCTACGTCTCGTATATTCAGGATGTGCTGGCTCCATTGCCATAAAGCTGACAGTAATATGACAGAAGCTAAGATCTGACATGTGTTGAAGACAATTGCCGACAATGCTTTCAATCTGGGTGCCAACAGTATTGAAACCTAGGCTCTCAAATACTGCTGCAACGTCCCTGTGGGAAGACAAAATGGCACCGTAACATCCGTCGACATCAGACGATCTGAAGCAAATTGTTCACATGAGCTTCACCCATCCATTTCCATCCATTAAGCTGCGAATACCAACCTGGCTTCATTTCTGCTTGTGCAAACCATCATTTGCCAAGAACCCGCAAATATTGGTATTCACTCCATGCATTCTGTCACCACTCATAGACTCAGTGAGTGCCCACCTACTGTGTTCTCCTCAAGACAAGGGTTCTTTCCACGTTGTTGCAACCCAGCTGAGGGGAAAACTGCAGACAATCAGCTGCTTTGTTTTACCTCTTGCCATATTGCACGTGTCACCCATCATTGTTGCAGCACCTGGCTTTCGCCACCTAGCACGGCCACCAACCTGAGCCCTTTCGACAGCACTGCTCGCTGTTTTTCACTCCCTCTTCAGTCAAACGCCGCCAATGTTTCTGCTAGGAATGCATGGTAGAGTTGCTCATCATTGCTATGCAGACACCAATCTTGTTCACATCAAACATGTCGCCCATCGTCCTGCTTGCTGCAGCCCCGTCGCCTTTCACCTCCTGTGGCTCTTTGCCGCACCTTAGTAGTGATAAAAAAATGCAGTGCCCAGACGTGGTGCTGCATTTGCTACTATGGCACCAAATCCTCTTTTTGTGTCCATGAGGAGAAGTTCAGTTGACATTGAAGTAGTTGGCGTACCTGTCCAGGCACTCTACTGGAGCAGATGTGTGAATAATGAGTGCTGTCCTAAGTAGACATATGAACAAGGTCCTTACACCGGCAGCTGCACAGGTTCCCCATGTTGCCGCCGTCGGCTGTTCTTGGCATGCCTGCTTCCTGCGTAAACGTCGCTGGCTACCCTATGTGTGTCTTCTTCGCTGTCATTGACCAGTGCTTCCATGATGTTATCCTTGGGTTGTACTTTTTATCGAGTCATTTTATGCTCATGGACTGTGCTACTGGCATCCTTCAGCTGGTATTTCCTCTGCTCATCGACACTCTCGACACCACGCCGCCACACTTATGCTCCCTTCAGGTGGCGCGCGTATTGCCTCAGGCTGTGCGCTTAAGTTGCTTTGACTGCACAGCCACATGTTCCCGAGTGGTGTTCTGTCCCCTATTCGACGTCCTTCTGGTCCAGAGCGTTGCTGTTCCTCATATTAGCCACGTGTATGACCGATAGCAGCCCTGCAAATGGCATTGCGGTGACATCAAACGGGGGACTTGCTTTTGTTGTCTGCTAAGCTCAGGCTAGAATAGCTTCATTCTCACGTGTTTGCTCATGCTCTGACGACTGCATGCTCTATTAGCACGGCGCTCTCCAATTACTGTTTGTGTATTTTGCTAGTGTTGATTTTATAAATGCCAGTGTTAGGAGGACAACAAACATTATATACAGGGTGTTTCAGCGAACAGTTTCAAAATTTTTTATAGGTTTCCTGTGGCAGATAGCTCAATTCTAGTTTGTGAGCTGGTCTACTCGGAAGCGGCAGACACTACTTGCACAAAAGATTGAAATGCAAAATTGTCTAATTAACAAGAATTCACTAATCAACTTTTAGCTAATTATATTATGACCCATATTGTGATTTACAAATTTTAGCAGTGGTCTTCGTAAGGTGGATCCACTTGGAACAAATTCTCAGGACGGCACCAGTTTCGATACAAATTCTCGAACTTTGTGGAGAAATGCATTGGCGTTCCAGTTACTTGTGTGCCTCAGTGCATGAAACAATGTTTTGCCATAGTAGTTATGCGGAAACCCGCAAGGTGGAGAGAAGAAATGAGTGAAGGGGAAATCGGACATCCACCCGAGGAACCCGTATGGGTTTCGAGGAACCCGTATGGGTTTCCTTTGTAGCAATTGCTACGAACGGGTGGATGTCCGATTCCCCTTCACTCGAAACAATGTTTTGTTAACAAATTAACTGGAATGCAAATGCGTTTCTCTGCAATGTTCGGGAATTTATATCTTGAAACTGGTGTCATCTTGAAAATTCGTTCCAAGTGGATCCGCCTAGTGAGCTCCACGGCTAGAATTTCTAAATTGAAATATGGGCCATAATGTAATTAGCTATAAGCTTAATTAGCAAATGTTTATGAATTAGTCGATTTCGCATATCAATTTTTTTTGCAACTATTGTCCCCCACTTCAAGTAGACCAGCTCATGAACTAGAATTGTGATATCTGCCACAGGCAACTTCTAAAGATTTTTGAATGTGTTCGCTGAAACACCCTGAATATATAATGTATCTTCCATATAACCGCTCGGATATGTTTGCCCAGTGGCAGTCGCATTGTGCTGGCTAAGCTCGAGGTGCCAGCCATGGTAGCCACATTTCGATAAAAGCAAAATGCAGAAACACTCATATGTAGTTAGATATGCGTTAAGGTGGAAGGCCACATTCAAAAGTTAATTCTTTTGCACAAGGTTGATTTCTTTATTTTACATTTTATGTATGCCGAAGCATTGAGGAACATATTGCAAAAGAGGTTATCTTCCTATCATAATTAGTTTGGGAATTGCAGCGAGTTTTCCTACCAATACTCTTGCATTGTGAAATTGAAACCATGTTGTATTGGTTCTGAAAATCAGTACTATTCCATTTATATAAATATTATCCAAAATACCTTTTTTTTTTCATTTTCTGTGGTTTGTAACATTACCGGGTATTTTGGTACTTAGTTGTGCATTTGTTAGTTTATTAAAATCTATAAAAAGGGCCTCTCTCTCTCTCTCTCTCTCTCTCTCGTTTTTGACGTCTTTCACATGGTTGAAAACATTTGTTTACATTTTTCTCAAATCAAGATTTTGCTCCACCTCATGTTATGCAAACTTTGATATTTCTGAATACATATTTTTAAATGAAATTTTCCACATTCATTCCTCACATAGGGGTATGTGCAGCGAACTAGGACAAAAAGAATTGATGCAATATTTTTTATTATACAGCTAATTTCCAAATAAATTTGAACCAAAAGGGCAATCTTTTTCACTTTGCTTAGTTTTTCAGGCATTACTTCCTTAATATTTATCACGTTACATTTATCCTGGTTTAACGCATAGGTCCAACACTTAGCTACCTAAACACTAAAGCTTTACTCAGTTCAGTAGTTCATTAGTCACTTATTATTGTTGGCACGACTAGCACTTTTAGCACATTTTATGATGCACATTACCTGCCAAAAAATAATATGAACCTATTTTTTTTTGCCTTCTCATATTTTACATTTCACTCATAACTTTAGTCACTTGATGTTGCATACATAAAACCTTTACTGACAAGTGGTTTATCTCGAACCTTAGTTACACCACTGTCTATCATGTTTCGTAATCATCACGCATGCCGTTAACTATTTGCTTGCAAATAAATCTCATTACAACTTTCTAATGCAAACATTTTGTTTGTTTAGGTTAACGTCAGACTATTTCAGTTCAACACACTTTCAGACTACGGGAAACAGCTTCGAAAACCCACATTATCAGCACAATAAAATATTATGTTATAAAAAGAAAGAAAAGCAAGAAAGTGTGGCAACATATTATTGAGCCATTGTGTGTGTGCATAGCATGTGTTAATGTGCGTGTGTTTAGCACTGCAGATATTTTTCAGTCAAGTGCCCAGCAAAGCTAAGATTCTCAATGTTCTTGTTTATGAACCCCAAGGCCAAGACCACTGGCGTCAGTGGGGATGATGCTAAGGGTGTCCTTTTGATAGTGTGCAAGTGTTGGTTGAGTTGTCAGGCCTGCCTTAACGTTCTGGAAGGCCAATTTCTGGTCCGTGCCCCAATGCCACTCCCAATTTTTTCTTCAGAAGTTCACTGAGAAGTGCAGTGTGAGCGGTGAAGCCAGGGACGAAACGGCGGAAGTGGGAAGTGAAACCCAAAAAAGCTTTTACTTCGTTTGGCCATTGTAGGACGCGGAACGCTTGCTAAAGCTTGTAGCTTTGAAGGGTCGGGGCTAATGCCATGGGCACTCACATGACCCAAGTAGGCATCTTCTGAATAGTTGAAGAAACACTTTGAAGGCTCTATATGGAGCCCACCACCATCTAGATGCATTCACAGAATAAAATATATACAAAACGGTTATCTAAGCAGTGGTTGCTGCTTGTTTTGTTACACGGTAACATGAATTCTCATCGCTGGACGAATCTCGCCTGCAAAATGTGCTTGCTAGCCATGGCAGGGGCAAAAAGAGAAAGTTTTACGCTAGGCCTACTAACACACAGAGGCAAGCTGCGTCACGATGAAAGTAATCAAGTTTCATTAAAATTATCTTGCGAAAGTCAGCTTTGCAGCACAAGGCTACACAACTTTGTTTTCCCCACTCATTTTTGTCTTCCCTGCTATCACACGTTTCCAAGTGCATTTTACTGCAATGCCATTAAAGCAGTGCATGCATGAGTGCACTGCAGTGACGACCATTTCCTGAGAATGGCATCAAATGTCTCATGATATACTTAACGCTCTGGGCAGAAACAAAATTGGAATATCTGTGGCCAATGCAGCGGGTGACCGAACATGCAGCACGTGCTAGGCAGACAGAAACAGTTATTACAGCACAGACATTGTAGCTGAAGGCCAAATGCTACAGTTCATCATCAAAAACAGTCTGACAAATCATCATGCGTGCACCACGACTGTAGGACAGCAATGATGATAAACCACTGCCGTACACGCAAGGGTACACACTGATGACTAGCAGACGACACGTGGAGCAATTCACCCTAAGCGGGGTGACGATGGCAATTTTGCTCGATTTTTCAGGGAATAATGTCTTGGGACATTTCATACATACTGTTCTACAAATCTGCAGACTCACATTTCAAACACTCGAGCAGAGCACGTTGCCCAACAGCTTCAAGTTGCCTTCACTTAGCAAGTGCATGCGCAACAGTGCAATCCCCTCATTTGTGCCACATGCAAGCGAGCGCCACTCAAAGGACTCGGGGCTAATAGTTGTGACTGTCATCGACAAAAGCGCCTTTCTCCTACTTCTTAACTTCAATTTGGGCCCTCAAGTGCTTCCAGCTGGCATATTCTTAGCCAGCATGCCAACTGTCAAAGAATGTGAAATTTCTAATCTCCGTGTTGACACTGATCACCATTGCCTTGTCGAGATGGTCACCGGTCATTGATCTCAAGACGGCTGATGCATTCGAAAGCCAAGAAGAGGTGCATGAAAGTAGCCCCGCACTCATATTTATGAACACTGTCTTGTGACCTTCGGATACTTAGTGCCACTACTTCAATATGCGATACTATGTTGAAACTGACAAGGCACTGTGAGTGCGTGAAAAGAGGGTGTTGTTAGTGACGGTTTGACCAAAATTCCGAATGGACAGTACAAGCTTCATTTAGCCTGATTCGTGGTTACATCTACGCCAAAAAAAAGGGTTCAACATTCAACAATACCAAGCTTTACTGAGAGGGTAATGAAAAGTTTCATGACTTGCTATTTAACTTCAAATTAGGTTTTGTGTGAGGGTAGCTCTTTGTCATATCAGTAGTGCTGCTGCAAGCCTTATAGGATGGTATGTTTTACCAGATCATACTTATATTCTTTTTTCGTAATCCTCTATATGAACAAACCGTATTTGCACGATTCTACTGCGCACATCATGTGACGAAACCTGAGTCAATGCGTACCATGTTGAAACAATATTATGGAGCATACAAAGGTACACAGACACGCACACCGCTGAATCTTAGCGGCTAGTGGCTATTGGAGTCCGACAACACCTCCTTTTCCCTGTCTACCGACCACGGAAAGTCATCTTCAGTTCCATTTAATGCATTAGAAATGCCACACTTCCAGAGACACAGCAACCATCGTCTGCGAGAGGGCATTCCGCAAACCATAGACTGAACTTGCGATGTCTCCAACAGTCATTTTCTTCAGATGACCCAATCGATGGCAGAATGGCTAGCGACCTTGCATTCAGGTTTTTCTTTTAGTAAGAATGGCTTCATTTTTTATGTTGAGTAGGATTAGTTGCGATTAACACATATGCAAATTTATGTGCACCTTTTATTACAAAAAGTGCACGTAGAATCATGTAAATATGGCATCAAAGGAGCTCTACTGCATCTACTATTCATTTATAACTAAATTAGTCACAGTGAAATTTAGGTGCAGTTGGCTTGTAAGGGGTATTTTGGGTTAAGTGTGACGGAGGCTGTACATTTTTAGTAATCAAAAGAAAAGTGAGGCAACCTTGTCTGTGCATATAGAGTCTAATGATTTCTCTCTCTCTTTTTTTGTGTGTGTGACTGGATGCAGGAGCTGTTCAAGGAAATGATCCAGGCAGCAGGTTTCAAGGAAGTCACCTATGAAAATCTAATGAATGGAGTTGCAGCCATTCATTCGGGCTTCAAGCTTTGACGGAGGCAAGACAGATAGATGTGACAACCTTGCTTTGTTCACCGCACTCCGGTTGCATCCAAATTCCCGGATTGTTAAAAAATACTGTTCTTTGTTAGCGTGTACATAGATGCTGTATATACGCCAGGGTCCTGGTGAATTATATAAATGACTGGCGAATATATAAATGAACTTATTTATGAAAGAATTTCCTCTTTCATCCTATGCATTGAAAATGGCTTGAAAGCTGATGGCAAGTGCCTTAGAAAGTGGTGCTGCCAGCATTTTCATGTGCAATCTGTTCTTTGGCATGCCCATTTTGGAACATTAGCATATTTTCATATTTACTTTGCTTTTGTTGAGAAACTGCAGCATGGCTCCTAGAAGAATCCTATCTATTCTAAGAGCAAGTTTATTAGTTTGTGAGCCTAGGTACATGCTGTAGTAGGAAAAAACAGCTACATATTAGGTAGTTTTTATAATGGCAATGTGGTGACACTTTTCCATAAAAGATGCTTAATTTTAGACCAAGTTGCGATTTTTGAATAATGTTTCTCGAGACAGAGTTGAATGCAAATACAACTTGTGAATACCCATATAAACTGTGCAAATTTCTCTAGTAACTTTTTTTTGAAAATGAGCAGTTCGCCTTTGTAAAATGCTGTGATAGAAGACAAATTGCATACATCTAACTTTTATAATCAAAGAGAAGTGACTGTGCCATACCCAAACGAGGCAGAATAAGCATTGAATACTGCTGATTACGTCATTACCATATGGGTCTTCTCTACCGCCACTTAAGTCACGACGACTGGTCTGGGCTTAAGAGTCTTTTGTGGACTGTGGCCTTAACGACAGGTAGTCAAGACGGTAGCTGGCATCTGCCTTGCTCCATTTGGCTATTCACCGCTTGGAGATTTTGGCACACATTTCAAGCTGCAACTTCAGCAGTTCGCTTCTTTCTCCTGTCACTTCTTGGTGGGTTTTACGCTGGTACTATTGAATATCATGAACATCATCTTGTCATTACCCTAATGCAAGTCATTTGCAGGACAAAAGGCCTCTCTCAAAGTTCTCCATTATTAGGAATTATTATTAGGAATTTAAAGCAGTGCAAAAGACGAAACACCAGTAAAAGAACGACACAGACAGACACGGTGCTCACTCACAACAAGGTTTATTCATCACAACTGCGCTTTATATACTTGCGGGCAAATGCCGTGTCTGTGTCCTTCTTTTACTGGTGTTTCATCTTCCACGATGTTTCAAATTCGAAGTATGTCGTCCCAACTCGCCCAAGCATCCACTTCAGCAATCCTATATGCCTGCAAAATTTCTAAGCTCATCTTTTCGTGTGACTCCAGCCTCGATTGTGTCCCTGAATTGAGAAGCTATAAACTTGGACTCCTGTCTTGACATTCCATTTTCTAATATTAGGACGTTGAATGTTGTAAGATAGTGGTAAGTAATCGTTGCCCGATATGTCCTCTTCCTTGTCTTTCAACTTGTCCTTCTGGGTGCTTCATGAGCACGAATAGCTCCACTGAATACATGCTAGCTTGTGATGTGATGGCTTAGAATGCCTGTCCCAGAAATGCAAAGTTAGGAACTGGATTTCTGGCCTGACTTGAAGTGGCCAAATATTGTTTTCGTTGCGTTATTAATGTCCACTGACTGGTGAAGTTTGGTGCTTATTAGGCCTCTGCAAGATTCACATGGTTCTGCGAGAGCTTGTTGGAACCACTTTAGCACCACTTCGTATAATATGTTAAAGGGGCCCTAGAACACTTTTCTTGCTAATCATAGAATGGTCTCACTATTAAAGTGTGTTTTCCCACCAATCTCAAGCCAGAAAAGCTTTTCGAACCCTCCTTCAACTACAAGTGAAGTTATCGCATTGATACCTAGCTTTCTCTCTCTTTTTGTCTCTGCTAGTGCACTGAAAGCTGCACAGCGCAGAAGCCAAGAGGGCAAAGCCCCGGCCAAAGCTTGAGTGTTGTGGTGGAAGGGCTCGTTGCGGCACCCCGTGGCGGCAGTGATAGACTACACTACACATCACATCACTTCCATCTCGGAGGCCACACACAGCAGATGCATCTATGCGCAGTGCAAAGATGAAATGATTTTTCTGTTGTTTTGAGATTGCAGACATATATATATTTCGTTTATTTAATTCAAAATTAGCAATTATGTATTGCTGAGAATGTTCTCGCGATCAAGAAATCAGCCAATAGATTTGGTAGGCCAACTGATTTCGATCAACTTTCGATGACAACATTGCGGATGCAAGAGCAAGTGTCTATTCACTGCTTTTGAAATGAGATTGCGAATTCCCTGCAGCATGCAGTGCAATAATATTTGGCTCGCATGTTCACGGGAGCGTCGTTAACAAATTGGCAATGTTTTTTCACTATGTTCGAAAAGTGTTTCAGGGCCCCTTTAAAGTAGTGCTCAGGGATTTGAAAAGGAATTTAGCAAAGATGTGAATGCTGCATATACATTAACATAACAGCACTCAAACCAGCAGATAATTAGTGGGTCCCAAGCTATTCAGAAGCCGTAAAGGCAAGAATGTGCACGTTCACGCTTACGTGCATGTTCACTAGATTGCTCTAGGTCAAGCTGCAGTTCTGCATACTGCTGGCATTTGCCCTGTTCTGAATGCTTCATGCTGGCACCAATGGCCTCACGTTGCGGCTGGTCTGCCAAACTACTGTTACTCTTGCCCGCACAACTGCTTTCAAAAGCACACATGCTTTTCAAGCGCAAATAAAGTTGGCCTGCTGACTCCCGCATAATGTCGCGTTGTAGTGACAGTGAAGAACACAACAGCAAAACTAAATCACAAGGCTAACTTTTTATTGGGCAAACCTGTGCCCACAAAAGCAAGTGACACTCGAAGCACGATGGCAGTGAGCAAAGTCGGCTAATGGTGAAATCTTATCAGTGGGTCAAGCTCATGGGTTGTTACACATGGCTCGTCGAAGGTTCCAGCATAATGACTGGTGCCCGCATGGCTTCTGGAAAGTACTGCACAATTTGCGTCGCACATAAAATCAGATTACGAAAGGTTCGGTGACAAGAGACAATGGTTAGAACTATTGATAACATTAGAGAAACTTCTGATACATGCAGGCACATTCTACACCGAGCAATAATGTTTCACATTTGTTAGCCGGGGAAAAGTTGTCACCGGAGAAAGATAAAGAAGTATGCATGTTAATGTGGTTCATACAAACTGTCATTGCTGGGAGCTACTGGAATTTCTGCGGGACATTCATTGCACCAATCTGCATAACATCTTATTGTAAAAGCTCAAAATAGTTTTTGCTGTGTCCATCCGTTCTTTCCATTACGCAGCTGGGTGTCATTGCCAAGTCATTATATCGTTGTGAGGCCACTTTTAATGTGAAGCTTTTTTTTCTTTGCCTATCCCTCAGGTATCATTGTTCGTCGTTTTCTTGGTGGATATATTTGTATATTTATGCAGATATATTCATACAGGGTGTTTAATGCAACTTAAGCGAAACGCTAAAAATTATGCAAATGCCATGTAACTGGACCGAACCAAGGTAATGTTGTTTGCCGTACTTTGGAGATACTCAGATAATTGTTTGCATTCTGCCTAATTAGATTGTTAGTGTTATTTAATTGATGAACCTCTCAGTCACTATAGTTAGATGAAAAATGTCAATTAAAGAATTGTAGAGCAACATGAGAAACTTCCAATACAGCTTCCTGTTGCTCAATAGGTACTAGATTAACGTTTTCTTCCGAGCGTTATTGAAGCTTACGAATACACGCAAAATTGCTGCATGGCTGACCTGTTGCTCAATAGGTGCTACATAAGAGTGTTTTTACGAGTGTGAAAGAAGCCCGTGAAGTGTCGTTTGCATTAGTCATTATGCTGGAAGCCGCCATCGTGCTTCGAGTGTCACTTGCTTTTGTGCAAATGACACTTCACGGGCTTCTTTCATGCTCGGAAAAACACTCTTATGTAGCACCTATTGAGCAACAGAAAGCTATACCAGGAGTTTCTCATGCTGCTCTACAATATTCTAATCTACACTTTTCATCTAATCATTATTGAAAAGTTGATTAATTAATTGGTGCTAATTATCTAGTTAGGTGGTATGCATAAAATAATTGGAGTATCTCCAAGCGATGGCAAACAACATTACCTTGGTTCCATCCAGCTATGTAGCAACCACATTCTACGAGTTAAGCAGCAGAAAGGGCAAAGTTGATATATAAAAAAAAAGGCTCACCACAGTTTTTCATGGATCCACTCACATGCATGGGAGCACAAGCACCCATATCAGTGTAGTTAGAACACCATCCGAGAAGGCAAAGTGCAATGCTGATCAGCATTACATCACTTTATGAAAATTTGATTCATTAGGCTACCTAATGGCTGCGACAATCAGGAGCGTTGCGCTGAACTAGCAACGCTCTTTCTACTCCCCTCCAGTGAGAGGCGACACGATACATCGCGGTGGCGAGTGACTCCCCTGCCATCTCATCCCCAAATCGATAGGGAAGGCTGTCTTGCAACTTCAACTGGAGCTTGAATTGCCTTTCAACTTTTCTTTTTTTTCAATTGAGGCTGAAATTGGTTGCTTTCAGTTCCAATGAGCCTGGTATGTCTTTGATATGACAGTGGTTGGCTTTTACTGGCTCATTTATTATGTTAGCTGCTTCTGACTAAAAGGTTGAATTGGCCCCGAGTTCTGTGTTTACCCAAGCAGACATTTAAATTAGCAGAGTTCCGTGGCTCCCTCTAGAGTTTCATTGCAAGTGCATATTGCAACACCCTGCTCACGATTCCACTTATCCTCACCTGCCTGCTTGTTAATTGCAAAGATGAAATCGCTTTTTACACACAGCAGTTCTTGTACACAATGATTCTTTTCTTATAAAAGGACAGGACTTGTCAGCTGCGATACCATTTGACCAGAGTGCTATTGCATAATGTAATGTCGTGACTTGGCATGATCAAACGTGTCAGTCATTCCTCAGGCTTGTCACAAAATTTCTTGGCATGAAGAGCAGTTTATTACGCAAAACCTTTATTTGTCAACTAAAATGCTTCATACACCTCTGTACATTGTATCGTCACTGTACAAAAATCATACACTTGAACCAGAACAGTCCTATACATTCATTATTACAGAAGGCACACAATAGCCCATACTGGTAAAACACATTTACAACCTGTTCCGTTTATAAAATATTGCTTTCTATATGTAGTAATAGTGTGCAGTTAAATTGCTAAAGTAACCTTGTTAAGTAAGCACATGATTGAGAATGCAGATAACTCCAAATGCCTTCAATGCCTCTCTCAAAAATATTGATGCATTCTCTGTCAAAGGGATTGTCGTGTTCAAATATTGTAGGTTCTTTAAGTGCTGCTTTCAGCAGCAGTGGTGGGAAATTAATTCTAAATTGCAGATCTTCCAAAATCGAAATTCCTGCCAAAATACATTGCTAAGAGGTTGCGTTTCTTTTACAGCTCTTAAATCTACCACTTTTGTTTTGTCGAGATAATGCGAGATGCGAGATTTTCATGTTTAAAAATATAGGCCCAATGATTGTCGCAAGAAATATGGTTTGTACTGTCTACTCTGGTGCTACCCAAGTTTGCAGGGTCATTCACATTATGCAAAACGTGTTTGTCAATCAGGTAAAGCTTTGTAGAATCCCAAATGGTACTGGATAGCCAGCTACATAGACATCCTTCGCACAACATCCATCCAAGCAGTACATGGGATCTGCATAATTGTTTAGTATTTTAATGCTCATAGCAGCATAAATTGATAAACACACCTGCAGATTGACAGTTCATTGATAAAATATGTGCCAGAAGTTTTATAGTGGCCATGTCTTTATTCATAAAATTGAATGTGAAGATCATATGTGCGAATTCGTGGTTGGATGCTGATGAGTTGTTTGCTACTAAAATTGGATGACCTGGTATAGTTGCATTGAAAATGAGGGTAGGTGAGATGCTGTGCAATTTACCTGGCCACTTTCTCTCTGTGGAATGGCTGCAGTTTCTCCGATGCACTGAATGGATGGCACAGCTAGTGGCTGTTGCAGGGCGCTTACCACTGCTGCCCACTCACCACATGATTCTGATGTCCCCGCTAACATACTAAAGTGGTCACTTGGGGGTGGTGGTGTATCATAAGATGGATTTTGGTGGCATGCTGGTAGCAAGAGTGCGTCCGCCAGGCTGGTTCACAAGTGTATACTGCCCGGGCGTGGCCACGAGCACTGTGTCGTTCTCTGCCAGGGTGAACGCATTGCCGGCTATGCTGACGCTGGCCGATCCCTTGACCTGCCAGAGAAAGGTCTCTGTGCCAGCACACTGTGTCCCATGGGTTCCATTGCCAAGCATCACGATGGTCGACTGGTGGCCCGGCCCGAACAGATCCCTGCGTGTAGGTTTGAATTTGGGAACCTGCTCACTGGCTACATCTTCCAAGGCTAGTTTGCTGCAAACTCAAGTGTTGATGTACATATATCAAAAATGGGAGAAAAATGAATTATGGAGGAAACATAGGAGCATACTCACTGTTCTTTACCGTGAATGTGTAAACCAGGAATGGATATTAACAGAAGACGCATAACGGTGTTCTACTTTGCAAGTGCAGAAAACAAATACTCGCAGGAATGGAAAAAATTGACGCAATGGCGAATCCAGAAGAGGGGGGAGGCTTACCTATGCCCCCTCCCGCGAGACATGCCGGCACTTCTTTTGACATGTGACTCGGCATTGTATACATTGCAGAAAACATTCTTACACTGATAAAACTGAGCATGCAGTGAGGTGCACGCTATTGTAGTGTCCACCGCAGTAGCGGCAGTGTTTTCGGGCTCACTCAGCATGAGCCCCTGTCGCTCGAATGTTGCCATTACTATGAATTTATAAGCAGGAGTAGCATTGTTGGTCACTCACTTTCGAGGATATCGCATTCAGCTGATGCCGATTGTCTAAGCTACCCAGCAAAGCCTCTGTCGCTCCTGTGAGGTGCTGCGTCGTACATTACATGACGGGAAAACGAAGGTATCTCCAAAATTGATTGACTGAGATTACTGCTCCAGGAACATTACTGATTGATTCAATTTAACATTGCAAGTTCTACTGATCTTAGCTTGCTTTAATGGAACAAACGCAAGAACTAGTGCACCTTTAATGTAAAAGAATCTTTGCTCATAATAGAGCAATGGAAAAATCAATGTAAGGCTTAAGTGTCATAAGTACGAGAGCGACACTTAACCTGCTAGAACTGAAAGGACCATGTTTTTCTTGCACATCTGATCCACACACAAATTCTGGGCAAAATACATGTAGGAGGTATAAGATGCCAACAGTGAGCACCTGTGTGTATGTGCATGCCCTTTTATGTCTGTGTACAGTTGCACTTCTTTAGTTCTTATGGAATACCAATGTACCCAAACTGCCACTCTAGTGATGGATGTCCTCATGACACTTTTGATCGGAAAGGAAATGGTACAGGAACGATGCGGCCACCAGCAGGCACGTGACCCCACGCACTGGCTGTATAGTGCTGGCGCATTGGCCATCGCAGTTGGCCACATGTTCCTAGAGCATGCAGAGGTCTTATATATTCTAGGTAGTGTTGTTGTCCAGATTTTGTGGTTGGGTTTGCTCAAATTTTCTTGGCCCTCCTGCTGCCTGCTAATGTCTTTCCTGTCTGTGCGTTTTTAGCCACAGTGTGTTTAGTGCCGAGACACTAAGGTAGTTTATGTCCCTGTCAGACACTGGAAAGAATGCTCATTAAGGCTGGGAAGTGACGGGGACGTTGTTTGCAGCAGGTAACTTTCTCACCCATGACATACACTTGGACTGTTCCTTTGCATTTCTTGGTGGTGGTCTTCCCAAATACTGACCAACCACAATGATGCTTAGCTTTGATTAAATGGCAAGAACTAGCATACGTATTTAGCATGTTATGGTGGGAGGGAACTTACTGCCATGGAGTAGTGGGAAGCAGAGGCACCACACATTCGTGCAAGGAGGGCAATTTCTGCATTCTTGTCAAATTATCACATATCGGGTACCAATATTGGTGTTAAACATGAACTGGACATTTTGACCACCATGGACAGCGATTACTGGACATCATCCTGCCGTACTATATTGCTTGCGACTACATTGAACTGTCAGCCATAGGCATCTGATTTCGCCAACTAAAATGTCCGGTAGCTGCATGGTCGTCAATGTTTGTATGAACACCAACTACACTTCATGCTGTTCCCAATACATTGCCAGGCCATTTTTACTGTGTAATGCATTCTGACCTCTTGCCGCCTTCGTGGTCCAGCTGTGCCCCATGTTCATCGAGCCACTGGTTGAGGCTGAAGGGTGCTTCCAGGTTCACGCTGCTATCCGGCTCATAGGCTGGTTTCCTCAGGAAGGATTTTGGACCAGGCTTTCTGGTGCGGTGCTCTTCAGAGGCCATGTACTCATTGAGCAGGTTTGCTAGCTTTTGCGTCAGGTCATCGCAGTGGAGCCAGCGTTCGTACAGGACTTCTTGACAGCTGTCATCAAGATAGAACCTAGACATACGAGAACACCGTCAGAGTGAAATACAGGTGCCATTATATACTGTGCTATATGGTGCAGAGGGGCACCTGTTTAACACCTTGGCGTTTATTATATTTATTTATATTTCACTTGTTATACCCATGGATAACACGTGAAATCATCCAACTAAAAAGAAAAATAAAACGACGGCGGAAAAAGGGAACCACGTGCACGTCAGACGATCTTATCAGTACATTCAAACAAAAAATATCGGAAGCAAAAGCCCGATTCTTCGACACTACATTACCTTCGTTTATGGCACATGACCCTCACAAATTCTGGCGATATTTGTCAGATGAACGAGAAAAAATTATGCAAATCAAAATCTCGGATCATGTTATTCAGGATCCTGAACACATTGCAAAAGAGATGAATAACTTCTTTCAGACAGTTTTTACGAAACATGCTACAAATGCTGCTTTAACACCTTACAATGTCAAAATACCAATGGAAGAATTAACTGTAAGTGAAGAGGGCATACTGTCTCTATTGCATAAGCTCGATCTTAAGAAATCTACTGGCCCCGATCAAATTTATAACTCATTCTTAAGTCGGTACGCAAGTTGGACATCAAAGTATCTATTTAAAATATTCACTCTTTCTCTTCAAACATCAGTGCTACCAGACGATTGGTGCAAGGCTGCAATAATTCGAATACATAAATCGGGCTCGAAATTAGATTTAAATAACTACCGCCCAGTGTCATCAACAAGCTCATGCTGCAAAATAATGGAACACGTAATATTTAAGGCCATAATAACTCACCTAGAAACAAACGAACTCCTATATAAACAACAACATGGTTTCAGATCAAGCCTGTCAACCATAACCCAACTAGCAGAGTTAACTCATGACATAGCTAACGTACTTAATAATGATGGCCAATTAGATGCAGTTTTCTTAGACTTTTCTAAAGCGTTTGACGTAGTTCCGCACCAGAATTTAATCACAAAATTATCGGCTTTCGGTATTAGTAATAAAATAATATCCTGGATCAACAGTTTTCTAACCAATCGTAAACAGAGCGTTTCAATCGATAATAATCTTTCACAACCACTCGATGTCTACTCCGGAGTACCTCAAGGATCAGTTTTGGCACCACTTTTGTTCTTGATGTACATAAACGACATCCAGTTTTGCGTTAAAAACTCAATTCAGATGCGCCTGTTTGCTGATGACTGTGTCATGTACACAGTCGTACACAACCAAGAAGACCAGATAGAACTTCATAATTCACTTCAAACAATTCACTCTTGGTGCAACACTTGGGGCATGAAACTGAACACATCAAAAGCACATTACATGTCTTTCACAAATAAGAAATTCCCGCTTAACTTTTCATATTCGATCGGAAGGTCAACAATCAACAAAAGCAACCAGGTAAAATACCTAGGCATTAAGCTCATGCCTAACCTTAATTGGGAGCCTCATATTTCGACCATGTGTCAAAAAGCCATAGGCAAACTGTCCTTTTTAAAAAGGAGACTGCGCGCTGCACCACCACACCTCAAACTAAATGCGTACAAAACACTAATAAGACCATGCCTAGAATACGCTGATCTAATCTGGAGCCCTCATCAAAAATGCCTTGTAAATAAAATTGAACGCATACAAAAATTAGCAATTAGGTTTGTATATTCGGACTACAAAAGGCAGTCCAATGTCTCGGGTCTGCTAGCAAGGGCTAACCTAAAACCCCTCTCGCAGAGAAGAGCAATTTCGCGACTAAAATTCATCTATCAATTATACCATGGTCATTTCCAAATAGCACGTTCTCATTACCTGCAAGATCCTCCAAAACGTTCAACCAGACTTAATCACTCCAAAACAATCTATCTTCCCCCAAGTCGTGTTAATGTTCACAAGCATTCCCTTTTTCCGTTGGCCATTTCCCAGTGGAACAAGTTAACTAACGATATTGTGTGTTGCAATAACATCGACTCTTTTATTAACTGCATTGAGTGTATTGACTTGTAATCATGATTTTTGTATTGCATCTATGTACCACTCCTGCACGGGCCGTGAAGGGCCTGCAGTATATTCAAATAAAAAAAAAAAAGCCGACCTTGAGCGAAAACGCGTTGACAACACGAAAGGTACAATAAGGCTACAAACCCATGACCTTTGGTGTTAGCGAAGGCGAAGTTAATTAAGATAGAGTTAGGGCACTCAAACCCACGACTTTTGGTCGAAGTTGAACCCATGGTCTTTGGTGAGAGTTGAACCTTAGACTTAGCATGTAAGTTGCCGGCATGCTTTGGAAAAGGTGAGGGGATATAGTTGCCTGTATAGGGCGTATGAACCCCTTGTAGTGTAATCAGCACGATAAATGGAGTGCATGGAACCAATTCTTTATAGATTTCCTGCACATGTTTTGAAGCGCGCATGTTCACCGGATCAAATCTTGTGCCACATTGATAGCATGCTGCAACTTGCAGCCTGCAATGGGGTGTTTAAAATTAACATATAGAGCAAGTAACAAAATAAGATGTATTTTGTTCAAAAAGCATAGCTGCGCATTAAACTTGTTTTAAAGTGAAGTAAGCATGAGAAAATATTAGACAGCTTTATTCAAGCGCAGCGCCGGTAGCAAAGGTGGCGCCACATGCAACGGTGCCTCTTTGTGCTCTTTTATGTCGATGTTGAAATTTTTGGCAGAAGTGGCAGCAGTTAGTGTTTGCAAGAATGGCAGCAACAGCATCACTTTATTGGTTGGGCAAGTGATCTTATTATACGATTGAAGGGTTCCTACTTTGCTGGAAATCATGTGGCACAATTTGAGTGGCATTAATGTCAATTGATGTTTCGGAATGCCGCATTCTTGCAGTTATTTACGAAGGCTATTTTAGATTGCAAGTTTTTTTTTAGGTTTGCTAGCGGCATTGTTTTTTCTTTTGCCTATTTGCAACTTGAATATTTATTTATTTATTTATCTAAGATACCATCAGGGCCATGTGGCATTAAAGAGGGGAGTGGTTACAGAGTAGTGTAAAGCAAACAAATAAGTGCAGTCAGTTCTGTTAATACAACGATTCTCCTGATTATACGATGTTAGCTAATGTTTCGCGTAAAAGGTTGTGATTGGTGATGGAAAGGTGGTTCCATTCCCGAGATGTACAGGGGATGAAAGACTGAACGAAAGACTTTGTGTGACATCAATCAATTCATATCTTACTGCGATGATCAATGTTGTTTGAAATGTACTGAGGCCGCAGGCTGAAGTCGTTGTGAAGCGTGGTGTGATTAAAAATTTTATGAAATAGCGAAAGACGGCGAATTTTGCAGCGGTAAGCAAGTGCAATAAGTGCTAGGTTAGTTTTCATTAAGATTATACTCACAGCATGTTTATAATTAAAAAGAATAAAATGGGTAGAGTTACTTTGTACTAATTCAAGTGACTTAATGAGATTAACGTGACTGGGATACCATATTGCAGGTGCATATTCAAGTTTCGAGCGTATTAGAGTCTTGTAAAGCTGTAACTTTGATGTAGTCGGTGCTTTGAAAAACGTACGCCGTAAATACCCGAGCATGTGATTAGCATTATTAATGCCGTACTGTATATGAATGGTCCAATTTAAGTTATTTTTAATGTGTATACCAAGATATTTATGACATGACGAAATCTAAGGGAACATTGTTCATATGGCAGGTGCTAGAAGTACAATTAGGTCTGGATGTGCGCATTATTTCGCATTTGTTAATATTTAATTCCATTAGCCACTTCCCGCACCATTCATCTATATTATCCAGATCAGCTTGGAGTGTTATAGTACCATCAGTGCTTTTAATTTCCCAGAAAATAACACAATCTGCGAACAAATGTTAGAGGATATTTTAGCGGTCAGATCATTATTACAGATAAGAAATAATAGTGGTCCCAGCACAGACTTTTGTGGTGAACTCGATCGAACTTCAGTGAGTGCTGAGTTACGACCGTTAGCAGTAACAAATTGGTAGCGGTTAGTAAGGAAATTCTCAATATATCCATTTTAGGAGGTTAAGGTCGATATTCAGCAAGCTTAGTTTAAAAAGTAGTAGCTTATGGCATACTTTAAAATGCTTTACTAAAATCGAAGAAGACACAGTCAGCGCACGATGAGCGATCCAAGATTCGATGCAGTTCCATGAGTGAATGATACTAGTTGTGTTTTGCAAGAATATGATTTTCGAAAACCGTGCTGTGTGTTATTAAAGTACGATTTGGATTCTGAAAGCTAGCCAGATTCGTGAAAACTACATGCTCTAATAATTTACAGCAGCTACTTGTAAGGGATATGGGATGATAATTAAGAGCTGAATTTCTGGGGCCAGATTTGTAGGCTGGAACCACCTTCCCAATTTTCTGTTCCTCTGGAAGCTTGCATGTGTTAAGAAATTGTCCGAAAACGTTTGTTTGCGGACAATTAGCGGCGTACACCCCAGCCCAGCAATTAGCTGCGTACACCCCAGCCAAGAACATAGTAGTTGGCTCTGTGTTTAGGTGGTTGAGCTTTGCACCACCAGCTGGCGCCACCAATCTGGCCGCCCCCGTTTACGTCCCCGCTCATCCGGCAACCCGCCCGCGCTCGCCGGAATACCGGACGCACTAAAATTCTATTTGACTATTTGGCGTGGGTAGGCGCCAAAATCGGTAGTTGTGGCGTCTACGTTAACCGGGTCCTCTTTTATTCCTGCTTTATATGATGATCTCCCCCTACACACCTCAGTTAAAATACGCCTACGCCTTTTTGCAGATGATTGCGTTTTATATCATACAATTAAATCTCCTGCTAATCACGTTGTCCTTAACAATTATTTTGCTGACTTCTGTAACTGGTCCAAAGCATGGCAAATGAATATCAACTTTTCCAAAACTGTCTCCATGTCACGACGCTCATGCCCTTCCCTCTTTGCCTACACTCTTAAAACGGTTGCACCCTTTGGGGTGTATATTTGTCCCACAACGATAATCGTCATCTGCCTTGCTTGCGTTTCCTTTCTTGAAAACTCGGCGCTCGCTACTTTCCTGTCGAGAATGCTGCGTCACACTGATAACGCGCATGCCGTTCGTGTCTGGGAAGTACCGGGCTCGCAGCGGTAAAGAAAGGAAACGCGGGCAAGACAGATGACGATTATCGTTGTGGGGCAAGATAAGCCCCAAAGGGTGTAAAATTTTCTAAGAGTGTGTGGCAAATATACACCCTTTGGGGCGTAAACGTTTCTTAGAGATTACAATTTCTGTTTGAGCAATCGCTTGCACGCTCTCTTGTTTAGAAGTTCGATGCGGGCGCAGATGATTGCAGGAAACAACGACAAGAGCGGCGCAGCTTTTCTTTTTGTTTTCTTTTTTTTTAGATCCCCATTAACTCGTCGCGATATCTCGGGCAGGCTGGTCCACACGTGTCTCGCGGCGGTCTCAAGAGCGCTGATGTACGTGCTGTAATGCGCGTCATGTGACTGCGCGCCCAAGGAACATCGCCGATGTTTGCGAGACAAAGCGAAGTTGTCGCGCACCTCACGCAGTCCAGCTCTCGCTGCGTCCGTTCCCGCTCGATGACGAGCCCCACCGTGTTGGCCCTGCGCTGCGGCGAGTGCGGGATCCTGCCGGGCAGCAGGAACACCTCGCCTTCGCGGATCACCACGTCCTTGGGCTTGCCGCGCTCGACCACCTTGAGCAACATGTCTCCGCGCAGCATGTAGAAGAGCTCTTCGCCTTCTTCCAGGTGGTAGTCGGGCCGCACGTTGGGCCCGCCCACGTAGAACACCTGTGCCGAAACGTGAGCCCTCTTAAGAAGCTTGGCGCTCTTTAATCTCGTAACGGAGAGATTGGAAAGTGTCATATCTGATGGCAGAGTAGTGCAGTATAATAATACTACTACTAACAATAATAATAATAGAAATTAGCGGAGCAAGCATTGGGACTGCAAACTAGATATTGCTTTCGACGCGGCCTTGGTCCTGACGTCCTTATGATTGGTGCGTTCTTTTCTTTTTTTTTTTGCGCTGTCAGGCCTCTCTGAATGCACACTGTCATGCTCAATTTTGTATACTCAACTTGGGGTCCGATTCTTGTGTATGATTCCGCCACGTGCCACACAGTTAATTTGCTTTGTCAGATTTCCACGAAGGTAGTAATGGAAGCGTGCTCTGTGATGCAGGGCCTGACTTAACGGATGACATTCACCAAACCCTTTAGAAGGAGTGCGAAACGAAGTTAGTAGTATGGCGGCAAGAATATATCGATACCTCAGGCGTCTGTTACTGAGGAGGGGGGGGGAGGAGGTAATATTCTATGGGTCGCTAAAACTTGGGTGGTGCGATAAACCGCGTCATACAATGGCGCGAAATAGTCGCCTTACATAGACAACACATATGCATTCCGTTATCAAAACGCGCACGGTGCATTCGTATATTGTTACACATGCTGGAAAAAAAGAAAAAAGCGAAGTTCATTTTATGGCATCCTTCATCTGCAACCTCTCTCTGACTGCATTTACACGATCGCTGAAAGAACACGCTGCTCTCGCCGGATGGGCGACCTCGTAAAAGTGAAGCGGTAGAGGACACGTTGCCGGCGGGGGCGCCCGTTCGGGGCAACAGGTTTTCGAGAGTGCCAATTCCACTGACCTTGAGCTGACCGTCGCTGTGCATCATCTTGTTGCAGATGGGTGGCAGGAAGTAGGCCTTGTTGGCCTCAACCCACTGGTCCACGTTGTACTTGACGGCGCCCATGGCGGTTGCGTTGACGGATGATGCCCTGCGCTTGCGCACTCGAAGTGGCTTGCTGCCGCTGTCGACGCACCCGAACTTGCTCGTCTGAATGCGTCGCGCTGAGGCGGTCGCACGTCGTCGTCTGGGCGGACTCGAGTCCCTCAGCGGCGACCGGCTGTGCTGCCGCCCTGGTCCGAACGGACCGTTTATGGTGGCCGTCGCTATCATTATGGCTTGTCGTGGTTTGCACAGAAGATACGCGTCGGGGCCGGTGACAATAAAGTTGTTTCCACCAGGCTCTCCTAAGGAGCCCGGCCGGGGTTTGCGGCACGTGGCAGCTGTTTATTGTCTTGTCTTCGTCTGGAAATCACAGCTATCCGTCGTATATTCGCGAGATAGTGCGGACGGACCAGCCTTCCCTGCTCGGGGTGCTCACGTTGACATGTTTTTTTGTCAACGAGAACACGAGCAACTGTCCTCGGTAGCCATTTTATCTTGTGCATGCATACGCTTCCGGATGACATTCAAAACAACGCGCACGCAATCTCGCGTCCTGGTCTTCCTTTCTTTTTAACGTCCCAGTCAATAATCGCGTTTCCTTAAGAGTCGAATACAAAAGCAGTATTTCTTGATTGGCGGCGCCAATGTATGCACATATCTAATCCCACCGGGCTCTGCAGTTCCGATGACTCAGCAGGGCTGATGGTCGCTGCAACTCTGCGATTCCCTGGTGCTGGACGCCTGCAGTCCAGGGGTGAGGCTGCGTATTCAAGTAATAGAAGGTCAGTATGATCACAGAAATTACAGATGAGTGAATGCAAAAACACATGCATATACTGCCAGAGATGACACTGAAGTGTGGCTCTCACGCCAAGTGCCGCCAGCTGTGAGCGGCCGACACGCGCACGAGTGTATCATGGCACGCATGTCGCGGACTGCGTATTTGCCCATGGCACAGCTGTGTGCAAGGTTGTTGACGAGGTGAGCAGCGTTCGGCACTATGTCCTCCAGTTTAAACGCATGAATTAACTAGCTGCACTCGGTAATACGCATGCTGTACGTTTTTCAGGCCCATGGCCTTGTGTGCACCTGGGCTGCACGCGCTATAACGAATGAATACCTAGAGTCTAGCACAACGGTAAACACAGGCCTCACACATATACGCGCCTCCGCGCACGGCACTATGACATTACAGAAAACGGAAGCACGCACACACACCCGCACACGGAATTTGCATATTAGAGAAATGAAGAGGTACGTACACGCATACACAAGGAGCCATAGCGCATTAAAAAAGTGCGCTCGCACGTACACAAACACACACGAGCTAACGTACTAGATAAGGACAGAATATGCGTGCACACACAGGCGCGCGTACAGAGGTAACGCAAACGGAAAAAAACTACATGCAGGTATAAGTTCGCTGCATGAAAGTTCAAATTACCGCCGTACTTATTCAAAGCCGCAAAAATTGTGGCACCTAGTTTTTTACAGCAAGCTGAATACGAATAGCAATTCCAGCATTTCGTGTTTTCTGGCTACATTAACCAGATTCCCCATTCTGGTTTTGCTTACACTGCTCAGAACAATATTATTACGTGTACACCAAATCTGAAATCAGCGGCAACGATACCCTAAAACACGCCGCGGTCGTCTACTCAGGATAGCCGACGACACGCGAAGAAGTATCGTTATACTGACGTGATGATGATGCTGATAATTTATTGACATCCCCTTTGAAATGGGGCGGCGACAGACAACCAGCCTGCTTGAGTTTATCAGGCATGCTGTACATGCTTTTCATCCCAGCATTTTTGTATACATCTCCTTTCCTCCTTCCTCAAAACTTCTATATCTACCCTATGCTGCCACCTGTTCCTGTATGGATCTGGTCGTAGCAATCTCTTCCCTACTATTTAGAGCGCAGCTCTTAGGCGCCCGTTCCTGCGGCGAGCGTCGGCGTCGGCGTAACCGAGCGAACGAGCACGGCGAAAGACGAAAGCGAACGCAGAGCGCAGCGAGGGGATGCAAGACGCGAGGAGGAAAAGGGAGAGCAAGGTGCAATGCAACCTATATTTGTAAAGCGGAGAGGGTACGACGAGAAGGGTGAAGATGAAAGTGTAGTGCCGGCACAGGAAAAGGGAGAGCAAGGTGCAATGCAACCTATATTTGTAAAGCGGAGAGGGTACGACGAGAAGGGTAAAGATGAAAGTGTAGTGCCGGCACAGGAAAAGGGAGAGCAAGGTGCAATGCAACCTATATTTGTAAAGCGGAGAGGGTACGACGAGAAGGGTGAAGATGAAAGTGGAGTGCCGGCACAGGAAAAGGGAGAGCAAGGTGCAATGCAACCTATATTTGTAAAGCGGAGAGGGTACGACGAGAAGGGTGAAGATGAAAGTGGAGTGCCGGCACGACGAGGCATGCGGCCAGCGCGGAAACAAAGAGCTGGCGTGGGTTTAGGACCCACTGCGCATGCGCTACTTCGTCTGCGGCGCCGCCGCCGCTAGAGAATGCGCTCCGCGCGAGCTACGCGTTCCCAGTGCTCACGCTTTCTTTCTGAACAATGAGCGACTCAACTGGTGGAAATGCTGCGTCTGCCGCTGCCGCTAAATTATAGCTGCCCGAGCAGAGGCTCAGCGCCGCCGCCGAGAACACCGTGTCCTTCGGAATCAAGTTATTTAGTAAGTGCTTTATTTCCCATATACGACATACATTTGAATATGGACAGGTCTTGAGGAAAAAAGCTGCGTCAGCAGCTTGACTAAGTCCTAAAGCCCATTTTATAGCAGCAGCAGGCAGCGGCGTAGCTAGGTCGTCTGGCACCCGGGGCCCTTAGCTCTTCTGTCACACCCTGCCCCCCCCCCCCCGGTGTAGTTGAGGAAGTCGAGAATATCGAAAATTTTCGGGTGTCTTCAGACGTATATGACACCCCCGCCCCTCCCCTACTGGCCCCCTGCACCCGGGGCCCACGGCCCCCCGGCCTTCCCCCCCCCCCCCCCCCTCCATTGCTACGCCACTGGCAGCAGGGGGAACAACAGTGCATGTGGAAATGATACCAATAAAGTAGAATAAGACGAATAAAATAACGCAAAAGAAACAAACACAAAAATTGATAAACCAAAGCAAGTTACTTAGCTTGCATATTAAGAAATCAGCAGTATGGAGAAAAAAAATACGACACTCAGATCAGTCATGCATACTAACAGCAGATGATGTTGCAAAAGTAATGTTGTTATCTACAAGTACAAAGTATTAAGCATAAAACCAGCTCTAGCAGCAATAATAATTATACAGACTAGTTAACGAAGACTGTAAAACATCGATATCGTCTGCGATCAGTGTGTTAAGCAGGACAGGCAGGGTATAAGCAATCATTTGCTTTCCATAATTAGTGCGCGGGTGCATTACGTACCGATATCCTGGAGATCGTGTTTGATAATGGCGTATGTTCTGTTTAAGGTTAGCTATGGAACGGATATAACAATTATTCGATTTACACTCCCTAACGTATGCACGGACTAACCTTTTCGTATATTTGCCGTATTATATCGTGAATTCAAAACACCCAAACAGCTGCGCTCGAAACTGGCATTAGGGAGTATCGTAATCGTCGGTGTAATTTTTTTTTACCAACAGGAAACGGAATCAGGCTAGGTAGATTCTGTCTGTGTACAGTACACGCTAGTTCCCCTTGACTATTCGCAGCACCAATTCAGCGTCATGATGCGGAGATGGGGTGAACTACTCGCATGTGGTGAGCTCGATCGGAGTAGCTACTTCTCTACTCACCACAGTACCGGTGCACAAACGTTGGTCACCATCAAAGCCACAGCTCTGCCGTCACTGAGCGTCATTCTTGATATACACGGCATACACATAACAAAGCTGACAAGGCGCCTCCTGCAGCTGTAAAAGTTATGCTTTGACACCTGTACACAAGACACAATTGAGAAATACAAGTATACTTATCCTCGTGAGATGCGAAGACAGTTTAAGGGCATAACAGATTTGCAAGTCGGCTCTTATTATAAACTGGTATGTTAAGAGCGTGGAAAACCAATTTTATCAATATATAAGGACACTCCAGGACAATTTTCACACCCGCGTTGAGGTTCCACATATAAGTACAAGTATGACAAGATCCCATCGCGCGCCTTATGCCGTAGTTGGGAGGGCAAGCGTGCAGCGGTAAGCCAATAAGGATGGTGGCTTCATTTTTTATGCGAAGCATATTACGAGAGCTCAACCCAGCTCCTCAGGCGCGGCGGTGTCGCCTTGAAACCACGTGACACCGTGACGTCACGACAGAGGAGAAGTGGCTTTGGCTCAACTCTTGCAAGACGGGCTGGGTGGGAATCGAACCAGGGTCTCCGGAGTGTGGGACGGAGACGCTACCACTGAGCCACGAGTACGATGCTTCAAAGCGGTACAAAAGCGCCTCTAGTGAATGCGGTGTTGCCTTAGAAACGAGCTGTTTCTAAGGCGTGCGTCTCTTGCTCAGGCGCACATTTCGTTGCCGCGCCGAACGCTGCTTTGCTCGACGCTCACCGCGTCCAATGCGGGGCGCGTAGTCGCTGCCCTGTAGCCCATTGTCTTACACCCTTTGGCGGGTCGACGGGAACGCTGTCGCGTTCCACTCTTGAAGGCGAAGCAGTAATGCATGAGGAGTTGTTTCTTCGTCTAGCCGAACCAAATATAGCCAAGGAACAGCAGTTCACCAGGCTAAACAGTGATTCAACAACTAAAATAAAGGCTAGTATGCTTCGCATCCTGGGCTTAACCTTACCTAAGCCACAGCCATTTTTTTTAATGTGCGCTACCCATAGAGTTTCTCACTACATTAAATCTTGCGCTGCTGCGCTGTGGTATGCATGGGAATGCCGGTATATTGTGGATTCGGATTGGCATCGTTCTCGTAGAGACAGGACACCTTGAAGACGCGCTTGGCAAGTACCGTCCCGTCTGTCACAATGATTCATCTTCTACTAGAACAGCACGTGAAAAGCTGTTTTAGCTTTATTATTACGCGAAAACATGTTTTGTTTAACTATGAGAACTTGTTATTGTGTGTACGACTACATGTTACGTGAGAAGTATCAGCGGGCCGCTAGAGTTGGAGGAGAGACGACAAGGTTCGCGCTCGCTTTGAAACAGTTGGTCGTCTGTTCTTGTTTTTCTTCGCTTGGTCATGCATCGTGGGTGAGTAAAGATGTAATATGCGTAAATGGAAACATTTTATGAAGATTTTACTTTGAGAATGCGTTATTTGCGTAGCCATATCCACGTTTTAGACGAAGCCTCTTACAACACCAGCCAACACGAGCCTCGCAGACACATATACCGTCATTCCCATGACGGCACGGTGCCCCCTTAAGAAACTCCCATAGACGGTGGCGCCAGATTACCCTCTAGGTGTTACAGTGAGAAACTCTATGGCGCTACCTTTTCTCAAGCCTAATGTGGGAGGTCACGTGATCAAGCGCTCGGTGATGTAATCCCCAGCGGCGGGAGCGGCGAGGTTCGGGCAAGTTGGAATTTCATCGCAGCGGCAGAGCGGCATCACCGCTTCCGAACGGCCCGCCTCGACACGAGACCAGTGGAGGACTATAGTCGGATACAACTTTAGAAAAAAGGGGAGGCCCCGCCCAGATGACCGAAGCGGCGAAGTCACCGGCCGTCCGGCGCATGACGTCGGTCCAGAGTGCGCGCCCATTGGTGAATGCTCGTGTGCATCCGCCTCGGAGGAGTAAACGCCCCCTTTTTTCTAAAGTTGTATCCGACTATAGTGCGGGAAAGCCTGCGCATAGGACGATGTTTATTCACTTGCTACACGTGGTAAGGGCAACATGCAAAGAGAGCTTTTCAACGAATTGTTAATTGCTAAGCGCAGGATATGTATTTATAAAATAAAAATTTGAGAGGCAGAGACAAAGCAATGCTTTTGTTGGTAGTCAAAAACTACCGAAACTGGCTGAAAGTCCCGTGTTTTTTGCCAGCAACATTGCTATTCGCAGCGGCGGAAAACGCGCGGCGGCAATGCATGTGAAACGAAACCTCGCGAAAAGCTTCGCAGCGCCGCGCCGCTGTTCGCTCCATTCGCTCAATCGCTTGCATATGAAACAGCCTTGGCGCGCTCGAAACAGATTTCTGCGGCGCGGCGGCAGGATTCGACTTGCCCGAACCTCGCCGCTCCCGCCACTGGTGCCGCCGCCGCCGCTCGAAACAGATTTCTGCGGCGCGGCGGCAAGATTCGCGAGTATTTTCGCTTGCATGTGAAACAGGCCTAAGGGTGAGCCGAGAGAGCTGGTTGCCCTACATGCTCACTATTTCCTGCACACCTACTCTTGGAGGTCGCGTAGTCTCAAGTTTCCGAGACACGGTGAAGCGAGCGGTACATGGCGCGAATCCGGGGGCGCTCTTCGTCATGCCAGCGCTGCAATAAAGAGTTCTCGTCGTCATTGAGTGATAACTGTTCGCGTTTGCCTATACGGGCACGTGCAACCGTGCCTGTTAATTTAATTAGTAAGCGTACGTTTACTGCAATTTGTGCGGCCGATAAAACTACGAAGCTTACTTCGTATAACTATCTAATGCTTTGATATCGCTATCAATGCTTCGCCTTTCGGACGAAACTGCGACTTTTTTTTATAGAATATCTTTGTTATAGATGACAGAAGCAAGACCTCCATGAATGCGGGCAAAGCAACCATCCTCGCATGTTTGATATGGTAAAGGCTGCTTTTATTTGCATAGACAGGAAGCGGAAGATGCGACATCGTGTGGTGAGTTGCCGCATTCGCGTTGCATTCATGATTTGTATGTGAATTTGCGGTATTCGAAACACACTTAACGTGTAATTGTCGTCGTCAGTGACGACAGTACGGCTTATGTCAAATGAGTGTCTATCTCATCGAAAACTGGCGGCAGCAATATAACTAAACCACTTCCATACACTTCCACAGGCACCTGATATCGTATTCAGTATACATATTTTACGTAATCGGTGACGAATTAACGTTGAAAAGATTCAAAGCTAATGTGCACTACAATGTTAGCGTTAGCGTTACGTTAGCGTAAAAGGCGTTAGGGTGGCGCGGCGTATTCTCACATTGAGTACGCTTTGCGTCTCGGCCACGTAAGGTTAGGTTAACGTTAGGTTAGCGTATGAGGCGTTAGGGTGGCGTGGCGTATTCTCACACCGGTTACACCGTGAGGATTGTCTTTTCGTCTCGGCCACGTTTGCTTTGTTAACGTTAGGTTAGGTTAACGTTAGGTTAGGTTAGCGTAAACGGCGTTAGGATAGCGCAACGTATCCTCATAGCGGTTGCAGGGGCGTAGACCGTCACCGGCGGCCTTTCAGCCACTTGCTTTCAAACGCGGTTGCTAAGGCGCTCTGACGTCTAGATTTTCAATATATGTGGCCCGGCCTCTACTACGGTCCCTATCGCCCCCACGGAAACATCTGTGATGGTATTTGCAAGGCACATCGTCGTATATAAGGCGCGAGAAAGCTATGATCCGGCACGACTGGCACGAGCACCGCAGGTGCGAGACAGTTTGTCCGCCACAGCGGACGCCAAATGGGGCATCAGTGCCCGCTGCTTCACCTATTCCACCGCGCCGGCAGCCAGCGTCCGAGCGTAAACAAACTCGACCCCACTCCATAATGCCGGCACGCCTATGGGGACAAACGCACACAACGCTCCTCCGTAGTGCCTATGCAGAGTCATATATTCAAGGAACAAAAGCCCCCAAATTTTCTCTCTCGCGCCCGCTCTTACTCACGCCTGCGTACAAGCGTCGGGCGATCTCTCAAATGAACGTCTCGCGGTGGCCGCATGGGCCCGCCCGGGCCGCTGTATCTTGAAAGCCATCCACGACGGAGACACAGTCCGCCGTGCACTGTTTCCGCGGCTTCGTTCGCATTGATGCGAGACGCAGCACGAAAGTCAATGCGCTCGCTGCTGCTGCCGCATTTACTCATTCCAGCGTTTCGACAGTTTCCACGGTCATCAAATGAAATGTGATCATGTTTGCTTTTGCGTGCGTCACGCCGTGCTTGTTAATTTAGTTAGTATGTCTATGTATACACGTTTTACGGCCCTGAAACTACTGTCCTTATTTATGGTATCTGTCCACTAATTTGCTATCGCACTCGATATGATTCGGCTTTCGGGCGAAACTGCGTCTTTCTGTATCGGTGGCACGAATTTAGGCGCTCTAGAAATAGACAGGAGATCACATGTACATGTTAGAAAACACATTTACTACACTAAAATGAGCAAGCCAGAAAAGTGACAAAGAAATACTACCAATAACTCTATAAACACCAGCTAATAAAAAAAAAACATCGCCCCTTCCAGTCTCTGAAGATGGTCGAACAGCAAAGTTGTGTTAGTTACACTGAGTGTTACACCATGCAAGTCCAACTTCGCAAGCAGTCTATATTGCAAACCTTTTGTTTCAAGATTCTTTCAGCTCATTTTCGCTTTTGGGTGCTTCGCCTGGTGAGCATGCTTTAAAAGAGCTTTTTTTTCTTTTGCGGTTGTCCCAGTGTTTTTTCATTGCGCGCGCGCGAGGTTATTGTCTGTGTTTTTCCGTGCTTTTTCTTTATTTTTTTTTCGCGTGCATGTTTCTCCGCCTCTTTTTTTTTTGCGCGCCAGTAATAAGATGAAGGCTGGGCGTGAAATGAAAACCATCTGATTGCGCCTCCTCCACTTGCAGTGCTTTGTCTGGAGACTTTGAATCTTGCATTGCTTCCTCTTGAGTTCACGGCAGACGACGGCATTTACATTTCGCAATCACGGCCTTGTGCTTCAAAATTAAATGTGTCCGTCACGTAAGACGCTGGGTTCCGTGGGAACACCGCAAGGCTCAGTCATCTCTCCATTACTATTTAACACAGTGATGAAGGGACTCGCAGACAAACTACGAGACATCCCGAACGTAAATTGCGCTCTATATGCAGATGACATCACCATCTGGAGCCCGGGAGGCTCCCTGGCAGACATGGAGCAGGCATTACAGTCTGCCCTAGATACCACGGAGGAGTACCTACTAGACACAGGAATGAAACTATCCAAGAAATCGGAACTCTTACTATATCGCAAGTCTTGCCAAGGAGTCCGATACCTAACTTCTCTAGACGAACTTCCCATCGCACTACATACAAGAGACGGACAACAGATTCCGCGAGTCGACCACATACGCATTCTTGGGCTCCTAATCGAAGCCACCGGATGCCACGGACACACGATCAAACACTTAACCGCCAAAACGGAAAACATGATCAGACTCATCCACAGAGTCTCAGGGCGCAGAAAGGGTCTCGGCGAAGATAACCTTCTGTGCGTATACCACGCGTTCCTTATGAGCCATATTAATTACGTCGCCTCTGCCCACAATTGGACGAAAACAGAAAAGACGAAACTAAACACACTCATGCGCAAGAGCATCAAACAGGTCTTGGGCATTCCGCAAAGAGCAAGTACAGCAAAGGTTGATCAGCTAGGCATGCACAACATCGACGAAGTGATCGAGGCTCACACTATGGCGCAAATACTCCGCTTATCCTCGTCCAAAGCCGGTAGACTAATTCTAAGCGAAGCTAATGTTTCCCCATCTCCCTATCTCGAGCACGCTATTACCCTACCGAGTGAAATTAGAGACAACTACAGGGTCTCACCGTTTCCCAGAAACGTTCACCCACTATACAACATGGGTAGGCGCCGGGCCCGCGCCCGCGCGATTCTCGACCGCACCGACGCGGATCGTGAAGCCACCGCATTTGTGGACGCGGCCCAGTACGGCAATACATCAACCTTCGCGATAGCAGTTGTGGACGGCAACGGAACGTTACGGTCATCGGCATCGGTTAAATCGACCACCAGCGCTAAAGCCGTACAGATAGCCGTAGCCATCGCCATGGCAGACCCCACATTTACCCATGTCCTCACGGATTCGCGTGCTGCAATTCGGGCTTACGAAAGCGGCAACGTATCGAAAGAGGTAGCGCATATATTACTAGCAAGCTCAAAAGAGTGCAAACGATGCCTCTCCTGGTTCCCCGCTCACATGGGGAAAGACATCCACCCGCAAAAACCCAACCTCAATGAAACGGCCCATGACCGTGCGCGAGAACTTGCCCGCCGCGACGGTCCCACGACCTCCGAGGAGCTGGACATTCAGTTTAATGACCCGCTACTCACTTACCAAGAAATCACCTCACACTATCGAAAAGGCAGAATGAAATACCCGCTCCCGCACGCCAAACTCGAGCGCGCGCAGGCGGCCGCGTTTCGAATGCTGCAAACGGACTCGTATCCGTCACGAGGCCTATTAAGCCACTACAATTCAGAAATCCCGGCAAATTGCCCAGACTGCCCAGAACCCTATTGCTCACTCTCGCACATGCTTTGGCAATGTACCGCATTACCAGAGGGCCCTCTCTCCAGTGAGCCCGAATGGGAAGAAGCCCTCAAAAGCCCGGACCTCAAACACCAACTCAAGGCCGTCCAGAGGGCCCAAGAACTGGCGGAGCGTCACCCCGTTCCCGTCCCGACTTGGGCGTCGCCTACGGTTTCGGCCCAAGGAGCTCCCCGCGTGCGATCTCCAACGGCTTAGACCCTTCAGGACCTCAATAAAGTTCTTGACTGACGGACGTAAGGCAATGAAGGGCTCATACCCCTTTAAGCAATGGCTCATACCCTCGTAAACGCGGCCTCCCCGTTACGACGACAGAACTGAAATTCTACGCTGGAATAACGAGCGGCAACGCGATCAGTTCGCGTTATTGAGACGTCATTGTGGGGGAAAAGGGGGGAGAAGGTGGTAGAGAATAATTTTTCTTAACATCAGTATTCGGTTCCTTAACCTTGTTTATTATTGATACAATGTTAACTAATCCCGTTTAAACGCTGCCCAAATCTTATGAAGTCACGAGGAATAGCCTGGGAACTTCAGGACCGTATTTCGTTATTGCGCTTTTTTCTGGTTTACCGAAAACCTGTTCACGGTAAAATTGACATTCTGGAATCCCAGAACTAATTCTCCGATGCGCTTTGAAGCAATCAGTTACACTGACATAACCAATGAAGGTATTCTTGACCTTATATTAAGCTTGGAAACAAAGAAGTGTACTGGTCCGGACGGAATACACAATGCATTTTTGGTTCGCTATTCCTTGTGGTCATCAAGATATCTGAAAGTCATATTCAACAAATCTTTATGGCCTGCCGTTGTTCCTTCCTCATGCAAATTAGCCAAAGTGTTTCCTCTTTATAAATCCGGTGATAAACAGTCTTTGTCGAACTGCACACCAATTTCATTGCCATCACAGTCATGCAAAATCTTGGAACATATGATTCATAAACACATTATGCTTTTTATGGAATCACGTAATCTACTATCTAACATACGGCATGCTTTTAGGCGTGGTTTTAGCACGATAACTTAGTTGAGTTTACGCTTGACATTTTCCTTAACCTTGGTGTTTACAACCAGATTGACGCTGTTTTTGTAGATTTGTCAAAAGTATTTGACACATTCTAAATTCCTTGCTAAACTTAACCGTGTACTATATAATCCTCAACTAGTTAATATCCTCAACCACTTCGCTCTCAGTTTCTCTTACAGCTGCCCCAAGGCTCCGTTCTTGGGCCACGGTTTTTCTTAATCTAAATAAATGGTTTGCTTTTTAATATCTCTTCTAACATCCGTCTTTATGCTAATGATTGTTCTATATGGAGTGATTAACTGTTCTAATGATCATTACCACCTCCAGGAGTCATTTGCTTGGTTTTGCGGTTGGGACAATGCCTGGCAAATAAACATTAATTTTCATAAAACCGTCCTTCTGTAAATAATCTTCTCCTTCTCTTTTTCATGAGTTCTTCAATAACCGCGCTGTGGGTAGGGTATCTGAGTGTACGTATCTCGGTATCATTTGTACGCATAACATGTCATGGTCTAAGCACATTGATTACATATGTAACAAAGTACTATAAATAGATTGCTTACGTCGTACACTATCCAACTCTCTACTAAGTTACTATCACATAAATCGCTATTCCGTGCTGTTGTTTACGGCACAAGTGTCGTTTGGAAACCTTATAATGAGTGTGAGATTAACAGGCTAGAAGAAATTAGAAAAAAAAATCTGTATAATTTGTATGTCACCGTTACGATCGTGACTTTTCACACTCTTCTGCACTTGGTTCCTTGAATTTAACTTCGCTCTATTCACGTCGGCGCATAGCATCATTAAATTTCTTGCACATCGTTAGCTCTTCGGTTAGATTTTCGAAAAAGAGCTATACTAACCTCGAGCCAGAGTCATCGTCGAGACGACATCACAACTTAAACTTGATTTATATAGTTTTATTTTTATTTACAGCATACTGCAGAACCTAAATGGGTCCTAGCAGGAAGGGCAAAACAAAAAGAGAACGACAATAACAACTGCAAGAAGCACAGCAAATTACATTGCGGTGAAGATAATATATACACAATGACACATAGCATGAACACAAAACAATAACTCTGCAACTTTCAATAAGCAATATTGTCAAAGGCATCAATACTGGTTAGTAGATCAGTCGGGAGTAAATTCCATCGAGCTATTGTGCGCGGAAAGAAAGGGTATTTAAAAGCATTGACTCTAGCATTTAAAAACATTGACTCTTCGACCCTGGCATCCGAAAAGTCTCTTACACAGACAGGCTTTGTAGGTTGTTAGATAGGGGACCGTTTCCTGAGCCTACTTCGAGTTCACCAGACCACATAGAATCGCACCACAGCTAATTAAGGAGCGCAGAAGCACGGATACCACATTCCTGAGGCGCGGCACGTGCAAACAAGTTGGCGGCCCCCACTTCGTGTGCCGCAGGTGGAGCTATTCACTGCTTGACTCTTCCCGAAAGTGAAGCGAGAGCCTGGCACTGTTGCGGGTAAAGTGGGTACCGAAGCAAGACGGCTGTAATGCGCCGTGAAAACCTGGCAGCGTCGCCCCCATCCATCTATTGTGACGGCGCATTGCAAGTCAGCAAGGCAAGACCGCAGGAAGAAGTAAGCCCTCGGACAAACACACGAGCAGCGACCCTCTCCGTCGGGTGTGACACCATCACACGGGCGCCTACCATTGGCCGAAAATGACGACACTTGAGTGGGCTCGCCGATTGGCCGAAAATGGCGTCACCTGAGCGGGCTCTCCCATTGGCCGAACGTGACGTGTCTTCGAGACACCGAAGGGCTTAAAAGACGCTGACCGGGAGCAGCAGGGGAGCATTCCTAGAGCATTCCTTGATTCATCTCTTTCGAGCTTCTTGCCGCGGGCCGCAGCGTCCTAGTTGCTGCCGGCCCGTAATGACTTTAAGACTGTTAATGGACTCTCACTGTAATTAATGTAAATAAACCTCCCAATTTTTTTCATCCCGACGTCCTCCTCAACTCTAACAAGGTCGAGAGTTATTGGGATTTCGGATGCTGCATGAAAAATACACCATATTGTGATCGGAGAGGCCGTTTTCCACCGAGACACGAAAATTTTCAATTGATCGGGTGATAAACACCAGGTCAGGTATGGAAGCACAAGTACCCTGGACACGCGTGGGTTTTGTAACTACCTGTTGAAGGTTACGTTGTAACATCATATCGAAAATGTAATGCGTGCCAGCGGCAGAACCAGAAACGGGACAATTCCAATCCAATCCAGGCAGGTTGAAATCGCCAGCAAGAATTATTTTATCTTTAATGTACTGACACATGTGATCAGCCAAGTCGGGAAAAAATGTTTGTGGTGAATCAGGGGGTCGGTAAACCGCAAATAAAAGCAAAGACCGGCCCCAGTGGCACAGTTTTAAAGAGACGCTCTCGTGATGAATAAGATGCGGTAAAACAAAAGCTTGGATATCCTGCTTCACCAACACAGCTACACCACCACCCTTTGATTGTCGCAACGAAACGCGTTATACAGCGGGCGAAAAACTTCTTCGTCATTTATGTCATCTTGGAGCCAAGTGTCGGTGATAACGACGATATGCGGATTATAATCTAAGATTAGAGCTTCAAGTTGGTCGCTTTTATTAGCTATGCTACGGGCATTAAGGCTCAGTAGGCGTAGCTTCTTATCGCTGAAAGCCCGACGTCACTTACTGCTTGAGCGGGACTGACGTCGGGGCAGCTTGACCCTCGCACACCTGGCGTCGTCCCAAGGGTAAATTTCACTGTACACTTTCAGCTTATCGTTTATCAGCATTATTTTCCTTCTGTCTTTTTTTTTCCCGTTTGGCACTAGCCCAAAGAAGCTTTCTCTTGCGGAGAGTCTCGCGTGAGTGATCGTGTTGAACTGATAAGTCCGTTCCTTTAAGTTTGTAAGCGTTTTTCATAGTTTCCTGTTTTTCATTGCAGTTTTGGAAGAGTATTACAACTGGCCTTTGCGTTCCAGGTTTTCTGACCCGGTGAATTCTTCCAATTGATTCGCAGGTGATGCTAAGCTTTTCAGTAAATGTATCGACAACTTTTTGTTTTAGTTCCAAAACAGTTTGACCTGCGTCTTCGGACAAACCGAAAACCACGAAGTTCGAACGCCTGCTTCTGTCCTACAAACTGACCACTTTCGCCTGAAGTGCATTGAAAGTTTCTGCAATGCCCTCCATTGCTGCACGGCTTTCCAAGTCGGCAAACTTGGAAGTGAAATCAGACATCAGTTTTTACATGTTTGCCTGCTGTACCCGAAGAGCTGCAACCTCGTCTGTAAGTTTATTCTGATGCCCTACTTTGCACGCACTAATATGTTTAAATTCAGCTTCTCCCCTCGTTCCATGGAAGACCTGAATTCCTTACTCGGGTCTATTCGCTCATGCCCATCCCATAGTTTTGTATCCGCCATGCAATATGTATGGTCTTAGCACATCATCTTAGCACTTTCTTTACTAGGCTTTCGGGGTGCGTTTTTGCGGCTCCTGAAAAACTTCTTATCTCATAGGCACCAACTTGCGTCTATTGGAAAATTTCGTAGCAACCTGACCGAAATTGAAGCTGGCGTCCCCCAAGCTTCAATTTTAAGTCCGTTATTATTTAATTTATATTGTAACGATTTATCTAATGTTGTGAACGTCACATTATATCAGTATGCTGACTACGCTGCCCTTGTTTCACACGCTCGAAGTTACACTGACGCCATCTCTTCTTTACAAATGATAACAACAAAAGTGATCGACTGGTTTCAGAATAATGTAGTCCATATCAATGCGTCCAAAACTCGACTAATCTGTTTCCACAACCCTGTCAAGCAAGTTACCCTATCGTCCCCATTATATTTGTACACATCACAATGCAATCCCTGTTCGTGTGCCCCTGTGCAATACGCTTGTTCAATTAAATACCTTGGTGTCTTTCTTGACAGTGATTTATCCTGGAACTCTCATTTCGCATATATTTGTCAAAAACTTCGCGCAGTGTCTTGCGTGTTGTATAATATAAAATTTTACATGCCATTGTCTGTCCGAAAGCTTGTAGTACATGCCTTATACTACAGTGTAATCCGGTATGGGATATCTACGTATGGTCATGGCGCTCAACATTTGGTAAACCGGGTCAACTCCGTCCTTCGTGGCATTCTGAAGCATGTTGCTTATGATGTCTCCCCCAAATCTGATGTGTTCAAAACTTTGTCTTTACCTGATTTCAATTCTTTGCTGCTAGAAACTGTTATCTTAAAGCATTTTTGGATAAGTCAGTATAAAATTCCTTATGTTCCTGTTCGTTCCCTGAGACCAAAGAATCCTTACGTTGCACGCCGCTGTAAGACGAGATATGGTCGAAGACTCCGTAACTCTTATGTCCCAGCAATGTTTAGTTTACTTCCTCAAAGCATACAAGATGTGAAAATTAAATATGGTCTTACAAAGGCTCCTAGACACATTAATGCGTGATGGGAAGCCTGTCATGTGTGTGTGTGTGTGTTTTCTCACTGTTGTCTAATAACGTGTCACTGATGGCTCTGTCGCTGTCTGCCAGGCACTGCCGTTCAAGCCCACTGCGGCTTTGGCAGGCCCGATTCTTCCACTGTATCATTCTCAAGTCATCAATAAAGTATTATTATTATTATTATTATTATTATTATTATTATCATCGTTTTGTGGTATACCGCTGCGTATATTTTCATATGTCAACGCACTCCTGCTATAGCGCTTATCTCGTTGCAGTATTTAGAAATAAATAAATAAAAAGGGACGCTAAAGACAAACACTTATTGAGCTTGGGCTGCTGAAACATACTTTCAAAACTATATTTTCGTCGATTTCATAAGAAAAGGTTGATTATTTCTATAGAAAGAGAAAGACAAAAGTTCCGTTTCTTAAACCGCGCGCCAAAGCTTCAGCGCAGGCGCGTCAGTGTGACGTCACCGATTTCAAACTGCTTACTCGTGTTCGGGCCTTTGTGACTCAGTAAGAACTCTAAAAAAAAATTGCTTTGTTCAGTCTTTGGCTCTATTAGAATATACATTGTAGCCTATCTTTATCGATAACGAGTTAACTATATAGGCTCCACGCACACGTCCTAAAATCAGTGACGTCACGGTGAGTAGGTGCGGGGACTTACTAGGCGGCGTCGCCATCTCTCTCTCTCGTTTCCTTTTTTTATTCATTTCTTTTTCAAAAAATTTGCTGGATTACGAAGCCTCCTCTCATGGTACGAGTGTCTTTTTCGGCATTGTATAGAAAGGTAATTTATTAATGCATATCAACTTGTTTTCTGTCTTTAGTGTTCCTATATAACTTTAGAGAAAACCTCCTTCAGTGTCCCTTTAAACACCCGTGCCGCACATTTTTTTTTCTGTAACATTATTCGATTCTCCGTCGCTTTTTGAACAGATTTTGCCCCTAGTCTTGTGAAGTTCAAAGGACGCTCGGCATATATGCACGTACGTCTCACGTACACTTAACAATTAGTAACGCTTCATCTGCGGTTTTCCCATGTGGATCTGCTTCCCTACAGCCGTTTGCTTAATCTCAAGTCCGATTTCCATGTTGTACAAAAGAGGAAAGAAAAATTCAGCTGTATATACTTATAGTACGTTCTGCAATACCAACACGCACGCACGCGCACACGCACACACGCACAGGGGGAGAAGAAAAAGCCACCCTGATTGTGAAAGAGGCTCGGTTATACCATAGCTCGGTGAGCCACAAAAGACGCAAGAAAGGAATACGGGCGGCGACACCGCTTTGAAGTCCCGGCATCGGCTCACTGCGAAGTCATGGATTTTGACGGCCTCTCGTCGTGCTCAGTTAACTGCTTTATTCGTTTGAAGGTGGACTAGATAGTATTCTAAAAGAGCCAAATGACTAAACACGGCAAGTATGGCGATTATTTAATGAACAGCAACTGCCTAAATTCGAAAAGATACCTTGCAGTCCGTGACGTCACTCTGACGCACCGTCGCTAGACGAGACGTTCACTTGAGGAACCGCCAGCCATTTGTGCGCAGTGTTGTGCCATTACCACAAGCCCGGATTCCGAATCTGCAAGATGCAGAATCTATCCTGCGAGCGCCCTAATTCTCCCTTCACAAGTCAAGATGCTGAGCCGTCAGGCAGCGGTGTCCTGCGGGAGAAGCCTCGGCGAGCAGCGTGTTTGGACGTGTCAGCGTGTGCCAGACAGCCCGGCGCCGCACCTCCCTTTGCCTGGAGGTCTCCGCGCGCGCGAACTTTGAACCGGGTGGCCAGCGCGGTCGCTGGTTGGACCCCTCGGACGACCGGTTGTGTGCTGACTTTGTATTGGGCCGTTTGAGTGACAATGGTTCTCGGGGATTATAAAGCGGCGAGGAGGCCGCCTCGAAAACGGGATCCGCCGACCCACCGGGAGACAGTGTCGCTCCCGACTGGGGTGAGATGTGTCACGCGTTTTCGCCGGACGTCGTCGTGCGAGAACAGTCGCGTTTGTTGTGAGCACCCGGCCCCAGTGCCGACCCGTTCATGTCCTGTATGATAACCTGTATATAATGTATAAAGTCCCTTTTGTTATTCTCATCGACGCCAGGCTCGGAGTCTTCGCTACCAACGCTCTGTCACGAAACGGGTGACGAGCGCTACGGGACCACAAAGCCGTAATCGTGGTGCAGCGGTGCAAGTACGTAACACTGGATGGCAGCTACGGGATTGACCGGCATCAGCTACCTCGGCGCGGTGAGTGCCTGAAGTTTACCTCAAACACCAGACTTTCTCTGACACAGGTTATAGTAGCTTAGGGAAGGATTTGGTGTTGCATTGTGATAACCTTGTGTGTTTCAAGCCTAGTAAGAGTGTTTTGAAAACCAGGGGATGCTGAGGGGGTAGACAGGGCAGTGTGTGAAATACTTGCATATGTCTTACTAGTAGCATTATAGTAGCGTACGGCAGGTATATTCAAAAAGGGTAAACAGCAGGAGGACAGTGTGAACGATGGAGAAGTACATGGTGAAGGAACTTCTCGAAATTTGTGAGGAGTTGGGCATTGAGTTGGGCTCAACCAAAAGAAAGAATGCGATCCTTGAGGTCATGAGGACTGGGGACGTAACGGCTGAGGAAGCCGCAGAGGCCTTGGCGGGTATCAATGAACGTCGGGAAAGGGAGGAAAGGAGAGAACAGCAACGTCGCGAGGAGGAAAGGAGAGAACAGGAACGTCGCGAAGAGGAAAAGGAGGAAAGGAGAGAACAGCAACGTCGCGAGGAGGAAAAGGAGGAAAGGAGAGAGATTCGTGAGCACGAGCTTAAAATGAAAGAGTTGGAGATCCGAAATAACTCGCCGGCGCCTAGTCTCACTTCTAATGTTCCAAGAATACGCGATCAACTTCCACCCTTTGTCGTCGGAGAGGATATGGCCAAATACCTCGTGAAATTTGAGCACGTGTGCGAACGGAATAGCATTGAGCGATCCCTCTGGGCACAGAATCTGTTAGCGTTGCTTCCTGGGGAGGCATCAGACAACTTGCTTATCGAAAGAGGCGTTTGAGAGCTACAGTGATGTGAAGGAAGCGCTACTGCGGAAGTACAAATTGTCGCCCGAAGCTTTCCGGCAGAGGTTCCGGTATGCAAAAAAGGGTAAGGAGTCGAATGTTGACTTCGCGTTTCGTCTAAAAGCCGACCTGGTGGAATGGCTGAAGGGCGAAGAGGTTTACGACGACCGCGACAAAATTGTCGAATGCATCGCGTTGGAGCAGTTCTACCGTTGCATTGATGAGGATGTCCGGCTCTGGCTGCAAGATAGGCTAAAGGATGTTAAGCTAAACAAGGCAGCAGAGTTAGCGGAAGAGTATTACACACGCCGCAGCTTGCACAGCAAGGCAGTGCGCGTAGAAAAAGATGATAGGAGAGATTGGTTTTCCGGGAAGTCCGACGAACGGAAGCAAATCACGCGTCGCGAGTTTCGGGACGACGAATCCCTTACCAAAGAAACTGTAAGGGAAGGACAGAATGCATCTCAGAATGATGCCGATGGTCCGAAACAGCGAAACGAAATGACGCGTTCTTTTGAAAAACGGAAACCGTTAACCTGCTACAATTGCAAAAAGCAAGGGCACATCGCTGCAAGCTGCCCAGAGAGAATTGCTTTTGCAACGATACAGGAAACTCACAAGAACATACGTCTATTGGAGCCCTATGTGCAGGAAATTAAGGTAAACGGCAAGAAGTGCCGAGCACTGCGGGACTCTGCAGCAACTATGGACGTTGTTCACCCGTCTTTCGTCTCCTCGAGTGATTTTACGGGAGAGTGCGTTAGGATACGGCAAGTGGCCGAGAAGGAGAGTGTCTGTTTACCGATCGCAACGGTTATCATTGAAGGAGAATTTGGGAAACTTAACACCGAAGCCGCTGTGTCAGCCGCCCTCCCGGAGCAATTTTCCTACCTCTTCTCAAATAGCTCGGAGCAGCTGCTGAGGGATCACGGCAAATCATTCTTTGCCGACGTGGCGTACATGGCCCCCACGCGATCCAAAGCGCGCCCGCTGTCGAGGGAACTTGACTTAGCGTCGGTGAGCGAACAGCGGTGCGGTACAGGGACCGATCAGGGTAACTTGAGTGGCGAGCAGTCACGGGAGAGGCAGAGCTCGGAGGCTGGCCTAGGCGAGCGGGTCCTGGAGGTGAGTGGGAGTGACGCGTGCAGTGCTAGCCGCGATATAGACGCGACGCCGCAATTAGGCGACGCGGGCTCCACACTCGCTCCGGTTTCCGCCAGCTGGCAGGAGCAGGCTGCAGTTGAAAGGGAAACTCGGATTCGCGAGCAACAGGAAGACTGTTCATTAGCCGATCTGAGGAAGAGCGTAAAACGGGGAGTGAAAAAAAAGAGGGTTTCATTTGGCAAAGGATCTGGCTTATTGTACCGCCGCTACACGGATAAGCAGGGTCGCAAATATAAGCAGCTTCGGATTCCGCGAAAATATCGCCGGGAAAAATGAATGACCTCATTTGCTTCCTCAGTAGTATGTTTTCGGTCCAAAGCGATTTCAAGGGGACCATTCTATTTGTCATTATTATTGCTGATTATTAATTGTTTCTATTTTGGTGGGTTGTTAATTTGAAAACTGATTGTTTGAGCCTTGTGTGCTAGATCGTACACCTGCCTCTTGTTGCAGCGGGAGCAAAAGGGGATAGCGATTTAGTTAGGTTGATTTGGATTATGGCCTTGTCTGGTGTTTGACGGGAGACAGAGGGCACTTGTTCGTGTTGGGTGTTGCCTTTTGCCGGTCGGTTTTGCAAGCTGCAGAACGACCAAGCGGGACCAGTGGCGAGAAGCAAGGTCTTAGGAACGACCCGAGCGGAGCTGGTCAAGGTGCCTTGGCGACGACGCGGTGAGCAGAGCTCCTGTCCTGGCGAGTCGGACCTGGGCACGTGAAGTTACCTGGCGTCCCGACACTGGACGTGAACTTGGACGAGCCTGACGAACGTGCGCGCCTGGCATCCGAGCCACGTGGAGGCAGCTCGTCTTCCCGGCGCCTTATCTGAGGGCGGGGATGCTGTTGTGTCATTACCACAAGCCCGGATTCCGAATTTGCAAGATGCAGAATCTATCCTGCGAGCGCCCTAATTCTCCCTTCACAAGTCAAGATGCTGAGCCGTCAGGCAGCGGTGTCCTGCGGGAGAAGCCTCGGCGAGCAGCGTGTTTGGACGTGTCAGCGTGTGCCAGACAGCCCGGCGCCGCACCTCCCTTTGCCTGGAGGTCTCCGCGCGCGCGAACTTTGAACCGGGTGGCCAGCGCGGTCGCTGGTTGGACCCCTCGGACGACCGGTTGTGTGCTGACTTTGTATTGGGCCGTTTGAGTGACAATGGTTCTCGGGGATTATAAAGCGGCGAGGAGGCCGCCTCGAAAACGGGATCCGCCGACCCACCGGGAGACAGTGTCGCTCCCGACTGGGGTGAGATGTGTCACGCGTTTTCGCCGGACGTCGTCGTGCGAGAACAGTCGCGTTTGTTGTGAGCACTCGGCCCCAGTGCCGACCCGTTCATGTCCTGTATGATAACCTGTATATAATGTATAAAGTCCCTTTTGTTATTCTCATCGACGCCAGGCTCGGAGTCTTCGCTACCAACGCTCTGTCACGAAACGGGTGACGAGCGCTACGGGACCACAAAGCCGTAATCGTGGTGCAGCGGTGCAAGTTCGTAACAGCAGGCGCGAGTGAGAGTGGGCGCGAAAGAGAAAATCTGGCGCATTTTGCTCCTTGAACATATGACTCCGCCTAGGCACCACGGATGAGGTTTCTTGTTGTAGGCGTTTGTCCCTGCCCGTGCCAGGGGGGTATAAGACTGGCTGTCCGCTAACGTGGACGGCGAATTTTTTATGCGAACACCCCCTGGCACGCTTCGGCCTCCGCGGCCCTAGCCCACGAGCCGCCCTGCTTACAGCTTTGATCCCCCCGCTACCCCTTAGGTGCCGTGGAGTTCCTGCGCCGCCTGCTTTATTATAACCTCAAGTGCTCTCCTGAGGCCTCTGTTTGCCGGTTATACATGTGCCCTCCTGGAACAGTGCTTATAAACGATCCAATCTATCGTCGCGACGAAAAAAGTGACCCGCGACTTATTCAACGCCGCTCAGAACCTTGCCCCTTCAGACACAGTGATCACCAAATGGGGCGTCCGTGCCCACTACCTCACCGCGCGGGCAGCCAGCGGCGGAGCGTAAACAAACTCGACCGCACTCCGCAATACCGGCATGTCTAGGGGACAAACGAACACAACACGCGCTAAGAAACCTCCTCCGTAGTGCCTAGGCAGAGTCATATATTCAACGTGAGAAAGCCCTGAGATTTTCTGTCACGCCCGCTCTTATTACTCGCACCTGTGCAAAAACGGCCGGCGATCCCTCAAATTAACGCGTCTCGTCATCGCTAGGGTTCGGACGCGAATTTTAAGAAAGGGAAGCTCGACCTCCGTTTTAGCTTCTAATAATCCACCTATTGGCTCGAAGTGAACGAAAACGAAGTTTATAAGGGCAATCATATAAGCATAAACTGACTGAAGTGTTTCTGTTTGGTGTTCCTTTAATTAAGCACAGAGCAGAGCCACCCGCCGAGCGCACTTACGCCACAGGGCTTTACACGCCGGGTCGGATGTCGAGCCGCCGGGTCGAGATTGCTATGGCTAAAGGATGCTTGCGACAGATATGGTACGTTGTGTCGGCGTACTAAATCCGGGTAAGCCCCAAAATATATCGCCTTTACGAATGGGCAAACTGTGGTAGGCAGGTGCACATTTAAGTAATTCTGCTCCAGACACTTCTTGCGACGTTCGGGTTCGATTCCAATCATTAGATTGCATAACGCGCAGCGCGATTGCATGATGAGGTCACAATCTGTGTTTCGCTCGTTTAAATTATGGGGTTTTACGTGCCAAAACCACTTTCTGATTATGAGGCACGCCGTAGTGGAGGTCTCCGGAAATTTCGACCACTTGGGGTTCTTTAACGTGCACCTAAATCTAAGTACACGGGTGTTTTCGCCCCCATCGAAATGCGGCCGCCGTGGCCGGGATTCGATCCCGCGACCTCGTACTCAGCAGCCCAACACCACAGCCACTGAGCAACCACGGCGGGTATGTTTTGCTCGTTTACGATCGTCCTTCACTATGCAAAAACCAAGCATTGCATATGTAAGCTCGCGCCGAACGGCCGGCGTAAAAACCACGCCTTATCGCTGTACGATCACCTTCAGCGTGATCATCGTAGCGCTGCCGTCGTCACAGGCACGTACGCTCACGACCCACGCACTGCTCAATTTAAACAAACGCGTTGGTCCACTTGGTATCGCGTTGCGGTACCGGCCGCAAACAATGCTAGATAGCCAGGCACCTTTAAAATGTTTCGCATAACGTCGATTCCCACAACGTGTGGGATATGCACAATTATACTTAATGAGATGATGAGAGAGAGGCAGACAGAAGAAAGGGGAAAGGCAAGGAATTTAACCAGAGGGGAAGATCTGGTTTGCTAACCTACACTAGGGAGGGAAGGAAGGGGAAGTAAAGTGACAGAAAGTAGAGAAAGAGAGGAATAAAGGGAGCACATGCAATCGCAGTCGGTCATTGTCACCGCATACTATCACCGCACGACGCAATAGCATTTGTGGCACTGTATACATCAGTTCAGGCTACAGCCGCTCGTCCAAATCTGTCGTCCTTAAAAACTTCAACTGCCCCATCGTCGCCCTTCGCTGCTATGGCTTGTGATGTCGCCATATCGCGCTTTGACCAAAAACCTTTAACAGAGGATATCATTTCATAGCATAAGATGACGAAATTGTTAACGCATCCGTAGGCTCCTATACCGTCGAAACGGCTTCTACATACTTTTCTGTGTGACTTAATGTAATTACAATGAGTTGGGCAAAAGAAATAAACATTTATGACACAGAATGGCTTTGTGCGTGTGTGTGTGTGTTTGTGTGTCACCTCTCGCGGCACGCAGCGTCCTACACGGAAGTGAGGCCTCCGTCGACCCGCACGGGCATGTCGATGCTTGCACTGGAGGTGTGCCAGCGTAGGCATTGTGTGATGCAACTCAATCGAGCGATGTCGTTTAGCCGTGTTTTGCCTGCTTGCGCCCTCTGCACAGCGCTGTTGGAAGCGCGGAGCATCTGAGCTGTATCGCTTTACAGCCATACAAACGCGTGCTTTGGCAGTTGTCCTGTCGTGGCGTGATCGTAATTTTAAGATACGCGCGTACGCCGTTAGTACAAGGCGTATAGAACGCAGCAGAAGGCGCGGCTGCCCCCGCATAGATCTCCGTAGTGGATCGTGCACTGACCTGCTGCATACGGGGGGCGCCGGAAACCTCGAACCGCAGGAGGAGAGGCGTCGCGTGCGCTCGCACGCCGATCACGTGGTACAATATCCCCCAGGGCACTGGAACATCCATTCACACTCACTCACTTGTAAATTGCACTCGGGCGTCACCTGTGTGTGAGTTCCAGCGCGAGCAATGGCAAGTCACCATGCATGCGTCCGGCAAAAGAGGCGGTCGTCTGCCACCGCAGGCAGCGGCAGCCGCACGCTGCAGCCTGTATACGACGGGACGGACAAACTGCCGATGTGCGAGGCCCTCCCGCGCAAACCTGCGTTTATCTCTTTCGTTTTTATTTACTTCGTTGCCTTTTTTTTAAAAAAATGGAGCTGTCTTAAGTCACCGCGGTGGCGGCGGAGAGATACGGACGACGACGTTCACCCGAGTGGACGTGACAGCACTGCGAAAAGAGGCGCCCGCGTCGCGCTTGTGTAGCGGTCCTCTGCCGGTTCTAAAAGCGAGAAGGCTACGCGTGTCTGCGTGTGCGTGCGTGCGTGCCCGCTGGGGCGTCGTCGAAATGCGCTTCTGTCTTGGTGCACGTAAAGAGGCCGATGCTTGTGGAAGAAGACGTGCAGGAATGTGTTAGGTTTAGGCCCGTAAGCGAAGGAAATAAAGCAACGACGAGAGAACAGACTAGCGGTACTAGTATATATATACATATATATATATTTATATATATATATATACATATATATATATATATATATATATATATATATATATATATATATATATATATATATATATATATATATATATATATATATGTATATATATATATATATATATATATATATATATCTTGGAGTAAAGGAAAAGAGAAGCGAAACACAAACGCACGTGCTGATAGTGGTTGTTCTCGGTATTTCTCTTTAGTTAGAAAAAAAATAATAAACGTACAAAAAACGTGGCCCACTGGTAATGTATATGGAACATTGACACTACTTCGGCTGGATTACGTGAAGAAGCTAACATTAGTTGTACAGTGACTCGATCGTATAATGTGCCAATTAAAAGGTAATCGTATACTTAGGTTCTTAAATAATTATTTCAGGACGCGTGTTGCGGTCACAGAAGTGTAGCCAGCCAACACTGTGCGACTATATGCAGAGGTTTTCACTTCACTTGAACCAAACATTACAAGATATGCAAATGTCACGCAGCTGGACGGAACCGAGGTAATGTTGTTTGCCGTCGCTTGGAGATACTGGAGTTACGAACGGCCTGCAAGGGTACCGACCTACATAATTTTCCCAGCCAGCCGCAGCTGCGGAGGTGGTGAGCTTCCCAGAAGTGACCTTGGAACCCTTCCCTACCTGCTGCAGCGCCTCGTTTTGTAGGGACGACGATGTGCTGCATCAACACCCCCTCGGCGCCGCTATGACTAAACGCGGTCGGCGGACCAAGTATTGTTAGTGGATTCGCCGTGGCCGCCACGGGTTGTTTGGAGCGGGGGAATTCCTGGAAAGATATATTTTGCAGCTACTGTCTCACGGGCGCCAGAAGTCGTCGGTAAATGGACAGACGCGGCGGCCACTGACTACGGGGTCAGTTCTTGGATCAAGAGGCGCCTGCTCGGGTCAAGACCCTTGTCTGCAAGAAACCCACTCACCTAGTGGCCCTTCCGCACGTAGAACCTGTGCGGAAGTGAGTGTGTAAACCCTCCCCCTCAAAAGCGGGTGGACGACAATGACTTTGGATGCTCCCCTTGGTCGAAGGTGGAACGGCCGTTTTCCCTCGCCTGGGGATCTAGGGAGGACAGAGTGTAGGAGCCGTTGGCGGCTCATCACGGTGCATTCCTCTTTCAGTCATGTTAGACTGATGAACTCTAACGTTCTCATGTACATACTGTAAATAAATCCCATATTCCTCGTTCTCGATGAGAAGAAGTCTCTCCTTTCAACTTAGAACGACAGAAAGCTGAGCCAGTTGGCAAGGATTCATTATGCAAGAAAAGGTGAGGCTTGCAGACAGGACACAAGAGAAGTGGACAACACGAACGCCGACTATCATCTGAAGGGAGCACTGACAAAACTCATCTGCACAAGCTCTGGAATGGTGTCACCACGTGTCAGTCGGTTACATCTGCCGGTCTACGTGAGAGATAACTGTTAAGGCACTTAATCTCTTCCTTATGTAAAGTAATAGAAGGCGGACTCACGCACGCACTTCCACCTTTATAGATATGCCATGCCTCTACCATAATACGCCTATCTTCATTCTTGTACCTGTGCAATACCGCGCATTCATCTAACTTAGACGTGCAGTTACAATCTTGGCAATGTAGGGAAAGATTAGAAGGCGATCCACTGGTTAACGACCTTTTATCTTCCATTAGCCTCCGATTGATACACCGCCCCGTTTGCCCTACGTAGAACTGTCCACAGCTAAAGGGAACTTTACAAACCCCACCCATACGACAATCAGTAAAACTGTTGCTCTTATTGTGCTTCACTGGACGAATATCTGTTCTTTTTTTGCTTTTTACCTGCTCCTTCTTCCTCTGCACGGCAGCGCCTAACTTGCCTAGTTTATTGGGAGCAGTGAAAGCAACATTAACATATCTACTTGCAACTTTTTAAGCCTATACTCATTCAGTGTCGCATAGGCTTAAAAAAGTCGGCGTTCGTGTTGTCCACTTCTCTTGTGTCCTGTCTGCACGCCTCACCTTTTCTTACACAATCTCCCTTCAACAACGTCCTCAGTGTGCGTAAGTTGGACAACGGCATGGGCCAGCTATCATCTATTTCATGCCCGACACCAACCATTACAATACTCAGTTTATCTTTTGCATTCCGTCTACAGTTACCAAACTAATCAACTTCTCAAATATTATAATTAGATGAAAAGTGTCAATGAGAAAATTGTAGTGCAATATAGAAAACTCCCGATACGGCTTTCTGTTAATACGTGCTACATAAAGGTGTTTTTTTCCGAGCGTGAAAGAAGCCCGCAAATACACGCAAAGTGCTTCGAGCGGCCAGTCGCGTGGCAATATTGCGCGTATTCGAACGCTCGTGATGAAAACCTGGCGAAGACGGTTTATTTCTCCTTCTTTTCTGGCTTTCTTTCAGTTTTTTTTTTACATTAGTACCATTGCAGTAGTATCTAACATTAGTACTTTATGCTGTGTTGCCTGCGGTACTACCTGTGGTGGACCGCGCGGTGAACAATGACATCGTATTTACTTTGGAAATGTACCACGTTGGTCGTGGTGCGAGGGAGTGCGCGACGGAAAAAAATGCGACAAGCTTCGCTTTTCGGAAATGGCACGCGTTCATTTGTGTGGTGCACTGCGCGATGAGGAGCTCGTCTCGCTTTCCAAAAAAACGTGGACGAGCTTTGCGCGTAGTGTGGGTCCAGTTGCAGCGATCAGGCGTCGACAGCTCTACAACTGCCCCAACGATGTCGTCACACACACACACACACACACACACACACACACACACACACACACACACACACACACACACACACACACACACACACACACACACACACACACACACACACACACACACACACACACACACACACACACACACACACACACACACACACACACACACACACACACACACACACACACACACACACACACACACACACACACACACACACACACACACACACACACACACACACACACACACACACACACACACACACACACACACACACACACACACACACACACACACACACACACACACACACACACACACACACACACACACACACACACACACACACACACACACACACACACACACACACACACACACACACACACACACACACACACACACACACACACACACACACACACACACACACACACACACACACACACACACACACACACACACACACACACACACACACACACACACACACACACACACACACACACACACACACACACACACACACACACACACACACACACACACACACACACACACACACACACACACACACACACACACACACACACACACACACACACACACACACACACACACACACACACACACACACACACACACACACACACACACACACACACACACACACACACACACACACACACACACACACACACACACACACACACACACACACACACACACACACACACACACACACACACACACACACACACACACACACACACACACACACACACACACACACACACACACACACACACACACACACACACACACACACACACACACACACACACACACACACACACACACACACACACACACACACACACACACACACACACACACACACACACACACACACACACGCACGCACGCACGCACGCACGCACGCACACATATATATATATATATATATATATATATATATATATATATATATATATATATATATATATATATATATATATATTGCTTAAATGATATTGCGCGACAAAAACGACACGGACGTGAAAGAAGACACACCAAGCGCTTGGTGTGTCGTCTTCTTTTTTATGTCGCGCAATATCATTTAAGCAATGGATTACCAACTTGCCCGGAATGCTGCTCTCATATATATATATATATATATATATATATATATATATATATATATATATATATATATATATATATATATATATATATATATATATATATATATATATATATATATATATATATATATATATATATGCAAGTTCAGTCTTGTGCCGAAAAATTTTTTTTCATTTCAGAAAGGTTATCTGCATTGGACATGCCGGAACGCTTCACCATGGGGAATGCAAGAAAGATAGAAAGAAAAAAAAACTTGCGGGATCTTTATATGAGCCAAAACTATACCGTCTAATTATGAGGCACATCGTGAAGGGAAAGTGGGAGCGGGTACGACTGTCGATTAATTTTGACACCTCTTGGGCTTTCTTTTTTAAACGTGCACCCAAGCCTACGTACAGGAGGAGCGCGTTTTCGCGTTTCGTCGCCGTCGAAGTGTGGTCACTGCGACGGGCATCGAACCCTCGACCTGGAGTTCGGCAACGCCATCGCCACGGGGCCACCGCGCGGTTGAGTAATGCAGGAAAGGTAACTCGCTCAAATGGCTGCGCTTAATCGCATATACGAGTATTCTTGGGAAAAATGGGCTTCCTTGCATGTTTGTTTGTTTGTTTGTTTGTTTGTTATACAGTGAAAGCTCGTTAATTCGAACTTCAATAATTCGAATTTATGGATAATTCGAACTGTACGATTTGGTCCGGCCAAGCTCCACAGAAGTCCATGTATAAAGAAGTCCGTTAATTCGAACACGAGAAGGTTCCCTCACGGATAATTCGAACTACGCTCGCCTGGCACACGGCCAGAGAAACGCGCCTACTGCCTACACACAAGGCTGTATTGCCTCCGAAACGGAGAGAACGGCGAGAGAAGGCAAAATCGGAAAAAAATCTAACCGACGCGGGGTCAGCCAGAAGGCAGCGGCGGCTGCCGCCTCTCCGTTGTACGTAACCTCCGAGACTTCTTGCCCGCTGCGAATCTCGGAGGCTTCGCAAATCTTGTACAGCTGCTAATGCTGTGCGGAGATGGCACGGCAAGCGCCAAAACACAGCGAATCAAGTACGTCGCAGCTGCGCTTGCAATCAAGAACCAACGAATCAGGGCCTTCGCCACCTTCACATGTTCAGCGTCTTTGTCTCGACAGTCTTCATCTGTTGTGCACCTCTGTTTTCAGCTTAGGAGGCATCGGCCGTCGCGATTCATTGTGATGGTGTTAAGCCTCGGCTAACGTTCGTTTCATTGGACATCGGTGGTGTGGCACAGTCGGACCCAGAGCTTCGACTCGAAGATGGCGTGTGCCGCGGGCACACGCCATCACTTTTTGACTCGCCAAATTTCTGACATGCCCTACTGCTTCTAAATCGCAGTGTACTGCCGCTCTCCTTCACTTTCGTTAGTTCGAACTTTCGTTAATTCAAACTGAAGCGGCTTTCCCTTGCGGTTCGAATTAACGAGCTTTTACTGTATTTACCTTTACGAGCACGATGTGTATTGCATGACGATGGCTGACAATTCTAGAAATTAGTTCCCACGCGTTGGCAGATACAGTGTATTATTCGACGAATGGTATACCTTCGTGTCGATGCAACGCAAATTTTTTTTGAAGTTCTTTGAAACTGAACAAACGTCTATATCCACTTACTGCGTCTATTTTTAAATACGTCAGGTTTAAATAGTATTGCTTTCGATAGTACTGCTTTCAATGTCAATTTATTTATTTAATATTACAAATAGATACATTAAGGAGTGAGGGATATGCAGAAGGAGGTCCCGAGGTCTAGAGCTGTAGGGCGTGACCTCGAGTTTGCTTTGAAACGTAAAAAAAATAATTATTGTTATAGCAGAGGGAAAAGTGTTGCATTCATTTTAGATGCAAAACTGGAAAGATGGGTCACAGTTAAGAGGAAGCATTAGCTCGGAGCAAACTCCGATGCCGCCTATTCAAACACATGTGAAACGTAGAAATATTCTTATGCAACGATACCTGGAGCGTTGTGATCGAAATTTGGTTCATTTAAGGGCGACGGTTACATTCAAGTTACTGTGAGAAGCGGAATCTTGATTGAGGGCCTAAAATGGGTCTAAAATATTGCCGAAAATTGGCATTTAAAAAAAAGAGAACTGAATCACGAAGCTTACAAATGTGTACCCTTGTAGCAAAAACAGATATCGTTCTCTTAACAGTATCCGTTAGAGCATCTAAGGGGGACAAATTTGATTTATCAATTTACAGCTTACGTGAATCTCTTACAAAGTTTGCGAAGGTTTTTCAAAAGTCCTGCTCACGAACTAGTTGTATATTTCAGAGCGCTTTGCAATACACCAATTTTATTCGCTTTGGATTTATCATTAGGTTCAGCTTACGAAATTGTGATATAGTTTTTCATCCTTGAATTCAAGTTTTAAGCTCTATAGTTTCGTTTTTCGAGATTTTGCAACTTTGTAATACATTGACGGCCAAAATGAAGAATCTACTTGTAACAGACACTATAGGGTGTAACTTTTATTGCAATAGCAATTATGTGGACACAGCAAGCGAATTTATGCCATCGGCATCGCAGTGAGGTTCATATGTTTAGGTATCCGCATTCTACATGCCGTGTTATATAGTATGGGCTATATGCGGGTAAGATTGTCACATTATTATATCATTATAGTTTCTCATGCCGAGTCTTACATTCTTGACAAAATTATTCCTCAGAATTTTTACAATGACAACCCACAAATAAATGTCATGAAACAAAACGTCGACAGCGCGTGCCTTTTATCTTAAATCTTATCACACTTAAATGTTCGAAACAATAACAGAATTCCAATCAGAAAAAAAGATGTAATTTTATTGACGCGGCTGTGCACCACCTCTGGGATTGACCCAGGAAGGAGATATGAAACATACCCGATACGGAAACGTGGAGGTAAATTCGCTAGGAAAAACGCTGTCTTTATTTAATAAACATAGATTGCCCGATATTGCGGGATTCAAAAAGAGGACACCTACCACAGCAGCTCGCTTTTTTTTACCCAGTCGGCGTACGTTTACTTAATTTCATACTGCCAGTGTACACCTATACGAGTCTTATATTTCGTGTAATATCCTAACACGTTGCTATCGCATTCATTGCTCCGCCTTTATGGCGAAACTTTCGCGTATTTATTTTTTCTTTTAATGCGACAAACCTGATCGAATTTGGCGCATTGGTTTCCGAGAAAAATGTTTTTGCCGTTACGCGTGTTTAGATGAGAGCAGCGCCGGTGATAAAGCTTCCTCAGAGCTTCCTTTCGATTACAAGTCATCAGGGTCACCCGGCAAGAAAGTTGGGACGTCGTTTAGATAAGTGGATGGCTCGCATCATAATTTGCTTACGGTGGGAGGCCTGTTCGTCTAGCCGCGCACTGATAGTCTCGCCTTAACGACACACCTCTGAGATAGCCACGAGAAACTGCTGACGTATACGAGTATATGTACCGAGTGTTCCAGCGAATGGTTTTAAGCAAAAAAAAAAATGTTGTTCGCTAGAAAAAGATCATTTTTTCTGCGACACCTTGCTCGTGTCGGCGGACGCCGGAATTCGGTCAGCAATCTCCGATTATTCATCTAATGCGCTGATATATAATCATTACCTAACATTTGTTTAATCATATGTTTATCCACTTAGTCACGAATAATGACCGACTGTTGTTAAGTGCTTCGTAAATTACATTAGCTTTCTGTCTTTTGTTTGTTTGTTTACCGCTGCCGCGCTAAATGTGTATCTTCTCTTGCTCCCAGAACAAGCGAATAATTACTTTCTAATATGACCATAATATGACATAACTTTATATGTCATATTATATATATATATATATATATATATATTGTACTGTAAAATAGGGAGCAGTGGGGCTGTGGCTCGGAGAGAGACAACGACGACGAGAAAGAACAACCTTGTTTCGGTGCTCGGTCGGCTACTCTACCTCTCGCTGCTCCAACGTTCTAGTCGCGAACGCTTAGTGCTCAAAGTGCTTCGCGACATTTGGTGGAAGGTGCTGGACTTATTGCCACCCTGGAACTCCGAAGCCGGACGATCCCTGTCACATCTCCCATGCCTGAGGAGACTAGTCCTACCACGCCACCCCTGGCGCCGCCTCCAGTCGTCTGTCCTGGTGCGCCTCGCCAACGGGATCCTCCCATATTCAATGGCACTGACGATCATGACGTAGAGGACTGGCTGTCATCATACACCCGAGTAAGTGCGCACAACAAATGGTCTGAAGCTGACAAGCTTGGCTACGTCCCGTTCTACCTTTCCGGGGTCGCCCATCTCTGGTTCCGCAACCATGAGGCTGACTTTTCCACATGGTCAGCATTCCGAACGGCACTTCAAGAAGTATTCGGTCGCCCTGCTGTGCGCAGACTTCGGGCTGAACAACAGCTTCGCTGTCGTGCCCAACAAAAGGGCGAAACTTTTACGAGCTACATTGAAGATGTAGTTGACATCTGCCGGCGTGTAGACCCAGATATGACCGAAGCTGCTAAGGTCAGGAACATCTTGAAAGGCATAGACGATGACGCCTTCCAAATGCTCTTGGCAAGGAATCCTCAGACGGTCAACGACATCATAACGCTTTGCCAGAGCTATGAGGAGCTGCGCAAACAACGGCTTTCTACTCGCCAAGCACTCGCTCCAGACGTCGCGCTTGCAGCTCTGAGTGATGGTCTCACTTCTACTCCTTGCAGTTCCGCATTTTTCGACAGAATCAAGCAATTTGTACGAGAAGAAGTGGCACGCCAACTCTCTCTTCTGCCAGCCGCTCCAGCCCCAGAGCCGCGCTTGTCTCCCGATCTCCGTCACATGATACAAGAACAAGTCGCTACCGCAGTACCACTTGCTCCTCAACCACCTCCTACGCCTGTACCACTTACGTACGCTGCCGTTGTCGCTACTCCAAGGCCTCCTTCTGCAGATCATCAATCCAGACTTACCAGCGGCTTTCCCTCACCTCCGCAAGCAGCTGCAACATATTCTGCCCCCCCAAGCAGCTACTGGCCGCCACAGCAGCCAGTGCGCCCACCTCGGCAGTATTTCCAACCATCTCCGCCGGCTGTTCTCAATCCCTGGCGCACCCATGACAATCGGCCTATATGTTACTCGTGCGGCCTACCTGGGCATGTCGCACGGCTTTGCCGCCGACGTGGATGGTATCCTTCTGATTCTCCGAGGGCACGCAGTAACGGTTTCGACTTTCCGTCCCGTTCTGCTACTGCCGCTCAGCCCTTCGAAGCCTCGCCTCCTCCTTCCCGACCCTTCAATACCCGTCGGTCTCCGTCTCCCCGTCGGCGTTCTCTGTCGCCGCTTGTCCGTCGTCCTGAAGCTCTCCGAGAGGAAAACTAAGGACCGCAGTTCCGGAGGCAAGAACTGCGATCTCAGCGAACTCCTCAAGACCTCATTTATTTCCTGCGAACGTCCTTGAAGTTTATGCAGAAGACATTGCCGTTCATGCGCTTGTAGACACGGGAGCAGCAATATCAGTGATTTCGGATCAGCTTCGTCTTACCCTTAGAAAAGTCGCGACGCCATATTCTGCCATTTCCTTACGTACAGCAAGCGCTGCGCCGATTGAACCCTTAGGGAAGTGTACCGTGCGTGTTGTTATAAGCGGCGCTTTATACCATGTTGAGTTCGTTGTTCTGCCTCGCTGTTCCCATGCCATGATTTTAGGATGGGACTTTCTGTCCTCTCATCATGCCGTTATAGATTGTGCCCGTGCTGAACTCGCGCTGTCGCCATTCGGCACCAACGTTTTTGAAGATACTGATGACACTTCCCGTCGTGTGTTCGTCACTACCGACATCGAGCTTCCTCCATACTCTGCCGCACTTGTACCCGTTTCCTGCGTTGGGTTTTCCGACTCCACAGTTCTTTTCACACCGTCTAAGCTTGTTGCTCGCCGCCATCCTTTCTTGCTTCCTTTTGCCCTTCTTGCCATTCGACAAGGTTCGAGCGCACTTTATGTATCGAACATGTTTCCTTGCCCTGCTAGGCTGCTCCACAATGAGTGTCTTGGTTATGCCGACGAAATCGAACCAAGCTTCCTTTACGATGTGCCTGACGACCCGGCTTCTCCTCCTGTTGACGCTCTGGCCCTTCAAGTTTCTCCTCCCACGCCGCCGTGTGACCCAACATTTTACCAGAGTATTGATCCCAACCTCACTCCAGCGCAGCACGCCCAGATCGTCCATCTTCTAGACCGCTTTCGCACGTCATTCGACCTACAACAATCTCGCTTAGGCCGTACTTCCACTGTTGTCCATCACATCGACACCGGCAACCATGCACCTCTACGCCACAGGCCGTATCGTGTATCCGCCACGGAGCGTAGCGTGATCGCTGAGCAAGTTGCAGACATGCTCAAACGCGGTGTCATACAACCTTCACACAGTCCCTGGGCTTCCCCTGTAGTGCTGGTAAAAAAGAAGGACGGCACAATTCGCTTTTGCGTGGACTACCGGCGACTTAATAAGATCACACGCAAGGACGTTTATCCACTACCCCGTATTGACGACGCGCTAGACTGCCTCCAAGGCGCTGAATTCTACTCCTCCTTAGACTTACGATCCGGGTACTGGCAAGTGCCAGTGGCTGAGTCAGACCGTCCGAAAACAGCCTTCATCACACCTGACGGTTTATTTGAATTCGCCGTGATGCCATTTGGCCTGTGTAATGCGCCTGCCACATTTGAAAGAATGATGGACAACATCTTGCGCGGCCTCAAATGGCAGATATGTCTGTGTTATCTGGACGACATCGTTATCTTTTCACCGGACTTTCCTTCCCACTTACTTCGGCTTGAACGCGTCCTACAGTGCATCGCCGATGCTGGCCTCCAGCTTAACTTGAAGAAGTGTCACTTCGCTGCCCGGCAGCTGGTCATCCTCGGCCATGTCGTGTCGAAAGAAGGTGTACTCCCTGATCCGGCGAAACTACAAGCTGTTGCCCAGTTTCCCCGACCAACAACTTTGAAAGAACTGCGCAGCTTCATTGGATTAGCGTCATACTTTCGCCGTTTCATCCGCAATTTTGCCACTATAATAGCGCCTTTAACGCAGCTTCTTCGTGTTGGCCCCAACCTTTCAACCTGGTCACCGGATTGCGATGCCGCCTTCACAAAGCTGCGTCGTCTCTTGACGTCACCGCCAATCCTGCGCCATTTCGACCCCAGTGCTCCAACTGAAATACACACGGATGCCAGTGGCGTTGGCCTTGGGGCCGTTCTCGCTCAGAGAAAGGCTGGCTTCGATGAGTACGTCGTTGCCTTCGCCAGTCGTGCACTCACTAAACCTGAATCGAACTATTCTGTCACAGAAAAGGAATGCCTCGCTATAATTTGGGCCATAACCAAATTCCGTCCGTATCTTTATGGCCGCCCGTTTGACGTCATAACTGATCACCATTCACTGTGCTGGCTGTCATCCTTAAAAGAACCGTCCGGTCGTCTTGCTCGATGGGCCCTTCGACTGCAGGAGTACGACATTCGCGTGCTGTATCGTTCTGGCCGAAAACACTCGGATGCGGATGCCTTGTCTCGTTCGCCACTAACAGCCGAAGCTAGCTTCCCGAAGGCCTCATTGTCCGAGTCTTCCCTTGCTGCCACGGACATTCTTCTGGAGCAGAAGAAAGACCCATGGATTGTGTCCATGCTGCGTTTTTTGTCCAGCCCATCGACACCCACTAACAATCGCGCATTACGTCGCCAAGCACATCACTTCTCCATTCGCGACGGGCTCCTGTACCGTCGCAACTACCTCCCGGACGGCCGCAAATGGTTGCTTGTCATCCCGCGCCACCTGCGTTCGGATATTTGCGCAGCGTTCCACGACGCTCCCCAGTGTGCGCATGCGGGGGTACTGAAGACATACGCGCGTCTACGCCTTCGTTACTACTGGCGGGGGATGTATCGATTCATACATCATTATGTCCGCTCCTGTCTGGTTTGCCAACGCCGTAAAGATCCCCCTCGTCGTTCAACCGCTCCATTGCAGCCTTTGCCTTGCCCAGCACGTGCTTTTGATCGAGTAGGCATCGACATTTATGGACCTCTGCCAACCACATCAGATGGCAATCGCTGGGTAATCGTGGCCATCGACCATCTTACGCGCTATGCGGAAACTTCCCCTTTGTCCAGCGCTTCTGCACGTGACGTCGCCTGGTTTCTCCTGCGCAACATCATCCTTCGCCATGGAGCTCCCAGGGAATTACTCAGTGACAGAGGCCGCGTCTTCCTCTCCGACGTCATCGAAGCTCTCCTCAAAGAATGCCGCATCATTCATCGCACCACTACTGCGTATCATCCGCAGACTAATGGCATGACCGAGCGCTTTAATCGCACTCTTGGTGACATGCTGTCCATGTACGTTGCATCCGACCAAACCAAATGGGACCATGTTCTACCTTTTCTGACCTACGCATACAACACCGCCACGCAGACTACCACGGGATTTTCGCCCTTCTTTCTCCTGTACGGACGCGAACCTTTTTCCACAATGGATACTATCCTTCCGTACCGCCCTGACTCCACGGAAACAACTACCCTATCTGAAGCTGCTGCACACGCAGAAGAGTGTCGCAAGCTTGGCCGTATATTTACGTCCGAAGACCAGCAACGCCAGAAGCACCATCGAGAAAGTTCCAATGCTCCTGTAGCCTATGCTCCTGGCTCACTAGTGTGGCTTTGGGTTCCAGCCTCTCCCACTGGCCTGTCCCCGAAACTCGCGTCGAAGTACCAAGGCCCATACCGCGTGATCAAACAAACGTCTCCAGTCAACTATATTGTGGAACCCCTCGAGCTACCTTTGGATCATCGCCGTCGTGGACGCGAAATTGTGCATGCCCAGCGTCTCAAGCCCTACTATGATCCGCCTGTGCTGTCCTACCCGTAGGTCGCCGGGACGGCTCCCTTCTCCGCGGGGGAGATAACTGTACTGTAAAATAGGGAGCAGTGGGGCTGTGGCTCGGAGAGAGACAACGACGACGAGAAAGAACAACCTTGTTTCGGTGCTCGGTCGGCTACTCTACCTCTCGCTGCTCCAACGTTCTAGTCGCGAACGCTTAGTGCTCAAAGTGCTTCGCGACAATATATATATATATATATATATATATATATATATATATATGAAAAGCTTAAATGCTTTTTTATATGGCGTTTAATTATGTAACCATGGAAACAAGACTGTATTCCAGAACACTGCAGTTTTTCCGGTAATATTGGGCTTACCACGCATTATTTTCAATACGTTCGCCAGCAGTGGAAGCAAGCCGCAATAAAGTATGGAAATATTATGGTTCGCACTACAAGATAAGGGACGTTTACGGCGAACACAGGCGAATGATGCTCAAGCTTCGTCAAAAACGTGATACGTAAGTTATTAAAGAAGAAAACGGTTCACATCATAAAATTATAGAACGGTTCTAATAGGTAAATTTCGTAACTGAATTCAAGAGAAAAAATGCCGAGGTTTTTTCCCGAAGGGCGGAGCATCGATTGCGACATCAAATTATTAGGCAGCTGCACGGGGTGAGGATAGTAGTTTTGTCGGCAGTAAAGCTGGTAAACATTCGCCTACTAACTAAATTAACAAGCGTGGTGTCACGCGCGCACAGACAAACATGAACTCATCTCTCTCTACGACCGCGCACGCGTTTGCTGTCAAAATGCCGGTGTGAGGAAGAGCGGCAGCGACAGCGAGCGAATTGGCCTTCGTGCGTCGTCTCGCTTCAATGCGAACTAAGCGGCGAGAACACAGCGCGCGCGAACCATCAGCGTGCGGTGCGCCTAAAGACTCACTACCCATCGCAGATTGCTTTCAGGATAGGGCCCGCGCCATACGCAGACGCCGCCGGAGTAGAACCCCCCTTCCACCCCCACCCCCACACCCCTGCTGCATAGCGCGAGATGGAAGACGGCGTGCTTCCTCCCCACCTGCCTCCCTTGCGCGCGTGATATCGAGCCACCGTCCTCTGCTCAACCTTGCATGCTTTTACTCGCACCCCAAGCATACGGCCCGAAGCCTTAGCACTATCATACTTAAAGTTCATTCATTCATTCATTCATTCATTCATTCATTCATTCATTCATTCATTCATTCATTCATTCATTCAAGGTACCTTCAAAGACCCTCATTACGAGGGTATTACATTGGGGGCGGGGGGGGGGGGGGAGGACATCTCGGCGACGGTGCCAATGATTGCGAAAATGCTCCTGAAGTTTCCCTATACTTGCCACCGCAATAAAAGAAATGATAGCTGACTTGTGCGCCCTTGCAGTTAGACAACAACCTATTTCCAGCGAAGTTGTTTCTCTCGTGCAGTTGCAAGAAGAATTTCAGTTACCTGTATTTAAATAATATAGTTTAGAACGTTATCCGTATATGACTGGCCGGCTTGAAACCTTGCCTGCACATAAAATTTTCGAGGACTTGTAAAAGAATTTTATCGAAGGCGGTGATTCATACACACGCATTCATTTCGCCAAAACATTGGCCATAATATCCTTCCCTCCCGCCAATTTTTCGCTAAATCTGATCTCGGTTGCGTTCATACCTTTCCCAGAGCAGCCGGATAAAATCTGCGTTGTTCGTCAAAGATTCTTATAACGCTCCGGATGGCTTGCATGCGTAATTTACTCCTAAGGCTCTTTTTAGCCCACACACGGCGCCTACATATTACTCGGAACCTGCTCCTAATTAAAGAAAAAAATGTGTACGAGGTGCCTTGTTTTGTTCACTGGGAGCACTGGAGAAAGCTAAAGCGTACGAATCACGTATAATGCACCATATAAGAGACAGAGAATCGTATAGTTCTCCATTTATTTTACAATGCTTCTAATAAAGCTAGGAACGCTTAAGTTTCGTCACACATTCTAATGAAAATGATTTTCATAACCACCATATATAGAGCAGGCGTATAACGCAGACGTATCTCGTGACATCTCGAAGCAGAGGTTATAACGGCGGTATATGGCACTTGCGAACATTTGTTTAATTTTTTGTCAGAGGCTCTATTTTATCCACGCACGTTTAACTTTGCGCACACATTTGCCATATAGCGTTAACCCCATGTTCCGTCGATTTTCGTGCCAGCGGCATTCGTTGTTATGCCAGGGCAGCGGGCTTAAATATGGCTCCGCTCTTAACACGCTCAAGATGCTTTGGGGCATTTGCACGCGTAAGTTAATTTGCGCAGAGTTCATCACCCCGAATGTTTTAAACACACACACACACACACACACACACACACACACACACACACACACACACACACACACACACACACACACACACGCACACGCACACGCACACACACACACACACACACACACACACGCACACGCACACGCACACGCACACACACACACACACACGCACGCACGCACGCACGCACGCACACACACACACACACACACACACACATATATATATGCGAATATTGAAATTTTCGAATACGAATCGCATACGAATAAGGCGAAAAACTGTCTTCGAATATCGAATCGAATATCGAATATATGTGTAGTATTAAAATATTGCAAAACGAGGTAACAATAGCTTTATTACCCTTTTAAAAATAATATTGCATTTTACGAGGCTGCTTGAGGTTAAAGAGGCACTCATTATAGGTAATGCACTCAGGTAATGTCAGGTAATGCTCAGTCAGGTAAACGCTTGTTACAGATTATCGCGAAGGAAAATTGACTGCTCAACATGTTCAGAAAGTAAGGGCTCTCTATGCACTGTGACAACATTTGTCCAGGTAACATTTTCTAGGTGCATATCTTATTGCGCATACTTACAAAGCCCGAAAGTACATCATATATTGTTATGAAAGAGCCCTGGAATAAAGCTTGGTAAAAAAAATGAAACTGATCATGTCTCACGGGCCTGATGCAGATAGACTGGAACAGAGCGTACACATTCATAGTAAGGTTCGTTACAGATCACAGTGCTGTAACGCTGTGTCGTCGTTTTGTACATTCTTTTGTCCCCGTTTTGTGTTGCGCTGTAACGAACCTTACTATGAATCCAAACAAACTGGCCCAACTTGCCATCTTGATGCAGAGCATACAGATAATGAGCGGATCATGTGAAGCTCTCAGTGAATAAACATGTTTTTAGGATAATGTGGAGCAAGCATATAATTCCTTAATTGCTAAATCATTCACAGTCTGTCCGAATATTCGCCGTTTCGACCATTATTCGGCCGTCCTCGACTATTCGGGAATTTACGAATATGCATTTCTCGAATCGAATGCGCTTCGAATAAAGGAATTATTCGATTCGTATTCGAAATTTCGAGTATTCGCACACCCCTTATATATATATATATATATATATATATATATATATATATGTATATATATATATATTTTATCGACTACACCAGAAAGAGAGAGATAAAGAGGACAGGCAGGGATGTTAATCAGATATCAATCTCCGGTTTGCTACCCTACACTGGGGATGGGAGAAAGCTACTAACTATACGAACCTCGTATCACGCACAAAAGTAGGGAGGTAAACCTGGGATCAGTGATTATTTGCGACGCTTTTAATTAAGCCAGGAATGTGAAAGTTTCGCCGCACGTTGCAACTGACATTCCCACTATTTTCGACTAACTGGTAGCTGGTGTCTTGTACAGTTTATTTAGGACTCTGGGAAACATTTGCAGAAAACGGCAGTGCTATATGACACTCTGGAACACTTGAATGAGCAACTTTCTATAAAGGCTGTAATTAACCTGCATATATAGATTAAACGTTTATCGTTCGTCGCTCACTGCATGCTGCCTATAGTTAGACGAAGTGAGCAGCACGCGGTGCAGCTCAAAAGGACATAGATGGCCTTGGTTTTGTGACGGCGACATAAAGCTCCACTTTCCGACTCGCTCATTTCATGGTGCTCATTCCTACCTCTTTCCGAGTTCTTGTGCGAGTGGATGCGCGTGCGTTTTGTTTTTGTATTTTCTCTCCGTCTTTGATCTCTTCTAACGTATCAGACCTGCAGCAGCATGCCGAACCTTCTCTTCCGTTGACCCCCCACCTATCATTTATATTTCTCTCACGCGCGCGTAGGCATTTTTCGCTGCTGGTTCATATTACAGGTTTATTGTGATACATTTTTGTAACATGCTAATTATGTATGCTCGGTGGGTGGGCATTGTGGTGTAAATAGAGTATGATGCCAGTATTAGCGTTCAGTAAACTATGGCATTTTTCGCTGCTGGTTCATATTACGGGTTTCTTGTGATACATTTTTGTAACATGCTAATTATGTATGCTCGGTGGGTGGGCTTTGTGGTGTAAATAGAGTATGATGCCAGTATTAGCGTTCAATAAACTATTGTCTGCTATTGTCCTGGGCGCCGTCTGTCATAAAGCATCACCGACATTGTAAGCAGTTTCGCTCGCGGGACGCAAATACCAAATATCTTCGCTGCAATGGTAATGACGTTTATTTGCTCACGGAGCCACATTTGCAAAGGTGTAGTAGGTACTTGCCTCTTTGCAAGTCCACATAAGCTTCCTCGGTTATTATCACCAATTTTTCCTTGCCATATTGTTAGCGCATTCATAATTTTAAAGACCACCAAGCCAAGATAAGAAGCCATGGTGGCGGCACTTGCCTTTTATTGTAATGTTTTCAGCTCCAGCTCAAGAATCTATAAACCGAAATTCTGCACCCTTCATTGCGCGCCGTTTGTACTATAGATAGCGGGCAACATAAAGAACGGCGTCTTTAGGCAGCTAATATGGAGGTCGGTTGGTGTACGCTGGGTTCGACTTATAAAATCAGCAGCCCTGTCGCTATGCGAACGGATGTTTGGTTCATACTCTCAATTTTGTGAAGCTGGGTTGGCGTTGTCGGCAGAAAAGGTCAGCCTTAGAGGTCACAGAGGCCATAGAACCTTGAGCGAACCAGCGCTTGTGCGAGACTCTTAATTTTGTCTACGGACTGGCCGCAGGTACTGCTCGTCAGCTTTCGCAGCACCCGTGTTGTTTGTTTGGTTGTGTGCAGTGTTTTGTCGATCCACTGGGTGAACTTGGCGTTTTGGTGGTATACAATACCTCTTGAACCTTGATGTCGTCTTTGCGCTGGAAGTTCGTGTTTCGAATGGAGAGGTGAGTGTTATTTCAAATAAATTGCTGCTTTCTGTAGCTTGTACGTTTTGAGAACCACTACAAACTTGTCCTTTCTTTTGGGGGATGGGGGGGGGGCAAATTTGGAGACCCCGTTTGTCAAGAAAACTTGTGATAACATCTAGTCCTCGCTGAAGCTGATTTTCAGCAGTGAGCTTGTGGACTGCAAAAGAGAGGGTGCT